>NW_008340356.1:926700-957158 GCF_000622305.1 Nannospalax galili | reverse complement strand
CCTGCCTCTGCCTACCAAGTGCTGGGATTAAAGGCGTGCACCACCACACCCAGCCAGTATTTTAAAATTTACACTATAAAGGTCTTTCATTTCCTTGGTTAGGTTTATTCCAGGATATTATTTATGTATTTTTGAGGAAGTTGTGAGTGAGATTGTCCCATATTTCTTCTTATTGGTATATAGAAAGGCTACTGGTTTTTGAATGTTGATCTGGTATAAGTGTTTATCAGTTCAGAGAATTTTATGGCAGTCTTTAGGGTCTCTTGCTTAAGATTATAATGTCCATAAAAAGTGTACTTTGACGTCTTCCTTTCATATTCGTATCCCTTTTATCTCCTTCTCCTGTCTTAGTGCTGCAGTTCAGACTACAAGCTCTGATTCAGTAACCTGAATTAGAAAAGTGGACACCCTTGTTTTGTTCCAGATTTTAATGGAAATGCTTTGAATTTTCCCTCATTTAATGTAATACTGACTTGGTCTGTGCCCTTACATTGTGGTATCTTCCTTCTAGTCCTGGTTTCTTTGGGGATCTTTTTCATGAAAGAATGCTAGATTTTTGTCAAAAGCCTTTTCTGCAGCTGTTGAGATGATCATGTGATTTCTGTCCTTGAGCCCATTTGTACGCTATATTTTGTTAATTTTCATATGTTGAATTATCTCTGCATCTCTGTCATGAAACCAACTTGATCATGATGATTTTTTGACAAGATCTTGAATTTGGTTTGCAAGTATTTTGTTAGAAATTTTTGCATCTATGTTCATCAGGAAGATTGGCCTATAATTTGTTAGTTATGTTTTTAGCCAGTTCTGGTATCAGGATGATACTTGCTTCAGAAAAGAGTTTGGTACCATTCCTTCTTTTTTCTGGTTCAGAAATAGTTTGGGGTTAGTTGGGGTTAGTTCTGTCTTAAAAGTCTGATAGAATTCTGCAGTGAATGTGGAAGTCACAGGAGAACCTGCAGAAGTCCGTTCTTTCCTTCCACCATGTGGATCCTGAGGATTCTTAGGCTTGGGAGCAGGTGCCTTTACCCTTGGAGCCAGCACTGTGGACCCTAGCTGGGATATTTTTAATTACTATTTCAATCTTATTGCCTGTTATAGATTTGTTTACATTTATATTCTCTTTGTTTAATTTTGGTAGGTTAGAAGTGTTTAGAAATTTATCAGTTTCTTTTAGATTGTCCCAATTTATTGGAATATAAGCTTTTCAAAATTTCTCTTCCATTAAATTTTTTTTTTTAAATTTTAGACATAATCATTTAGCCCAGGCTGGTCGTGAACTCACTGTATAGCTGAGAATGACCTTGAATTCCTAATCTTCCTGCTTTCACCCTCTGAGTGCCTGGGATTATAGGCATGAGCCACCATACTTGGTTTATATGGTGCTGGGGATGGAACCCCAACCTTTATGCATGCTAGGCAAGGGCTCTATCACCTGAGCTACTGCCATAGTCCCCTCAAAAATGTTTTCATAAATTTTACTGTCTGTTGTAGCATCTCCTTTTTTACTTCTAATTTTATTAGTTTGGATTTGCTGATCTTGTTTATCTTTTTAAAGAACCAACTCTGTTTCATTGATTCTTCATTACTGTGTGGGTTTTCAAAGCTCGAAGACCATTTTGTTAGTGTTTAAGAGAAAAAGAAAAAAATAAAGGCAGGCCAACTGTACATCTTGGCACCTGCCTGGAGGAAGGAGTTGGAGAAGAGGAAGAAAGAACAGGGTGCCTTTTTGAGTGAGAGTCAACAGTGGTGTTCTACAGTCTGCTGTAGAAAGATGAAGAAGTCTTCATAGAAAACAGAGAAAGCCCAGTATCAAGGCAAGCATGCTTAGGGTTTTGCCTGGTAGTCAAAGAAAAGATAGACAGGAGAAAGGAAAAGCTACACTTTGAGTTAGAACATAGGCTTAGGCAGTGAAGAGCTGAAAGCAGCTGCATGCTTTTCTGTTTCTATTTCATCTATTTTTTAGTCTTTAAAAAAAAAATTATTAATCCC
The DNA here is from genome assembly GCF_000622305.1 of Nannospalax galili. Taxonomy (NCBI): domain Eukaryota; kingdom Metazoa; phylum Chordata; class Mammalia; order Rodentia; family Spalacidae; genus Nannospalax; species Nannospalax galili. Next base: position 955,166 of record NW_008340356.1, on the reverse strand, counting down.
AGCACTCAGGGGGCAGAGGCAGGTGGATCTCTGTGAGTTCAAGGCCAGCCTGGTCTACATTGTGAGTTCCAGGACAGCTGGGGCTACAGGAAGACCCTGTCTCAAAAAGACCAAAAAAAAAAACCAATTACTTTTATTTTAAGTATATTTGTATTTGCTTGCAGTACTATGGAGACTAGAAGAAGGCATCGGATCCCCTGAAGCTGCCATGTGGGTACTGGGAACTGAATCCAGGTCCTTTGCAAGAACAGCAAATGTTCTTAACTACTGAGCCATCTCTCCAGCCCTTAACCTATTTTTTTTTTTTCCCCAAGATAGGATTTCACTGTGTAGAACAGGCTGACCTCAGACTTAGAGACCCATCTGCTTCTGCATTCCAGGTGCTGCAATTAAGGGTGTGCACCACCATGTGCAGCTAACCTTTTAAAAAAAATTGTGTGTGTATGTGCGCATGCATGTGCATGTGCATATGTGCATGCGTGTGATGCCAGGGCGCACATATGGAGGTCAGAGGACAACTTGCATGAACCAATTCTCTTCCTTCTACCATATGGATTTTTGGATCAAACTTAGATTATCAGGCTTGGTAGAAAGTTCCCTTATCTGCTGAGCCATCTCACCAGCAAGATTTCATTTATTCCTGTCCTGATATTTCTTTCTGTATATTGATTTTTGGTTTGGCTTGTTCCAAGACCAAAAGGTACATTATTAAGTGATTTAATTGAGATCTTGGACTATTTATGTGTGTACATACATTAAGCACACGTGTGGAAGTCAGAGGACAACTTGTGGGAATCCATTCTCTCACCATATGGGTTTCAGAGATCAAATTCAGGTCATCAGACTTGGTGGCAAGCATTCTTACCTGCTGAGTCATCTTGTTGGTCTGATATTTTAATATAGATCCTTGTACCTATAAACTTCCGTCTTAGGATTATTTTCACTGTATCTCATAGGTTTTGGTGTGTTATGTTTAATTTTCTTTTTTCCTGTGAGATTTTAAATTTTCATGGCTGCTTTAGTGACCTCATTTATCATTCATTTTCAACCTCCACAAGTTTGCACATTTCCTATTGCGTCTCTTGCTGTTGATTTCAAGTTTTATCCCATTGTGGTTGGGTAGAATAAAAAATTATTTCAGTTTTCCTAGATTTGTTAAGATTTGTCTCCTATCGTGTGATCTAGTTTAGAGTACAGTGGGCTGCTGGAAGAATGTGTATTTTGAAATATTTGGATGGAATATTCTCTAGATGTCTGTTAGGTCCATTTGGTCTATATTGTCACTTGACTCAGATGTTTTTGTTTTTTGTCTTGATGGCCTGTTTATTGGTGAGAATAGGATATTGAGGTAGCCCACTATGTATTGTATTGGGATTAAATCTAAGTCTTTAGAGCTGGTAGTATTTGTTTTATAAAATTGGGTGTGCTCATGTTTAGGATGTTTAGGATTATTATGTCCTATAGAAATAGAAGGAACACTCCCAAATTCATTCTGTCAATCCAGTATTACCCTGATACCAAAACCAGATAAGAAACTACAAAAAAGAAAATTTTAGATTAATTACCCTGGTGAACATAGATGCAAAAATTCGGAAAGCAAACTGATTTGGTAACACATGAAAATCATACATCATGACCAAGTGAGCTTCATATCCAGAGATGCAAGGTTGGTTCAACATATACAAATCAGTAATTGTAGTACATCGTATAAATAAACCTAAGGAAAAATAAAATCATGTAATCATGTTAATAGATGCAGAAAAGGCATTTGACTAAGTTCAACATGTCCTCATGATAAAAATCCTACAAACATAGGAATAGATGGAGCATACCTCAAAATAATGATGACCACATACAACAAATCTATAGCCAACATTATACTAGATGAAGAAAAATGGAGCATTTCCTCTAAAATCATGAATAGGGTGAGGATCTCCACTCTCACACCTCTCCTACTCAGGATAGTGCTCTATGTCTTAGCTGTAGCAGTTAAGACAAGAGAAAGACAGGCTGGGGTGGTGGCGCACACCTTTGATCCCAGAACCTGGGAGGCAGAGGCAGGCAGATCTGTGAGTTAGTTCAAGGCCAGCCTGGTCTACATAATGAGTTCCAGGCCAGCTGGGGCTACAGGGAGACCCTGTCTCAAAAAAAAAAGACCAAAACAAGAGAAAGACATAAATGAGATAAAATGTGAAGTTGAAGTATTTCTATTTGCAGGCAGCATGATTGTATTCCTAAAAGACCCTATAGAATACCAGAAAACTCTTAGATCTAATAAACTTTCATTAAAGTTGCAAGATACAAAATCAATATACAAAAATCAGTAGCCCTCTTATGTACTAACTGAACCTGTAGAGAAAAAAATGGGAAAAATATGATTCATAATAGCTAAACAACACCACCAAAAAACCCAGAAAGCTAGGAATAAACCTAACCAAGGAAGGGAAAGACTTCTACCATGAAAATTTCAAGTCACTGAAAAAGGAAATCAAATTTCATAGACAGTGGAAAGATATTCCATGTTCCTGGACTGACAGAATTAATATTGTAAAAATGGCTACATTACCAAAGATAATTTACAGATTTAATGCATTTCTCATCAAAATTCCAATGTCATTCTTCATAGAACTAGAAGAACAATTCAAGAATTCACACGGAACCACAAAAGGCCATGAATAACCAAAGCAGGTCTAAGAAGAAAGAACACAGTACCACAATACTTCATCCCAAATTATACTACAGCATTAGAGCAGTAAAGACAGATCAGTGAAACTGCATAGGCCACCCAATTTGACAAAGGTGTCTGAAATATGCAGTAGATAAAGAAGGGCAGCTATTCAGGACATGGTACTGGCAAAACTGGATATCCATGCTGAAGAATGAAGTCAGAGTCGTATATACCTTTCACCCTGTACAAAGAGCAACTCACCAAAGTGGATCAAAGATCTTAAATTCAAACCCAAAATGCTGAGGCCACTAGAGGGCGACATAGGGAATGCACTTCAAGATACAGGTTTAGAGGCTGGGCGTGGTGGCGCAGGCCTTTAATCCCAGCTTTCGGTAGGCAGGGGCAGGTGGATCTCTGTGAGATCAAGGCCAGCCTGGTCTACATACCAAGTTCCAGAAAAGTGTGTGTGTGTGTGTGTGTGTGTGTATAATTACATGTAAGTTGTATATATGCATGTATATTATATATAAGTTTAGGCAAGAAATTTCTGACCAGAACTCCCAAGAGCACAGGAACTAGCCTCAGAAATGACCAGATGGGCCTATGTGTGTTTTTTCTTCAGTGCATAGGATCCTTCCGGTATTTTCTGTAGTGCTGCTTAGTTTTCCTAATTGCTTTGGTTTGCATTTATCGTGTACAGTTTTTCTTTTCCCATCAGTTGTGCTGGGTAGTTTTGCTGGATATAATAATCTCAAGTGGCAGTTATTGTAGTTGAGACCTTGGAATACATTTTTTGTACTCTCTTTAAATTTATATAGTTGGTATTCTCTGATTTCATTAAACATTCTCATAATTATTCTTCTGAATTCTCTAGGATTTCTTTTCATCCTCTCTTATAGGAACCTATTACTGTAGAATATACCACATTTTCTTTTCTCTTTATTCACTGTGACCACCTAGGTTGATTCCATACCTTGCACCTCAATAAATGTCAGGTGCAGGTATCTCTTTGTTAAGTTTATTTCATTTCTTTCAGCTAACTAGACATTAGCCTATGGGCGTGCGGGGATCTCGGGGCGCCAGCTGCTGGGCGTGGCGCCGGTCTCCCACACGTTGCTGGAGTGCGCGCGTGTCCTGCACCGCGTTGCTGTGGGTCTCCGCGTCTACTGGGTGCTGGCGACTCTACTGATCGCTGCGCTCCCAGGCGGGTCCCTGCTTCTCCGCATTGTTGAGGCTCTCTGCTACCGGGGCTGGCCCGGTCGGTTCCGTCCCAATCCACAGTGCACTCTCTAAGTTCGGGACCCGTCAGCTGCCGGGTCACGAGGGGAGGTGCAGGACGGTGAAAGCTGGATTTCTGTGAGTCGTGGCTTACGAAGAGACAGCTCTCTCCGGGAAGGCTGGATCGTAGGCAATAAGACACAGAACTCAGCTCAGTGAGTGGTACAGCTCCTTTATTTAGTGACTCAGCTCGGCTCAAGGTCTTGGTGACCCAGCTTCGATTAATTAGGGGAAACCAGGATATTTTATACTGTGGGGGCAGTGGTAAAAGCCTTAATTGATAGGTACTTTTAGGATACCTCATTTACATGTGGTGGTGGGCTCCTGCCAGGCTGCCAGACATTGTCTGAAAATCACACAGGAAAACCTGGCAGTTTCAGAGCCGGAGGCCATGTTTCTGTGACGGCTACTTCAAAAGATGAGTCAGGAAGATGCTGGGAAGGCACCCTGCTGATAAAAGGAGTCTCTGCTTATGAAGCCGAGCCCGTGGGCTATCCGGACATGGAGAGACTGCTACTTTACACAACAGGGGTCCCCAACATTAGCCTAGAAGTGGGATAGCTGGATCATGTGGTAGATCCTTTTTTTTCTCTTATGAGACACGTTTTGCTATGTTGTCCCAGGCTGCCTCCTGAGTGTTGAGATTACAAATGGGTGCTACCATGCCTGGCTCATATTTTTAGCCTTCTGAGGGGCTTGTGTACTCTCTGTCATCACTGCCATAATTTATAGTCCCATGGTTCCCCTTTCTCCTTGCACCAGGGTTTGTTGATCTCTTTTTTTAATGTATATTTTTATTGAATTTTTGGCATTTTGCAAAAAGTATCTTAATCATCCACACCCTCCCATAGTGTCCCCCCACACACACACTGGATTTCATGCATTCGGTCATATATGTTAAGGCCTATCCAGCCAAGTTAGTGCACCCAGATGTCCCTCAGTACAAGTTCATCCACTAACTGGGATCTAGTCAGCCTACCTAGAGTCTCTCCCTTAAAGATCAACTCTCTCTCACCTGGCAGGTTGTTTTTTTTAAATGAGTCTTTTTGGGTGTATACTACATGAGTGGGGGTGCCTACAGAGGTCAGAAGAGGGCAATGGATCCCCTGGAACTAGAGTTAATAGGTTGTTGTGAGCTGACTGACATAAGTACTGGGACCTGAACTCAAGTCCTCTGGAAGAGCAGCAAACACTTTTAAATACCGAGCCATCTCTCTAGCCTAAGTATTTGTTGATTTTTATCTCTTTAAATTCTGATTATGCCGGGGGTGGTGGCTCACATCCTTAATCCCAGCAGAGGCAGGGGGCTCTGTGTGAGTTCAAGGCCAGCCTGGTCTACATAGTGAGTTCCAAGTCAGCTGGGGCTACAGGGAGACCCTGTTTCAAAAAAACCAAAAAAATAAAAATAAATTGTGGTTGTGATTTGCATTTCCAGGCTGGCTAATGATATTGAACATTTATTCATATATTTGTTGGCCATTTATATTTCTTCTTTTGAGGAATATCTATTTAGACCATTTGCCTATATTTTCCTTTAGAATGTTTTTGTTGTGAATACTTTATCTAATCTGGTAATTCATCCTTTGTCAGATGAACAGTTTGCAAGTATTTTCTGTAGATTATCTCTTCACTCTGTTTCTGTAATGATGCTGAAACTTATTAGTTTGAAGTAATTCTATTTGTTTTTACTTTTTGTGCTTTTGAGGTCTCGTCTAAGAGGTCATTGCCTCTGCTGATGCCTTAAAGTGTTCTTCTGTTTTCTTCTAGTGGTTTTGTTTTCTGACGTTATATTTAGATCTTTGATCCATATTACGTTTATTGGTCTATAGTATGAGAAATCAAGGCCAAGTTTCAGTCTTCTGTATGTAGTCATTTAATTTTCATAGCACCATTTATTAAAGATGTCCTTTTCAATATATGCTGTTGGCAACTTTTGAGCAGAATCAGTTGGCTGTAGATGCATGGTTTTATTTCTAAAATCTTTATTCTGTGCAGTCATATGTGTCTGATTTAAGCCAGCATCATATTGTTTTGGTTACTGTAGTTTTGTAGTATGTCTTGAAATAAAGCATTGTGATGCCTCTGACTTTAAAAAATGTATCATTATTATTAATTATTATTATTATTGTGTGTGCATGATGTGTGCCTACAGGTGCATGTGTGCCATAGTGTATGTGTGTGGCAGTCAGGGACACCTTTGTGAAGCAGACTTTCTCCTACCTCTTGGTGGCTTCTAGGCATTGAATTCAGGTTATCAGGTTTGTGCAGCAGTGCCCTACCTGACCCAGACTTTATTATTTTGTTCAGTATTGCTGTGACTATTCTGGTTTTTGTTTGGTTTGGTTTTGTTCTTGTTGTTGTTTGTTTTTGCAGTGCTGGAAATTGAACCTTGTCCTTGTGTATGCTAAGCGAGTGGTCTACCACTTAGCTGTATCTCCAAACCCTTATTCAGGATCCTTTGTGTTTCCATATGAATTTTAGGTTTGATTTTCCTAATTCTGCGAAGAATGTCCTTGGTTTCTTGATAAAGAGATCACATTGAATCTGTTAATTCTTTAGGTATTTTTGGACATTTTAGCAATATTAATTTTTCTAATGCATGAGCATAGAAAATCTTTCCATCTTTTTATGTCAGTTCCATCAGTGTCTGTAAAATTTTCGTTGTAGAGGCCTTTCTCTTCTATGGTTAAATTTATTCCTATGTTATTCATTTATTCATTCATTCATTTATATGTATATGAATGTTTTGCCTGCATGTGAAGTTCACCTGTGTCATGCAGTGCCCATAGAGGTCAGGAAAGGGCATAGGATCCCCTGGAACTGGAGTTGTAGACAGTTGTTCGCCACCATATAGGTACGGGGAATTGAACCCAGATCCTCTGCAAGAGCAGCCAATGCTCTTAACTCTTGAGCCATCTCTCCAGCTCCCCAGATACTTAATTTTATGATATAGTGAATAGGATTGTTTCCATGATTTCTTTCTCAGTAAGGTCATTATTATTATTTCAAAAACAGTGTTCATTTTTGCATATTGGTCCTGTAACTTCACTGATTCTGCTCAATTCCAGTAATCTTTTGGGGGAAGTCTCTTTTAGAAGGTATTGTTTAGGGACTAGTACAGGCAAATCTAACTACAGTGGTTAAATGATGTTTCACATGGACATCGAAGATCTTCATGACAATGTGACATGAGGAAGGATTGTGGACCATTTTGTTAAAGATATCAGTGAATGTGGAGGATTTCAATGGAAGTGGTACATGGGTTAAAGTGACAGAGCAAGCTGGTGTGTGCATTTCATGGGTCAGATATTGCTTCCACAAAGAAAGAAGCATAATAATTTGTAGGTAATGATAGTGGTCTAAGAAAGTAAACATACTCCTGAGGGAGGGGGAAATGACCACTCTTACTGGAAAATGACACTGGAAATCAGTGTCCTTTGGGAAGATCCAAACTTCATAGAGCACAAGGAGAATGAGGACCAGTCTCTGGAAAAGCTCAGGAATCTGTGAGTTTACTTGTGTGATGCTGTGCATTCTGGGGCACAGAAAGGAGGACAAATGGGGATAACAGAATCAGAGGGGGAAATCAGTTTATGGGGTTTGGGAGAATACAAAAGATACCAGAGAGGACGAATCAGCTCCCAGATCAGTTGAAATTTATTTAAATTATCAAATGGAGTTGATAAAAGTTGTTTCACTATCTTCTTGAGGTTCTTTTAATGTCTTTGTCAGCAAAAACATTAGCAAAGAGTGAGGTGTCTTAACTCTGTAAGCAATGTATTGTGCTGGCCTTCCCTCTCCCTGTATAGTTCCTGTAGAGATAATAACTGGATTGGGATTATTGACAGAATAGTAATGTTTCCTTCAACTTGTCCTTACTCTGACCACTTGGAGAAACGGTCGTGTAGTCAGTTGATTCATTATCCAAGTTTCAGGTTTTCTTTATAGAACAGACGTTTTTTATATCATTAGAGAGGTTGACATCTCTCCTTCTGCCATTGTAAGACCCTTATGAGAGAAGTTGGCTCTGTGATTTCTTTGTTGTGGGGGATTAGGGATTAAACTTGACCTTGTGCATGCCAGACAAGTGTTGTACCATTGAGCTGTATCCCAGCCACGTATGATTTATTTTTATGGCCGCTTCTAGATTTCTAGCATTTGTGATTTTTATTTCTTACAAGTTATCTGTTTTTGTCAGTGAATAATCATCATTTCTTTTTTTATTTTTTATTTTTGAAGCAGAGTTGAACTTTATTAAGAAAAAGATTTAATATAGATTTAAGCACCAGAAGATAGAGGAGAGGAGGGTTAGGGTAGGTTTCAGAAAAGGACAGCTGTACACAACCAGAGGCAAACGTGGGTGCGGACTTCTCAGGGGACAGTTGTAGTGCAATTTCCTTTTTTAAAAAAATAATTTGAGGATTTCATACATGTACATAAGGTGTTTTGATCAAATCCATGCCCACTCCCTCCCCTCCAACTCCTCCCATATCTCCCCATCACTTTTTCCTGATAACCTCATGTACTCTTCTTTTATTTATTTTTTTTTAATGGAGCTTTTGGCTACTCTAACATTCCCTCCTCTGAAGAGATAACCCTAAAATCTTTTAAGGATTAGATAAAAGCTCCCAAATACTCTCGATATTTTTGGCCTTTGGAACAGAGTATGTTGCTATGAGGCCCAAGGACGTTGTGAGTTTTAGCCAAGAAACTGGCTACTTTTCTTTGGGGTCTTTTTACCCTAACTGCCTAGCCAATTCCTACCTCCTATTCTTATCACACCATCCTCCAAAGGGGTTACCCAACTTGCGGATAGGGAATTGGGACGCAGAACACTGGCTTCTTCCATGCTGAACAGGGATGCAGGGTGAGGCAATTAGAGTACCCCTTCAGTGGGTCTATCTAAAAGACGCCAAAATTGCATAACTCTTATCTCTAAGGGGAAAAGAAAGTCTTTGAATCATGAATGGAGATGTGAAGGAGAAGTAAAGGCAAACTAGCATTGCAAGTTCTAGACAGGGAACTAGAAAAAAGTCAGACCATGCTATTCAGGATTTGCTTTCAGGTATTTTGATAGCTGTTGGAGTGATTAGAGTCAGTGTCAGTTCCCTCTCAAAGGCTTCTAGAGAGAGGGAGAAAGCAAATATCTATTTTAGAACAATAGCAGGTTGTCTCCCTTAGCTATAGGTGGGCACTACATATTGCAGACCAAGATTTGAAGTCTTATATCTGAGCAGCACTTTCTGATTAGGAACAAAATCATCAATCAGGAGACCACGCCTGGCCATAATTGTCTAAATAACTTTTTATATGGACTTAAGCCTAATGTCTGGGAAGTGTAATCCCTTGAATTCTTAAAGAAATATACTGTTGACTTTACTCTTTTGTTATACTTCCCTTTTGGGTGTGTAAGCCCATACAGTTGGCCCAAATAAATCAATTTATTTTTACACTTACAGTCATTTGGGGATCTGTTTCTCAGGGGTCACACGGGCTTGGGAGGAGCCCCTGGCTCCTTTCTTTTACCAGTCTTAAGGTCATTTGAGGATCTGTTCCTCAGGGGTCACATGGGCTTGGGAGAAGCCCCTGGCTCCTTTCTTTTACCAGTTACATCTATATGAAGATAAGTCAAAGGTCCTTCTCAACCATGGTTGGCTTTGCTTGGAAGCATGGAGGAAATGTTTCCTCTGAGTTGACCCTCCTCTCTGTAGACTGGACACTGGTTCAAGTCCATCTCATGGGGTCTCCATGGCCTCCCTGAACAAGAGGACAGATGACTCACCACAGTTACAGGACATTTTAAGAGATGCTCCATAGTCCCCTGGATCTTTTTATTATTTTTAAAAGTTTGAGTATTTGCCTGTCTTTGTTTTTCCTAGTTTTTTGGGCTTCCTTGGGTTACCAAGAGTGGTTTTGAATTACAGCTGAATGAAATTTTAAGTTTCTTGAATTGTAATTTACCATGGGAATGTAAATTCACTCCTAAAAGCTAGGCAATTTTCTGAACCTCTTTAGTGCCTTAAAGAAGATGCCACTCATCTCGGTCATGGAACAGGTGCATAGCTTTGTCACAGTGGATGTTGGCATAGTAATGCTTCAGCCTTCTCTACTCCATGCCAAGTTAAAGAGCCATTTATGTTGACGTGGGCAAATTTAAAAGAAAATATTTATTATTCTTTAAGTTTCTAAATTCTTTTTTTTTTTTTTCATGGTGATGAAGATTGAACTCAGGGACTTGTGCATTTTATGAAACCACTGCACCAGGAGGGTGACAGGCCTATGCATTTGAAATCAATGTTTTCAGGGCCTCTTTGTAGTTAGGACCAATTGGACACCAGCTTTTGGAGCATAGGGTTTTGATGATTGGGACTTGAGCAGTCCTTTCCATTCCAACCTGTAGGTGTGCATCTGGGATTCTCAGCCTGGGCAAGAATGTCTTTGGCAGTGTAGGGGATATTTTGGTGAAGCAGTTTTGACATATGATGGGTAAAGGCCTGGGTGCTGCTAAATTGCTCACATGTTGCATATGACAGCCCCTGTGTACAGCAGACAGTTACTTGACTAAGAATGTTAGACTAAGAATGTTATGTTGAGATGCCTGGGTATGCACCTCTGCATTTGAATACTTACCTGTAGAAATGTATGTAACTACAGCATCTGATTCCAACCCCAGAATAGCCTGTAAGGTAAGTGATATCATTCTTACCCTGAAGTTCATTGAGAAGGAAGCGTATTGCAAACCTTGGACTTAACTCTAAGAAAATTCCACTACATAATACTCAGAATGCAAGCTCAAGACTTTCTTTGGTCTTACCAGTTCTTTTTCAGGGACATATATTTATAACATTAAAGTACATAATTTATTTTTAATATTACAGATCTAGAAATGGCCATTGCTTACTGGAACTTAGTGCTTAATGGAAGATTTAAATTCTTAGACTTATGGAATAAATTTTTGTTGGTAAGTTCACATTTTCTGCAGTTTCTCTGTTTTCTACTGATTATACTGTACTTAAATATATTTCAAGATGTCTTAATCTCAGAGCGTATAATAAACATAGAATGAGAAATTTGATCATCAGAATTTCATTAGACAAGTGTTACATGAAATTGCACTAATTTTTTTTCGACCGTCTTCAATGGTTTAAATGTTTTTTGGTTTTGTTTTTTAAAATAGGAGCATCATAAACGATCAATACCAAAAGACACTTGGAATCTTCTTTTAGACTTCAGTACAATGATTGCAGATGACATGTCCAATTACGATGAAGAAGGTAACGAAAACGTTTGCCCTGCCTGAGCTTCCATCCACTGTTTTTCCTTAGAGGTGGAGCTTCCTCTTCTGTGCTTTTGTTTATAATCTTTAGTTTTTGGTGCTGGAGATCTAACCCAGGGCCTTGAATGTACTAAGTATTTGCTGTAACACTGAACTGTTATTCCAGCCCCTCCTTAGAGGCTCCTGAAAGTACAAGATGCCTTTGTCCTTTTTGCAGATCTGTGTCCTTTAGTTTCTTTAAATTCCAGTAATAGGGTGGAGGTGTAGCTCTCACTTGCCTAGTGTGCACAAGGCCCTGAGTTTTATCCAAAGCACTACAGAAAAAAGGAAGACAAAAATCTAACCAGTATTTATGTCCTTAGAAAAGTATGAGCAACATTCATCTGTATCTTAGATTTTCAGCTTCTTTTAAGAATACATTCTCAGAGCTGAAGTGATGGCTCAGTGGTTATTCTCACAGAGGACCTGGGTTTGGTTCCCAGCACTCAAATGGGAGCTCACAACCATCTGTAATTCCAGTTCCAAGGGATCTGACTCCCTCTTCTGACCTATAGACATGAGACATACACATGGCACACATAAATACATGCAGGCGCAAATATTCATACACATAAAATAATTGAAATAATAAATCTTTTCAAAAAAACTTTAAAAACTTTCTCTTAGTGTATTTGGTATTTACTTGAATCTAGATTCTTTCATTGTTTTCTGTTAGTCTTGTCTGTAAACTTGATTGTAAACTTGTGAAATACTCTGGGTTTGCATAATTTGAAACAACTTTGGCTGCCTAGTGTGTTCATAGTGACATCAACCCAGTACCCGCTGGGTGCTGCCCTGCAGTCTCTTCAGGCATGGTTGGCTGTGCATCTTCCTCTTGTAGCGCACACACTGTCTGTGGAGGTGGCAGCACTTTCAGTTAATGTCCTCACATGTTTACCTAGCCCTCCAGAGAACCAGCAGACTATTTTTTTTGAGATTATTGATTATGAGATATCCTGTGAATAATCTCCAATGGGCTTCCTCTCTCTGAGTCCTGGCACCATTGACGCCTAACCAGGGATCATCCTCTTTCTCCTCCCCACCTTCATTGGTTTATACAATCTTAACTACAAAGTGAGAAATGTTCACTCTTGCATGTGACAGATAATGGTACTTTCTGTTACGTTTTACACAGAGTTAGAGAACTTTCTGATTTGGAGCATTGGCAGGTAGATGAGGCATGCAGTGTGCTGTTTTAAATCATTTAGTAATTTATTATCTTACAATAGGCTAGTTTGGCACTTGTTAATTTCCTTTGTAAGAGTGTCATAAACTACCTGGAAACTTGTTTCTCTCTGATGACTATAGGACTTGTATCATTGTACCACACTATCATATAGGCTGCTGGTTTTTATAGCATTATTTCTGTTGCCTAACTTTAATAAAGCCTTTGAAACCCCTATTACAATATTATTGATTTCCAGAAGTTATTTTCTTTTTAAAAAAAAAATATTTTTATTTTACGTATGTAAGCATTTTGCCTGCATGTAGATAAGTGCATCCATGCCGTGCAGTGCCCAGAGATCAGAAGAGGGTGTTATATCCCCTAGAACTGGAGTTACGGACTGTTAGCTGCCATGAGGGTGCTGGGAATCGAACCCCAGTCCTCTGCAAGAGTGGCCAGTGCTCTTAACTGCTGTGCCATCTCTAGCCCCCAGAAGAGTTATTTTCATTGCTCAAGCAATAATCCCATTTTGGAATAATGAGCTAGAAGAGAAGACAAGGAATATTTAAATAGAAAACAAAGATTAAGTTTTGAAAGATTTATCAGTGGGAATAGATAAGAGTAACATACTTGAACTCTTGTAAGGAAAATATAAAACACAAATAATTATATTAAAATATCAGCTTTATTTCTGTTTTTTGGTTTTTTGGGTTTTTTTTTTAATTATTCCTTTTCTCCCATTTTTTTTTTTCCAGGAGCATGGCCTGTTCTTATTGATGACTTTGTGGAATTTGCACGCCCTCAAATTGCTGGGACAAAAAGTACAACAGTGTAGCACTAAAGGAACCTTCTAGAATGTACATAGTCTGTACAATAAATACAACGGAAAATTGCACAGTCAATTTCTGCTGGCTGGACTGAACTGAAGATCAATCCTCACAATTCAAAATGAGGGTTGAAACAAACTTTAAGGATACATCTTGGACCATACCGTACTTCATTCTCCTAATGGTGGTTTGGGCTTGTCTTCTAGTCTGGGCCGCTCTAAACATTTATAATTCCAACATTGTGGATTCATCTTATATCTGTGGACCATCTTAGTTTGTCCTCCCATAAGTCTTAGAAGCTTTATGGTGATTATTTTGAGGTTTCCATTCTTGCATAAAGCACAATGCTGTCTTCATCAGAAAACAGTTTGGCCTAAGAATTAAACGTAATAATGAACATCACAAACAACCTATAAAAACTTCTTAAATATATGCTTTGGGCTGGTTGCAAAGACTGTGCTGACAGCACTTCTGATGAGAGTGGGGTTCAATACTGTGCCGACTCCGGGTGGTGTTCGGTTTGGGGGAATTTAATTTTCCTGGAAAATCACATATATTGTAGATGTGCATAGAATATATCTGATGCAAGAAATGTCAAAATAACCAACATGAAAAGATTTTAGGATAACTTGGTGCCTACCTGCAGTATGTATTGTATTTCAGACTGTTTCAAAAAAGGTTCCACAGAATTAGTCTGCAGTTATCTTATCCGTGTTTATACACAGTGGTCCTGCAAGGAATTTTTATTTAGAAAATGCTGGAATGAGGCTTAATGTTGGGTTCCATTCCCCTCTGCATTACACAATACAAATTGGATTTCATTATGCTTTTGAAATGCTTATATGCCTTTCGAATAAGTTAAACTATTTAATTTGTTTTGAATGTTTTCAATTGCAATACAATACAATATTCTAAATTCAGGCATGAGGTTTTTTTTTTTTTTAGGGGGTTTTGTTTTCATTCTTTTTGGTCATTGCACTATGGAACACAGATGAAAGTCTCTATAATTTATGAGAAAATAGTAGGATTTAAATTTTGGAAATGGTTGTGATGAGCCATGAAGTTCAATCTTCATCATGTAGGTACTGCTCTTTCAGGCAAGTACTCCATTTTTGATGACTTCTTATTTTGTTGAAATTCCTTTACTGCTAAATCACTGTGGTTTGCCAGATCTTTACTCCAGGAGCAGAGATTTCCAAACAAGCGTGCACTGGTGCAGAATGCCAATCTGGCTTCTGTGTTGATCAATTATTTGATTGTTTTTGTTTCATTCACATTAGCTATTTTCACATCAAAGCAGAATGCTATCTTGTTTATATTTTTTTCATTACAAGACCCATGAATTGCTTTCCTGCTGAAAATGCTTGTTTCTCTGTTTACAAACTGACATGTGAAGGAGGGTGTAATCACTTCATAAATGTTTCTGTAAGGTGAGTTAAAAATGGGTAACTAGCTGGGCGTGGTGGTGCATGCCTGTAGTCCCACGTGGGAGCAGAGGCAGATGAATCTCTGTGAGACCGAGGCCAGCCTGTTTAACATAGCAATTACCAGCCCAGGTATGACTACAAGGAGACCCTGTCTCAAAAAAAAAGAAAAAGAGCCGGGCGTGGTGGCGCACGCCTGTAGTCCCAGCACTGGGGAGGCTGAGGCAGGCGGATCTCTGTGAGTTCAAGGCCAGCCTGGTCTACATAGTGCGTTCCAGGACAGCTGGGGCTACAGGGAGACCCTGTCTCAAAAAGACAAAAAAAAAGGGGGGGGGGCGGGGAACTTGTCTTTGATAGGAACAAGTTTTGCTTGGTGTATCCAGGTCTTCTCCAGGGTCCAGTTAACAAAGGAATGTACTTCAGGGTAGCAATACATTTTATGCAGATATGGAAATGATTCTAAGAAACAATGACATAGTAAAACTGCTTTTTATTCACCTGATTTTGAAATTACACAGAAATCTTATCTTATAGAAATATTATTAGCATTCCAATCATAACTTTAATTTAGGAGTGCAAGTCTACCAAAAGAAAAGTTAGAAAATTTCTATTCGTGTTTTAGGAATTGGTTATTAAAAGAAAAAAGAAGAAGCCTGCTGTTTTCGGTATTTCTTGATTTCATTTTTGTAAATATGAAGAACTTCAATTATGAAAAAAAATTTAAAGATATATATGTATTGTTTACTTCCTGTCTGGAAGGTTTTGAGTTCTGGTGTTGTTTTCAGATGAATTGGTTCAGGTATGCCTTGGTTGGAAGCAAGATTCCTATTAGCTTCTCTCCCTGCCACATAATTTTTTTTTTCTCATAAAATCTTAATATTGGTTGTGGCCTAGTGCCTTGGGTTTTACGGATTTTACTTTTAAGTGCAAAACCTTTTCAACAAAATAGTATTTGTCATCAGTTTGGTACTAAACATTTATAATTACTGTGTAATTATAAACAAAAATACATAAAACTTTGACTATAATTATGTAGCATAAAAGTAAAGGCTGTTCACCATGCTGTCATCATAGAATTAAAACTATTACTAGGGCTCAAAAGAGAAGACTGATTTAATGTGTTG
Organism: Nannospalax galili; assembly: GCF_000622305.1. Taxonomy (NCBI): domain Eukaryota; kingdom Metazoa; phylum Chordata; class Mammalia; order Rodentia; family Spalacidae; genus Nannospalax; species Nannospalax galili. Next base: position 939,365 of record NW_008340356.1, on the reverse strand, counting down.
TGATTATTCTGAGGACAAGTGTCTGGTTATAGGGAATGTTTTGTACTAAAAATGGTTACACTGTGGTGTGGGGGGTGTCTGTGAGTCAGAGAGGAAGACAGACACACACACACACACACACACACACACACACACACGACTTAAATGCTTTAGTTCATGGGCTTCAGTCTTTATTCTGGTCAAGTCCCACGCTAATTCTGTTTCAGACTGAACCACAGATGGACTTTCCTTTTGCCAAATGTTAGAACAGGTCACATTTTAAAATGTAATGCTTTTTAAATAGTAAAATGTATAAAATTAGAAGTACCCACATACAAAAATACTTGAGGTCCAAGTTATCTTCAGTGAACATCATCTGCATATCTCTGTAAGTTCAATTGTGTTTCTTACAATCCCTGTCACATTACCAACAGAGGCAATAAAAGCTTCAGTAATGTTGCCATGACTAAATCCTTTCACATATTGTTTCAGTGTATTAGTTTTGGGGGGATTTTTGGGGGGTTTTGTTGTTCATTTTGAAACAGGGTCTCCCTGTAGCCCCAGCTGGCCTGGAACTCACTATGTAGACCAGGCTGGCCTTGAACTCACAGAGATCTGCCTGCCTCTGCCTCCCAAGTGCTGGGACAACAGGCATGCGCCACCACGCCCGGCTGGTTTTGTTTTTTTGTTTTTTGTTTTTTTGTTTGTTTGTTTGTTTGTTTGTTTTTGTTTTTAAACTAGAATATACTTGAAGACTTTTCCAGGAAGATTATTCATGGAAAAGTATTGTAATGGCAAACTGGGGGGAAGACGATATGCCAAGTATTGCTTGCTACATTAATGTTTACAACTGTACTCCGCTGCTTTACTTAATACTGTAGTTCTATAGCACGGCATTGTGAGTGTGCGTCCTTCACTTTTTTAAAAAGTTTTAATGAGTGAAGGTGAATTCACTCAACAAAACATAGGAAACTGGGAGGTAGACAGATCTCTGTGAGATCAAGGCCTGCCTGATCTACATAGGGAGCTCCAGGCCAGCTGGGGCTACAGAAACCCTGTCTCAAAAATACAAAACAAAACCATAGGAAACCTTTCACATAATAGCTTTCCTGGGGAATTCTTACTTAAGCAAGATATACTATTTTTTCCCCTCAAAGATCTGAGGAGTTATTTTTTTCTTTGACAGTAAGACGTTTGAGTTACTTTCATCCACTTTGCTGAGGCATTTAGGTATGCTTCTGTTAATGATGTATGCTTATGTCAGGGTGTGATTGGAAATCTGTAATTTTGACATATCAGTGATAGCGGAGAGTTGGCCTGGGAGGAGAATTTTGGAATACAGAAGGAAAGTGATGTTGGGGAGACTTACTTTTGTTCACAAAGTATGCCTTTGTAAAACTGAATCAACTTTTAGTAAGAATTTATGTAGCTCTGAATGTTAAATTGTGTATTTAATAAGAAATACTTAACCTGACACCTCAGTTTTTTTTTTAATGTTACCTTAAACTTTTAATATGGTTTATATTGAATACTGAGATGTTTTGATAAAATTTTATCAAATTTGATAATGTAATGATAAAGTGTTTTCAAATGTGATCTATTTATCATATATCTTAATAACTGAGGATATAAGTCCTGAATTGTGATTTCTATATAACAGAAGTAGGTTCAAATTATGGCTCATCATTTAATTGATTATAAACTTGAGTATATTTCTGAACTCTTTTGCCTCCATTTTTATAATCATAGCAATAATTTTTATTTCATAGAAACAAATGTAATGAAGTTATGATACATTTGCCTTTCATTTTAAGGGGAAGGAATTTGATATTTTTTAGTTAAATTTGAAATTTTCTAGCAGTACAAATCCCTCTTTCTGGGTTTATCTTTGTTATTTACTGTTTGTTTACTAGTCCATTTTGGTTAACAATGTTAGCTTTATTTGTACCTGACTCTGGAGGCAGATAGAGGCATTTTTTAAAACCTTTTAACAGTTGGAAATTGTTTTATTAGAGCACTCTTGGCATCTTATTTTCTGTACTAAGTGTTTGGAAAGTGACATTTCCTGCTGACCCAACTCTTATTTAACAACTTTTCTCCAGGGCTCAATGTTTGGTGCTAATGCAGCTTTTGACTTCTCTTTTATTGTTTGATTTTTAAATCTGTCATAAGTTATGATGAAAAAAACAAAGCCTTTTTAGCTAATGGAATACTTAAAAGGTAATGTCTTTCTCTATGGAGTTTTAAAGAAAAGTTGTTTAAAGAGAATTATTCTGTAGTTACTTCTTTCTGAGGCAGACTCTTAGGTTCAGGCTATCTTCAAACTCACTGTGTAGCCAAGTATGACCTTGAGCCTTCTGATCCTCCTACCCCATCTCCCAAGTGCTGAAATTAGAAGTGTGCGCCACCACATCTGGTTTATGCAGTGCTGGGGATCAAACCCAGGGCTTTGTGCATGTTTGGCAAGCCCTCTGCCAGCTAATTGAGCGATGCCCCCACCCAGCCCTTACTTGCTGTAACTGAGATTTTGAAAAGTGTAAGTTAAGTAGGTCCCATGTTTTCTTCCTCCCAGGTGTTGCATGTTACTTTCAGCTTAATTTTTTGCAAAACCATAATGCAGCTCATACTTAAACCTTGTTTTTAAAATATTTTATTATATTTATTTTATGTTTGAGTATATTGCTTACATGTATGTAAGTGCACCCATGTTGTGCAATGCCCACAGAGAACAGAGGAGAGCATCAGATCCCCTGGAACTGGAACTCATTACAGATGGTTGTTAGCTGCCATGTAGGTACTGGGAATTGAACCTAAGCCCACTGCAAGAGCAGCCAGTGCTGAGCCATCTCTCCAGCTCCTAAACTTTGGTTTTTAAGCTATAATATAAGGTGCTTTGACTCGTCACAGCAGAGTGTTTCCACTTAATCGATAGTTTTATACTTCTATCTGCTATAGATTACAAGCGTTTCATATGAGATTGTAGATTTTGTTGTGATATTTTAAAACAAGTCACTGTGTATCCCTGTCTGTCTCCCCAGTTTGTAACCCTTCCACCTCCCGGCTTCCTAAGTACTGGATTATATAGGCACGCAATACCATGCCTTGCTTGAGTTGATTTTCTTATTATCTTTATTTTATGTGTATGAGTGTATTGGCTGCATGTATATAAGTGCATCCATGTTGTGCAGGTCAGAAGAAGGCATTGGATTCTCCTGGAACTGGAGTTAACGAACGGTTGTTAGCCACCATGTGGTGCTGGAAATCAAACCCTGGTCCTCTGCAAGAGCAGTCAGTGCTCTTAACTGCTGAGCCATCTCTTCAGCTCTGGGTTGATTTTTTTTAAAGTTTTATTTTTGTTTTTGAGACAGGGTCTTATGTGGCCTAGGCTGTTCTTCAGCTCACTGTATAGCTGAAGTGACCTTGAACTCATGTTCCTTCTGCCTCTGCCTCCTGAATACTGGGGTGACAGAGGCAAACCACCATGTCCTGTTTACACAGTGCTAGAGATGGAATTTAGTGTTTCATGGGTGCTAGGCAAGCACTCTACCAACTGAGCTACATCTCTCCCTAAAATGTTTTAATGACTGGCTGAGAAGGTGACTACTTCTTTGGCAAATCGTCAGTGAATGAAAAAAGATGGAGACTGACTAAAAGGAGAACAGACTGAGCTTAGAAATCAGCCCTGCTCTGGAAAGAAGACTGGACCAAAGAGAAAAGAAGAATTTTCAGCCACAATAGTGCAAAGTGATTTGAAGCAAGTGTTTGAAGCTTACCAGGAACATCGTGGGAATGGCTTAATTCGAAAACATGGAAGAAGAAAAAGAAACTTGCATTTAGAAAGTATGTTTGTATTTAAAAGCATGTTCAACATAAATATTAAAATTTTCAGGTTATGAAATACTCAGAGAAAACTTTGTATCTAATGAAAAAACTGGGTGATACCAAGCAAGAGATTTTGCCAAAAAGAAATACTGTACAGCATAAGATAATGTAAGACAAATGACTACAGTGACTAAAAGACCATGCTGGTTTAAGCAGAGGATGAGGTTTTACACATTTTTTGTGGCTCATAGCAGACCATGGCAACTGCTGTGAACAGGATAAGAGGTGGGGTCCTTACAGGCAACACGCAGGTGAATGCTGATGTCCTAATAGTTAACTAGAATTTGTATCAGTGGGCTGCCACCCAGAGCTTTTAACATAGTCTCCCTAAGATTTTGTTCTAATAGTAATTTTTTTTAAATGAGGGCTAAAGGTATAATGCTAGAGCTAGGACCTAGTCCCATAATGACTCCTTTAAAGTCTAATTTATGCACCAAACACAGTCGTATGATTCAGTCATTTAGCAAATTCTGAGGTATGTCATCACAATCCAGTTGCAGACCATTGTCACCAGACTGGAGAAGTTCCATGAGCTGCTGTTCTTAATTCCTGCCCCTGGCCCCATCCAGGGCAGTGCAGCTGATCCGCTGTCTGTATGCGTTTTCCTTTCTAGGGAGAGTCATGCATTTTGTAGACTAGCACTTTCTTCATAGTATGCTGTTTGTGTTGTACCATGTATGTACTTAAGTGCCTTAGGCTGATGAAAGCTTTCATTGTGGGTAAGCTGGGCTCTGTCTACTCACTTGTTACAGACATTTAACATGCCTACTTTTTTGTTTTTGAATAGTGACGCTACAGACGTTCCTATACTTGTCTTTGTGTGTCTGGCTACGTTTTCATCTCACATAAATTTAGCATTAGAATTTCTGTGGTTTTACTTTAACTGCTAAATTCTTCCAAAGTGGCTGTACCATTTAAAAATATTCCTACCACAATGCAAGTGTTGCATTTTTTCCACATCCTTGCCTCGCCTTCATACATGCCCCCATTCTCTTCATACATGCCCCCATTCTCTTCATACATGCCCCCATTCTGGTGCTAACTTGTCTGTAGGGTGCACAATTTGGGTGACTCACATGGCCTGGGGAGTTGCTATAGAATTAGTAAAGGAAGTAACACTAGTATAGATACGCTTTTCCATTCTCCGTAGCCTTTGAAGGTGGATCTGTTTTGAGATGTGTTAAGTGAAAGTTGGTGCTGATGGCTGGTGTCCTGGCTGACATTGCTTTGTAAGTGGTATCAGTCTCTCATTGTTTAGGGCAATTAAAATGACATGATTTACTGTGCAGTCACCATTAACTTTTCCAGATCATTTGCTTTTTTTATTGAATTTGTGAATTTCATAAAAAAACATTTTGAATGTATTTAGATGCCTCTAATAGTCCCCCATCTACATGCCTCTTAACCCCTCCCCCGTGCCAGATTTCATGTGCTCTGTCATATATTAAGGCCTATCAAGTCGTTTGTGTCACCAAATGTCCTTTGGTATGTGTTCATACATTACTGCCTGGTTAACCTATCTAACGTCATGCCCTTAAAGACAACCAGCTCTCCCTCTCCCGGCAGGTATCAGTTTCACTTATGTTCTGGGGTTTTGTCTGGTTGGAGCTTGCATGGCTCTTGCGCGTACTGTTACCATTGCTGTGAGTATATGAGTAACTGACCAGCTGTCTTTAAAAGTCTGTTTCCTTGTGGTCATCCACCACCTCTGGTTCTTATCTTTTTGCCCCCTCTTCCGTAATGATCCCTGAGCTCTGGGTGGCAGAGGTTTTATATAGGTGTCGTGTTCAAGGATAAGCACTCTGCAGTCTCTTATTCTCTGCACTTTGGCCTCTTGTGGCTTTCTGGGTTCTTTACCATCTGTTGCACGAGGAAGCTTTGCTGGTGAGAGTTGAGAGATGTATTAATATTCTCTCTACTACCTGTTCCACTAGGTTCCCTGAAACTTTGGTTGCATTGTAGATGTGTCACTTAGGGCTGGGCACCTCACAGACATTTATTCGCTGCATTTTACCAGTTGTAGAACTTTGTAAGCGTCTCCATCTGTTGCAAAAAGGAGCTTCTTTGATGAGTGGTGAGAGGTGCACTTGTCTGTGAATATAAGGATGCCTATTTAGAACACAGTAAGAAATGTGACAAAAGTGGGTTTTTCTAGGATCTCTGACTTCTCCGGCCATGTTTGTTTGACTGTGCTTACAGTACCAGACATGAGTTTGCGCCCATTGAATGGACCTTAAGTCCAGTTAGACAGCTGTTGATTATTCCCTGATAAAAGTACCACTACTGCATCAGTAGAGATTTACTGGGCCAGTCGTTGTTGTTCATACAGTTTACATATGGATAGATTTTTCTCCCTTGGCAGTTTGCATAGTATCCCCTGATATCATGAGAGCTAGTTTTCAGAGAGGAAGCTTCCAGATCAGTTCCAGCTCAATGGCTCCAAGTCCTGTGTCCAAAGTATGACCTATCTTCAGCAATAGGATCTTGCCAAGTTCTGAGAGGCAATCAAGAGCAATGGCTATAGCCTGTGTTATTTGAGAGTCACTTGGACTACCCTGACCAACAACTCAAAGGGAGGTTTCCCCTGCCTGGTACTGTGTTTTTTGTTATAAAGTCTTCAGTTATACACATGCACATGCATACGCATGCACGCACGCACACATACACATACACACACACACACACATACACACAGTGGGCTTTTGAACTAATTCATTTCCTCTAGTTTTCCTTAGCTAAGCACTATTTTTTCTCTCTCCCTCTGTCTAACCCTCTTTCCTCCCCAATTAAAGTAACCCCGTTGTCTCCTTGGCAACACCTCTCTCCTACTATATACCTCTCTCCAGCTCTTTTCCCCTTTACTTCCATGGTTCCATTTCCCTGGCTCCTGTGGTTACATCAGAATATGTACTCACATCTCAGGATTTGGAGCTAAGATCCAAAAATGAGAGACGTATGTCCCTTGTTTTTCTGAGTGTGTTACTTCACTTAGTGTAACTGTTTCTAGTTCCATCCATTTACTCGCAAATTTTATGATTTCATTTTTCATTACCACTGAGTAAAACTCCATTGTGTAAATACCACATTTTCATTATCCATTCAGATATATTGCTTATGAGATCTCTTTGAAATTTTGATTCCTTAAATTTTTAAAAACTTACTCTGTTGTTTCTCTGCAGCTACACAAGGCTGTGAGCCTAAAACAGCTCATTACAGCTGAAAGACTAGTGTAGCACGGTGATGGAACCTAGTACTACAGCGTTTGCCTAGCGTGTGGGAAGCCCTGGGTTCAGTCCTCAGAACCACACACACAAAAAGACAAGCTGCTTGAGCTTTTCAGTGCAGTTGGAGTGCTCTTATGTTTAATGGAAAATTTCAGGCAGGTAGAGAAAAATAGTATAACAAATACATTTCAACACACTTGGTTCATGGTCAGTCTTATCTGAATGACACCCTTGTTTTGAACATTGATTTGTTTTGAACCAGGTCCCAGAAAGCAAATAATTTCATTGGTAAATATTTCAGTACAAGGACTTTTAAACAACACTACATTCTTTTATCCATGTAAATACCAGTAGTTTCTTAATGTTAGCAACTAGTCAAATGCAAATCCCACCCCCACACTTCTCAGGTCATTATTCAGATAGGATCCATACACTGCATTTGTCTTCCTGTGTCTCTTCACCTTAGATTCCTGTATCCCGTAGAGTTGGTCCATTTCAAAATGCAGTGGTGGCTTTGCATTTCAAATTTATGGTGAAATTTTGATGTACCTAGTAAAAGACTGTTTCCTAACTTGAACGTACTTTGAAAAATAATGAAGTGTGATATAAGAAGCTAGAATAATCATCAGCAGACTTTAAGCATACAGTGTAACATATTCAGAATATATAATGGACTCTCAGATCCTTTTAAAGATTTATTTTTGTGTTATGTTGTGTTCATGGTATATATGTGTATGCATGAGTGGTATGGTACATGTGTGGAGATCAGAGGACATTTTCGTGGAGTCAGTTCTCTCCATCTTTAACATGAGTCCCAGGGATCAAATTAAAGTTGCCAAGCTTGCGCATCAAGTGCCTTTCCCCCCGAGTCATCTCATTGGCCTAAGGACTCTTAGATTTTAATAATCCAGTTTCCAAACAAAGGATTTGAATAGACATTCCTCTAGAGAAACTATACACGTGTCCAGTTAGTGCCTGAAAAGGTGCTCAACATCATTAATAGAGACAAACAAATCAAGCTGCAGAGAATTCACTTCCCACTCAGTAGCATTGTTTTTCATTGAAGATGGGCAGTGGCCACTGTAGGACGCTTGTTTGCATGCATGACACCCTGGGTTTGACACCAAGCACTGGCAAAAATAAAAGACGGATAGTGACAATTGTTGCTGAGAACACGGAGAAATTAACTGTTGTTCATTGATAGTGGGATTGTAAACTGGTGCATCTGCTTTAGGGAACAGATTGGCTCTTCTTGAAAACATTAAATATAGCGTGTGGTCTAACATTTCTTTTAGGTATATATTCAAGAGAATAGAAAACACCTGTTCATATAAAAACATAATATTGTAGCATGGTATCTAAAAAGTGGAAACAGTGCAAGTATTGACTAGTGGCAAAATATGTATTTTACAAGAGATTGTTACAATAGAATGTTTTGAAAAAAGTGAAGTTTGATAAGATGCTAATAAATATTTTTAAAGTATTCAACATCCTTAGCCATTGAGGGAAATGCAAAATAAACTACTTTGAGATTCCATCTTACCCTAGTTAGAATGTCTAACATAAATACAGCAAAGTGCAACAGATGTTGGTGAGTATTGGGAAAGAAGGACGCTCCATTCACTGCTGGGAGTGTAAACTGGTACAGCCATTCTGAAAATCAGGTTTCTTTTTTTTTTTTTTTGGTGCCTTTTTAAGACATGGTCTCCCTCCAGCCCCAGCTGGCCTGGAATTCACTATGTAGACCATGCCATGCTGACCTTGATCTCATAGAGATCTGCCTGCCTCTGCCTTCGAGTGCTGTAATCAAGGCATGTGCCACCAACCTGGGTAAGAAGCTTTCTTAAAAAAATAAAAAATAGAGCTACTGCATGAGCTAATACCACACCTGGGCATATACCCAGAGGACTGAGCGTTATATCAGGGTTCATTGCTCTACTCACAATAGCAAGCAAGTGGAACCAGCCTAGATGCCTACCAACAGATAAACAGATCATGAAAATGTGGTATTAACGAAGCATTTTATTCAGCTGTCAATAAAAATGGAATTTGCAGAAAATGGCTCTGATAAATACCAAGTAAAGTAAACCAGGCTCAGAAAGACACTGTTCTCTCTCATAGGCATGTCATAGCTTTTAATTTTCATAGGTGTGGATGGTGGTGTGGATGGAAAAGCAGTTGAAGGGGAAGGGACAATAGAACACGTGACATAAGAGCTACACTAGGACAAGGAGACACTAGGATCAAAAACATGTTCAGAAACCATAATTAGCTGGGCGTGGTGGCGCAGGCCTTTGATCCCAGCACTTGGGAGGCAGAGGCAGGCAGAGCTCTGTCAGATAAAGGCCAACCTAGTCCACATAGTTTCAGGTCAGCTGGGGCTACAGGAAGACTCTGTCTCAAAAACAACAAAAAAGTTTAATTAGACCTAATACTCTGTGCTAGTTAAAAAATGAAAAAAGATGCTACCACAAGGGTACCTATGAAACATGGTAAGTAAAAATCTAGTCACAAAAGGGCACAAGCTGTGATTCCATTCATAAGACCTGTCCAGTGTAGGCCCAGCCATGGAGAGGGATTTGTGGCCGAATTAGATGGTAGGGAATAACTGCTAATGAGCCAGGTTTCTCTTGTGGATGACGAAGATAATTGGAAAGTCGATAATGGTGATGGTTATACAGCTTAGCACACTACACTGAATTTTATGCCTTAACATGGCATACAAATTAAGCCTGGATCTCATAGAGATCTGCCTGCTTCTACCTCCCAAGTGCTGGGATTAAAGGTACACACCACCACACCGGGCTCAGAATGTTCCCTTTTAAAACACAAGACGTGTGTTTGAATTTCACTTCAAACCTTGCTTTCTCAGCTATTTATAGCACTGTGACTTAGGCAAGGGAGGATGGATTCTGTATGTTCTGTGAAAGAAAAGTTCCCAAAAAGAACTCCTGCACCTTGGACTGAACTTCCTGCAAGGCTGAGCAACTTATCACTCTGGAGACTGTGGAGAGTTTGAAATGTTGTAGGTCTAGAGTATAATTACAATTTATCTTGGACCATCTTTAGCCCCCTAAACAGCCACTCCTCACCTACCTCTGTTTTTGATCTAACATCCTGTGACTAACAGATAAAAAACCTTTTAGATCCAGGCGTGGTGGCGCACGCCTTTGATCCCAGCATTCAGAAGGCAGAGGCAGGCAGATCTCTGTGAGTTCAAGGCCAGCCTGGTATACATAGTGAGTACCAAGACAGCTGGGGGCTACAGGGAGACCCTGTCTCAAAAAAGACCAAAAAAAAACCTTTTCGAATGTATTATTCTAGCAAACCACCTGGTCTCACCAATCAAAAGGCTAAGAATGTCATCAGATAGCATCTGAGACCTATAGTAAAAAACCCTCACTTTGCTGAGACCCATGTACTGAATGTCTCCTCCAATGTATTTGAAGTGTCTTGATTTATGGCTTTTCTTTGTTCTGTTACTATAAAAATGTAAAGTGACTGTTACCACTCTGGAACATGGAATTTGGGGTAACACGAACCTGTGTTCCCAGGCCATGGTCACTCATATTTGGCTCCAGAATAATGGCTTTTGAGGTGAGAGCTATGCTTTTGTGTCAACAGTTTATGGCGCCCAACAATGTGGGGTCCCAAGAATTATCTACTTTTCATCAGAGGAGTCACCTGGATGGAGCAGGTACCAGCATGGATCCATTGAGTCCAGCCATCTGATGTGGGTTTCCTTGGATAGATGGATCGGGGTGAGTTCTTTCTGGGGCTCTCGGACCTCCCTTGGTTTGGTCTATGGTCTATTTGTTTATTCTGAGCTAGTTGTTTAAGGATCCTATTTATTAGATACCTTTATTGTTTTTGATTTGCTTTCGAAGTATTTGTTTTAGGTATCTATTTTGTCTGTTTGCTTTGAAAGTATTTTGGTTTCGACATTCGGTTTGGTTTTTTTGTTGCTGTTAAAATTTGCTAGCAGTAATTTTTTTCTTTCTCTTTCTCCCATATCTAATTCAAGGAATGGGGAAATGTTTTGAGAAAAGCAGGTATTTTGTATTCCAGCTGCTTTTAGGGTTGATTAGTATGTTTCTTTAACTTACAAATATAAGAAAATGTAAAACTCCAACTTAAGGTAGTCTGCCAATTTTAAGGTACCTATTTGTTTAGATGTTTGTCCGTTTGCTTGTGTGCTTTTAAAGTGTTTGCTTTAAAGTATCCATTTTTGTTTGCTTCAGAAGCAGTTTGTTTCTGCTTGCTTGGCTTGTTTTAATATTTGTGGCTTCTAGGACTTTGAAGGCATTTTGGTTTTTGTTTGTTGTCTGTGGTGGTTCTGTTTGGTTTCGATGTTTTTATTTAGTAGGCCTTTGTCTCCAGACACTTCTCCAATACCTAAATTTGCATTTTTTTTCCTGTGATTTCTCCTGGCTTTTTGCAACCTTGACACCTTTAGCTTAGGTATTATGAGAGCCTGATCATAAAAGCACTGAAGACAAGAGGCACTGTTCCTTCCACTCTTACAGAGTAGAGGTGTCAGGGGGCTCTCCCCAGGATAAGTAACGGACTCATAAGGCAACCCATAAACATACTCCATTCCTGGGTCAGAAGGAAGTTTATTAGCTTGCCGGGAAGACACACATAAGAGTTGATCGCCCAGTGTCTTGAGCACCCTCATGTTTCTGACAGTGTGCAGGAAACCCTGAGATCCAGTGGGAGAAGACAGTCTCAGTGTGAAAGCTGAGAAAGTCTATCCCAAAAAGCAGCACATAAACAAGATCCAAAACATTCCCCAGCTAGCATAGAAAGGCTGCAATTTTTCAGGAGAAAAGAAATAAATTAGTTAATAAAATGGAAAACAAGTTTTCCAAAAAGGAGGAGGTGTTTGACAATAAACTGCCCTGACACTCCAGCTGGTTTTATGTATGGTAATTATTGTCGGGGATCCTGCCCTGACACAGGAGCCAGGGAAAGGGAAGTGTGCTGTCTACCTGTTACCCGCAGCCCCCAGGAGACAATCAGACACGACAGGGAGCCAGTCAAGCAGGAACTCGTTTATTGCAGGTGTTTAAAGAGCTTATAAAGGCAAAAACCACAAAGGAAAATCCCCTCCCCAACCAAGTGTCCAATTATTTTAAAGGTGAACTTGAGCATACAGTCTCCTCTCCATAGCACAGCATTGTGTTCACAGGGTGATCAGGTGCTGCCAGGATGCACGGAAATGACAGGAGCCAATTAGCGATTCATCAAAACAAGTCTGGCCATATTCCGGCCGTTTCCTCTAGGTGCCAGACAAGTCCGATCATGCCCCGGCCATTTCCTCTAGGCGCCAGACAAGCCCGATCACACCCTGGCCGTTTCCTCTAGGCGCCATCCTGCCTCGCCCCTGGCCTCAGGCCCCACAACTATAAAATAACAATGACAAAGAAATTTATGAATCATATAATAGACCAAGAAAATAGACCCTAGCTTTCCTTCTTAAGTGTACCTCCACATATTCATTTACAGAACACCTTGTTTTTAAGGTAACTGATAATATATGTGATACTTGTGGGATTACATTTCATTAAGTTTTTCTTT
>NW_008340356.1:915963-926117 GCF_000622305.1 Nannospalax galili | reverse complement strand
GGCTTTTATCTGACAGATGGCTAGCAGGAGAAGAAGTGCCATTCTTGACAGATTTTGGTCAGCCATCTATTGATCAGATCTTGAATAATGATGGTAATGATAAAGATGATGATAGCCAGGGCAGCAGTGGTGAGCACAGCAATGAAAGCCTTCCTTCCAAAATAATCCATCCTGTAAGACATAGAAATCTTCCTCAAAGGGCTGTTACCTTTGGGACAGGGTTATTCCTGCATCTTTAGATTCCTTGCAGGTACCCAGATGGGTTGGGGTTCATCCGTGGGAAAGATGCATCTAAACCCCCAGCCCATAGTAAGGAGCAGGTCGGGTCCTCACCATTATCCCATTACTGGATCCTTCCATCTAACCCGTACCTCTGGTCTTTGCTCCTGACGTCCCCAATGTTTTTGGAATCGAGATTCCAATTGACCTTTTTGAAAATTGAGGATATTGATGGTAAATAAGGCTGAACCTAGCTGTTGGTGGGGGCTTACTCCCCCTTCTTGTTTTTGTAATGGGCCTTTAAGTCCTGATGGTTATGTTCTATGATAGCTTGGCCCTGGGGGTTATAGGGGATCCCCGCGTTATGGTAGATTCCCCATAAAGAGAAGTCCTGTAAGCTTTTACTTATGAAGCATGGTCCATTGTCAGTTTTAATCCTTTGAGGTAATCCCAGCGTAGCGAAGCACTGGAGGAAGTGAGACTGAGCATGTTTAGACTTTTCTCCTGTATGGGCAGTAGCCCAACAGGCATGTGAGGACGTGTCAATAGACACAAAAACATACTTGAGTTTTCCAAAAGGGATGTAATATGTGACATCTGTCCTCAGGCCCCCACATCCCCCCCCCTACCTTTTTTTTTTTTTAAAGTGAGGTTCCATAAGGATAGCGCCTGGTGATGGGGTGCACTGTCCCCAACCCCCTCCACTGCTAGGGGACTTGAGGGAACCTCTTATGGAGTCCCCGCCAATTTACATGGGTATGTTTATGCAGTTGTTGAGCTTTATATTGATGGTAAATAAGGCTGAACCTAGCTGTTGGTGGGGGCTTACTCCCCTTTTTGTTTTTGTAGTTAGGCCTTTAAGTCCTGATGGTTACGTTCTATGATAGCTTGGCCCTGAGGGTTATAGGGGATCCTCGTGTTATGGTGGATTTCCCATAAAGATAAGAAGTCCTGTAAGCTTTTACTTATGAAGCATGGTCCATTGTCAGTTTTAATCTTTTGAGGTAATCCCAGCATAGCGAAGCATTGGAGAAAGTGAGACTGAGCATGTCTAGACTTTTCTCCTGTGTGGGCGGTAGCCCAACAGGCATGTGAGAATGTGTCAATAGACACGAAAACATACTTGAGTTTTTCAAAGGGAGCGTAATGTGTGACATCTGTCTGCCAAAGAGAGTTAGGCTTCAGCCCGCTAGGGTTTACCCCTGGTTGTTGGAGGGGTGGTACCTGTAGAAAGGGTTGACAAGATGACTTACAGGTATGTACAATATTTGTTAGGTCCTTCATAGGGACTTGAGGGAACTTCTTATGGAGTCCCCGCCAATTTACATGGGTATGATTATGCAGTTGTTGAGCTTTTTCCAGGCCTGCTGATAGGATATGGGTAGAAGCCATTTTGTCTGCCTCTGCATTGCCTTGGGAGAGGAACCCAGGCAGTCCTTGGTGGCCCCTAAGGTGCTGTAAGAAAATGGGGGCCCTTCTTTCTGTTAACAATGTTCAAACCTGGATCATTAGGGGGGTAATAGTGTTGTCATCTAGCTGAATATGAGAATTTAATAATCCTGGAGAATGTTAACTACATATAGGCTGTCAGAGAACAAGTTCATGGGGTCATCTGCTTTGGACAAGGCCAGGGCAATGGCCATGAGTTCTTTAAATTGAGCAGAGCCCTTGCAAGTGTGAATGTATGTTTTTGGTTCTGTTCCTACCACTGGGTAAATTACTACAGCGGCTCTGAATTTTCCTCCATCAGTAAACATGTTATATGCCTCCGTCAGAGGGTTTTTGACAAAAAGCCTGGGGGCCCCCCAGTGGAGGGTGCGAAAGGTTACCCATTTATGAGGACCATAATGACAGTCCAACTTTCCCAGAAAGCCCTCCAAGGCTATGGCCATTCAGCTGTTGTTTCTGCAAAGCCATTCAAAGTCCTTTAGCTGATAAGGGATAATAATCTTGTGGGGGTCAATGCCATAATGTCTCAGAGCTATATCCCACCCTTTCTCAATTAGGTCAGCCAACTGGTCTGTGGGTGTGTACACCCATGGAGTGCCCCCTAGGGAGGTATGCACCCATTGGAGGGGACTCCACCCTTGTGTGAGGACGGATGTCATTAGGGCCTCACTAGGGAACACCCATAGCTCGAGGTCCTTTTCAGACATATAGCGGGCCAGTTGGGCTTGGTCCAGGGCCTCCTGGACCCCCTGTAAAATGTCTAGGTGTTGCGGGTTTAGACACGTCAGAGCATTTTTGACAAAAAGCCTGGGGGCCCCCCAGTGGAGGGTGTGAGAGGAGGTTACCTATTTCTGAGGGTAACCATAATGACAGTCCAACTTTCCCAGAAAGCTCTCCAAGGCTATGGCCATTCAGCTGTTGTTTCTGCAGAGCCATTCAAAGTCCTTTAGTTGATAAGGGATAATAATCTTGTGGGGGTCAATGCCATAATGTCTCAGGGCTGTATCCCGTCCTTTCTCAATTAGGTCAGCCAACTGGTCCGTGGGTGTATACACCCGTGGAGTACCCCCTAGGGAGGTATGCACCCATTGGAGGGGCTTCCCCCCTTGTGTGAGGATGGATGTCATCAGGGCCTCGCCAGGGAGTATCCATAGTTCGAGGTCTTTGCCAGGTATGTAGCGGGCAAGTTGGGCTTGGTCCAGGGCTTCCTGGATCCCCTGTAAAATGTCTAGGTATTGCGGGTTCAGATGGATTAGCTCTGACTGCTGTTTGCCTACTAACAATTGGAACAGGGGCTCCAGTGTCTCAGTAGAGATGGGCATCCAGGACCATAGCCAATTAATCTCCCCCAATAGTTTTTGAAGTTCTGTCAGGGTCATATTAGTCAGTTGTGGCTTTAAGGGACTCACCCCCTCCGTGAACAGTGTAGTCCCCAGAATCTTAAAGGGGGCGACAGCCTGTATTTTGTCAGTTGAAGCCCTCTCGCCTGGAGGCATTTTTGAGTGACCCTATATAGTTTTTGTAATTGGTGGGGACTTGGTGCCCCCAAAATTATATCATCCATGTAGGCATATACAGTAGCATGTGGGAAAGATTCTGTTGGGCTCAAGAGAGCCCTCACGTAGCTCTGACAGAATGCTGGGCTATTGGCCATGCCTTGGGGCAAGACTCTGCATTCGTACCTCTCATAGGCATGCTAAAGTTGATGGAAGGCACAGAGAAGGTGAATTTTTTGCAATCTTGGGGTTGTAGGGGGGTGGAAAAAAAGCAGTCTTTGATGTCTATAACTATGAGAAATAGATCTGAGGGAATAGCGGGTATCCAGGGCAGTCCCCTCAAGGGGACTCCCTCCACGGTTATTCTAGCGTTGACCTTATGGAGGTCCTGTAGCATTCGCCATTGGCCAGATGACTTTTTTATGACAAAAAAATAAGGGTGTTTTAAGGGCTCATGGAGGGGCGGATATGCCCCAGCACAAGTTGTTCCTGTATAATATGCCTCAAAAGCCTGGAGCTTTGTCTCAGACAAGGCCCACTGTTCCACCCAAACCGGGCTCCCTGGGGACCATCGGATTGCAGGAACTTGAGGAACAGCAGCCCCTAGAATTGGGGGTGGACCCAGGGAGACTCAGACTCCTCCCCCCTGTAGTTTGAGAGGTGGTCAAGAGGGTGTCTAACCCTGTTCATCTCATCATCGAGGAACCCCTCTATAAACTCCCTATTTTCCACGGTCACAAAAACATCCACCCCCCCCCAGGAGATTTCTCCCAAAAAGGTTGTAGGCAAGCCTCTCAGCCACCAAAGGTCTGATCTTTTCCTTAGTACCATCTGGGTCCTGCCAGTAAAGCCAGTTCTTAAGCTCTCATGACAGCATGGTGCCACCGACACCCATCATCTGTGGGCCAGGCTCGAGGGGCCATCTTCCAGGGGCTTTTTTTTTTTTCAGGATGGTCTTATTTGCCCCGGTGTCAATCATGTCCCGGAACCTCCACCCATGTATCAAGATGTCTATCTTAGGGTGGAGCCCTGGGATGATGGGAACTGTCCAGTGGGTGATGGGCCCTCCAGGGCCTGTGCACCCTCCCCCTTTTGGTGATGGGGCTGGGGGTTGCCCCAAACCTAGTTTAAAGGTTTGCCCTCCATATCATACCTGGACCAGCAGTCCTCCCCCCAATGAAACCCCTGCAGCAGCACAGGCACGGGGTCCCAGGCCTGTCCCCCTCCACCTTGAGAGGGGCCCTCCCTTGCAGGCAGTCTCTCCCTAGGTGCCTGGACTGGCCGCACCCAAAGCATCTCCGGTCCTCAGCCCTGGGGCGCCCATCCCGTAGCCCAAGGCCCGTGAGGGCCTCTCCAAAGGCTGCAGACAGAGCTTCTGTCTGTGCCCCAAGGATCACGGCCACAGCCTCAGTCGCCCCTGCCCTGGTCCCCATGTCCCCTGAGGCCACGATCCAGCCGCTCGACCCCACGGTCAGCGCTCATACCATCCCACAGTAGCACTTCCACAAACTGCTCTCTGAGCAGCCCGGGGGTAAACCCTCTCCCTAGACTCTCCTCAACCGTATCCACAAACCCATGCAATGGCTCCCCCGAGCTTCGAACGCATTCCTGACATGGGTGGCTCTGCAGGGCCCGTATCCAACTTATGCCAGGCCTTGAGGCCAAGGGCCCTGACCTGTTCTGTATACGGTGGCAGAAGTACTGCCTGCTGGGCACCCGTGGTAAAGGCGTCCGTGGTCCCTGTCCACATGCTGAAAGTGATAGGGACAGGGGTTGGCGGCATGGTTATTTTTCGCCTGGACCCAACACCCCTCTCGGTACACCGCTGTCCATTCAATGAACAAGGGGCTGGGAATGACTGCCTTGGCTAGATCCATCCAGTCTTTGGCTGTACAGGGTTGATATATCAAGCCCTGGAGAAGGGTGTCGACCCAGGGGGACCCGGGACCACCCTCGGCCACCGCCTTTCTCAATCCCCCAAGATCTCCAGCCTCCCAAGGGCACCAGGTGGCCGGGTGCTGGGGCCAGGGGTTGATGTCCATGGGGAAAGCCTGGACCAGTTCCGCCGTAGCAGAGAGCTCCAATGGACTAGATCAGGGCCTCCCCAAAAGGTCTCTTTTTTATGTTTATTTCAATCGCCCGGGGTCCCCACTTTATCTTTTTTGTTCTCGCCCGCCACCACCGCCATGCGAAGCCAGCGAGGGTCGGTGAGGGGGGGCGCGCCAGTGCCTGCCAGGCTCCCCGGGTAGAGCCGCGATGCCCGCCGCAGCTGGGGCGATCCACTGGAAGGGCCTGGCTCGGGTCCAGAGTCGCCACCGCTGACCCCCCTGGGTGTTCACCCCCCCACCCCAGGGGCCTACCCCGCGGGGGACCCGCTCCCCCTTTGCAGATCTCTCCATAGTATGTGCCCTGGCCTCACCTCCAATTGTTGGACTCCCTCCCCACCAAACACGACCCATTGATCTTCCCCCATGACCCCATCCACCCAGCAAAGGCCAGAACGCCTGGGGGTCAGATAGGGCTGAAAACACGACTTGGGCTGAGATTGCCAGGCAAAACCCCAAGGGCGGCTCCCCCCTCCATCGATCTCTGCCCTGCCACCCAGTTGTTCAAGCCGGTCCCAGGTAGCCCACCAGAATAAATTGCCAGCGGGCAGCCAGGGAGTGAGATGCAGGGCAGCCTCCCAGACCCTCCCCTACGAGGAATGGGACTGCTCCAACTCCCCATATCCCAGCATATGTCTCAGTGCCATGAGCACTGGGTCCTCACTTTTACTTGTTGCGTTACCCATTTCTTGGGGGTCTCACTTCCCTCGGTACTCACCCAATTAGCCCCGGCAATCAGCTCCCGTAGCGGGTCTGAGTGGTCTTGGGCCCCACGTTGGGCGCCAGATGTCAGGGATCCTGCCCCAACACAGGAGCCAGGGAAAGGGAAGTGTGCTGTCCGACCGTTACC
The DNA here is from genome assembly GCF_000622305.1 of Nannospalax galili. Taxonomy (NCBI): domain Eukaryota; kingdom Metazoa; phylum Chordata; class Mammalia; order Rodentia; family Spalacidae; genus Nannospalax; species Nannospalax galili. The sequence goes on along the minus strand of NW_008340356.1, from coordinate 919,998 downwards.
CGCAGCCTCCCCGGGAGACAATCAGATGCAACAGGGAGCCAGTCAAGCAGGAACTCGTTTATTGCAGGTGTTTACAGAGCTTATAAAGGCAAAAACCACAAAGGAAAATCCCCTCCCCAACCAAGTGTCCAATCATTTTAAAGGTGAACTTGAGCATTCAGTCTCCTCTCCATAGCACAGCATAGTGTTAGCGGGGTGATCTCAGGTGCTGCCAGGATGCGCGGAAATGACAGGAGCCAATCAGCAATTCATCAAAACTTTCGGCCGTTTCCTCTAGGCACCAGACAAGTCTGATCATGCCCCGGCCATTTCCTCTAGGTGCCAGACAAGTCCAATCACACTCCTGCCATTTCCTCTAGGCACCATCCTGCCTCGCCTCTGGCCTCAGGCCCCTGCAATTATGAGCTTTCAACTTGCAACCAAAGATAACTTGGCCCCTTAGTGGGGAATATTTAATGCTCCAAAATTGGGATTTTTTTTTTTTTGGCGCATTTAACTAAAAGTCCTAGGCAATAACATTTGAAACCATCACCTGGGTAGTCCGCTTTAATTAAAATGTGAGATTATCTAAAAAAAAAAATGTAAAAAATTGACAATTTACAAAAATGAGAGCGCTAAGAAAAATAATATGTAAAGGAAAATATTAAAATGAATTCAAATTTTTTAGAAATTGTATCAGAACTAAAGATAAATTCTAAGACTAGTCTTATCTTTCTCTGATCCTACCCTTTGTTCTTTATCTCCTTCACAAAGCTCTATATGCAAATAGATTATGGCCTGCTTTAAGAAAGGCTACTTTTCTTCCCTGAAGCTTGGATAGATTGATTTCATTTTCTCTTTGAGGAACTTGTTTGTCCTTAACTCTCCTGTCTGTCTACATGAAAATTGTCTGTATTGTACTGGCTATTCTTAAAATTCCCTTCAGTAGTTAAAGCCAGGAATGCTGGTTTGGCTTATGAAGAGTTTTCTATGGAGTTCTCTATGCCTTAGAACTCCTCAGGCTCCTAATGATGATTGATGACAGCTGTGTCTCAGTCAGTCCTGAAGTATCTGGGCCTCCTGGTGAGATTCTTCTTGAAACATTGGTGAGTTTCTTATCTGTCACCTGTATGATCTACTCTAGTAAACACTTTTGGTTTCTTTGCTTCTATTTCTCTAGAAAAAAAAAAAAAAGAATCCTGTAGACTCATTCATAGTTTGCTACCTGAGTCAGATACAACATGTGGTTTGGTTCTGGGATACATGAAAAGAGCTGACTCCCAAGAAGGCCTAAGCCAGTCTCTTGCCTCTAAGAGAACAGCCTCAGATGACTACAACATGTATCCTTAACCTAAAGTCTTAATGTTTCCTGTAGTATCAGTGCTATAGCCTCTGATTTATGTTGTGCTAATAGCTTAGACAAAGGGAATTCTACTGGTTGCACATATAAAAGTAGCCCCCCATAAGAGATATTAAATATTAGTCTTCTCTTTCAAAGCCTGCAAAGCAAATTCTAATTTTTTTTTTCGGTCTTTTTGAGACAGGGTCTCCCTGTAGCCCCAGCTGACCTGGACCTTGCTATGTAGACCAGGCTGGCCTCAAACGCACAGAAATCCACCTGCCTCTGCTTCCCAAGTGCTGGGATTAAAGGTGTGTGCCACCACTATCCCACCACACCCTGCACCACCTGAAACACTCCTGAGCCTGATGGCCTGGGGCAGCTGAGTTCTTCAGAGTTCTTCTCTTTGGGCAGTCTTAAACTGGATCTGACTTACTGTGCAATGCACCCTTATGCGAAAAGTGAAATCTGCTTTGTCAAGTTACTATTGCTTTCTCCACGTGCTCTTTGTGAGGTACTGATAGGGTTCTTAGATAATGAATTTTATTTATAACACCCTTCTTTTTAAGAGTTATTTAGCTCTTAAAAAGAGAAAGAAATATTACTTTAGGTCTACACTGCAAACTTCACCCTTTCTTTTAGGTTACTAAGACATTTTTTAACACATTAAAGAACTGTAGGTACGCTTTCTGCCTTCTCTCACTCTTTGATGCACCGGACTTCATGTAGTTGTGTTATGTGTATGATAATTGTTTTCATGTTTATGTCAAGACAGTGTTTTAACTGGACACTTCAGTTATTTTATTTTATTTTATTTTTTTCCTTCCTCTTTATTTTTATTGCGCACAAGAATTATTATTTTTGTTATTATTTTTGGCATGCAAGATTAAAATGCTCATGTGCGGATTTAAAAATGTGTTTTGCTAATGTATTAAAAGGCCTGATAAATACATAGTACATTATAAACTTGAGTACTCTAAACATCTACAAAAAAAACTATTAATATCTTTGGTCTATTAAATATTCTGCAAAAACCTTTAAATGCTAATTGTTTATACTAAATGGCATTCATTAAAATTATAAGATAAATATTTCAGTAAGCTATAAAATCTAACATTATATACATAAATTTTGATTAGGATTTCCTTCCCCAACAGGTTCTAAATATATAGATATAGATAATTTCAGTTATGTAATGGAGTTAACATTTGTTTCTCCTTCAAAAAAATTTTTTTGAAATTTAAAAAATATTTAAATAATGAAAGAAAAAGAAGTTAAATATTTTTCCAAAGTTACTTTTTTTTTTCTTTTTTGAGACAGAGTCTCTCTATTCATTATGTATCTCTGGCTGGTCTAGAACCTCCTATGTAGACCAGGTTGGTCTTGAATTTGCTGTGATTGTCCCAACTACTAGGATTCCAGTCACGGAATGCCTATCAGCTTCGACAGTTTGTCTTCTGGTCACCTTTCTTGTCCTGTGGTAAAATGCCTCCATTAGGTGGTCACAGCCTCTCATCCTGCTCTGAGCCACTGAGACTTCTGGGTGGCAGCATGCTTATCACAGTCTGCCTCATCATCTTCCTGCTTTCTCTGTCCTCCTGGGTCCAGAGTCTTATTTCTTTCTTCATAAAAGGGGACTCAGGAAAGTGGACTGAACAGATGTCTATTATGATTATGAATCATATGACACAAACATACAACCTGAACTCAAGTATGATACTTTGGGGCAGTCCTAAGACAAACAAATTCTGGGAAGAACATTCTGTTCTTGGAGGCCAAATGGATAAGGCTGCAGTGTTTAAAATGCAGCACACTCAAATTGGGTAGGCTTGTTAATATTACTCACACATTTGTATTCAGCAGTTCCTTTTTTTTTTCAATTTTTTTTTGTCTTTTTATTTGAGACAGTGTCTTCCTGTAGCCCCAGCTGGCCTGGAACTTGCTATGTAGACCAGTCTGGGCTTGAACTCACATTGATTCACCTGCCTCTGCTGGGACTAAAGGTGTAGGGTACTATACTCAGATAATCATTTATTTTTCATTCATTCTTATTTACTTTCTTTTTCTTTTTAATTTTTATGTGTATGAGTGTTTTGCCTGCATACACATAAGTGCACCAGTGCATTCAATGCCCATGGAGGCCACAAGAGGGTGTCAGATCTCCTGGAACTGGAGTTAGTTACAGTTGTTAACCACCATGTGGCTGCTGGAACCCAAACCTGGGTTCTCTACAAGAGCAGCTAGTACTTTTTTTAATTTTTAATAACTATATGATTACAAGAAGCGTTTCATTATAGCTTTAACATATTCTGTAACACACTCCAGAGCAAGAGTACATCTCTTTCACAAGTGGCTGTAAATTTCTAGGTTCACAGTTGAATTAATACAGTTATACAATATTGAACTCAGTATAAGCCCTATAAGACATAAAATGAATGCGTTTTCAACCTTTAAAAAAAAGTTCCATTTCATTCTAGAATATATTGTTCCTTGCAGAAAAACTTATTGTTTTTGCTACTAACACTGAGATGTTGGCACATGCATCTCTAATCTGTATGTATCTGATTATTACTAGTCATAATCGGTTGCATTTGGATCCTTGACACCTGTGTATGTCTATAAAATCATCGGGTAGATGTCAGTGGTAACATTTATCACTCTTACTAATTAACATGATGTAAATTTCCATGCTTCCTCCTTAAATATAATACATTTAA
>NW_008340356.1:914686-915680 GCF_000622305.1 Nannospalax galili | reverse complement strand
TCTGCTGTTCATTTTCCCAGTTCTATGCTGGGTTACTATCTGGGCATCCCTATAGCCACCCTGGACAACAACTCAAAAGAAGGTATCTCCTATCTGGGATTGTTGCTTGTTATGTAGCCTTTAGCTATACATATGGACTCTTAAGAAATTATATTGGCCCCTTTAATCTTTGGTTATACTTTCCTTTTGGGTGTTGAAGGCCATAGGGTTGGCCCAGATAAACCAATTTATTTTTACTCCTAAGGTCGTTTGAGGATCTGTTCCTCAGGGGTCACATTGGATTGGGAGGATCCCCTGGCTCCTTACTTTTACCAGTTCCGCCTATGTGAAGATAAGTCAAAGGTCCTGCTCAACCATGGCTGGCTTCACTTGGAAGCATGGAGGAAATGATTCCTCTGTGTTGAACCTCCTCTTGGTAGACTGGACACTGGTTCAAGTCCCTCTCGTGGGGTCTGCTCAGCCTCCTTGATGAAGATGAAGGGTGATCCACCACAATTACAGGACATTTTGAGAGATGCTCATAGTCCCCTGGAACTAGTCGACCTAGGAGGGCAAGGAGCAAAACCTGTCCTTTATGTCCCTCTGACCAAATTAGTATAGGTCTCAAAGTAAGTCTGTTAAACATCCAAGAAGGTTAGTTCCACTGTGTGTCATGTAGATAAATCTTGGGCAAAGACCAATTGTTCTCAGATAAACCTTACCAAGACATATATTTCTTGATCTGCTGTGTATAATTTGTCAGTAGGTTGTTGGACTACTATACTTCCCTCTGGTTTTTAAAACTAACTAGGCATTATTTATCTCTTGCATCGTCTCACCCCTCCATCATGGTTTTCCCACTTAAGGTGCCCCCATTCCCCCCTTTCTCGCTTACTAATACACTTCTCCTATGGTCCTACCTCTCTAGAGCTCCTTCTTTCCCTTTATCCCCTAGGTTCCTTGTATACCCTTCCCTCCCCCCTCCCTTAAACTAACCCAATTTTTATCCATCTCT
>NW_008340356.1:913183-914530 GCF_000622305.1 Nannospalax galili | reverse complement strand
GAACTCCATCATATAAATGAACTACATTTTCATTATCCACTCATCAATTAAGGGACACTTAGGTTGCTTCCATCTCTTAGCTATTGTGAAAAGAGCAGCAACAAACATGGATGTACAAGTGTCTCTGCAATAGGATGAGTTCTTTGGGTATAAGCCAAGGAGTGATATAACTGGGTCATATGGTAGGTTTATTTGTAGTTTTTTAAGTTCTCCACACTACTTTCCATAAGGGTTGAACCAGTTTTCAGCCCTACCATCAGTGGATGAGTGTCTCTCTTTGCCCCCCTCTCCAACATTTGATATCATTTGTTCTCTTGATCTTAGCCAGTCTGACTGGGGTAAGATGAAAACTTAAAGTGATTTTAATTTGCATTTCCCTAATTATTAGTGATGCTGAATATCTTTTAAGATGTATCATAGTCATCGTTCCTTCTTCTTTTGAGAAATCTCTGTTCAACTCCTTAGCCCATCTTTTAATTGGGTTGCTTCTCGTCTTGATTCTCTGTTTTTTGAGTTCATTATATATATTAAACCTCTGTCAGATGTGTCGCTGGTGAAGATTTTTTCTCATTCTGTGGGTTTTCTGTTCACTTCCCTGGTTGCCTCCTTTTATGTACAGGAGCTTTTTAGTTTAATGAGGTCCCATTTGTTGATTCTTGACCTTGTTTCCTGAGCAATTGATGTCCGGTTTAGAAAATCCTTTCCTACACCTGTATCTTGTAGGGTCTTGCCAGTGTTTTCATCTAACAATTTCAGAGTTTCAGGCTTCACATTGTGGTCTTTGATCCATTTGTAATTGACTTTTGTGCAAGGTGAAAGATAGGGGTTTAGTTTCATTCTTCTACAGGTAGAGATCCAGTTTTGCCAGCACCATTTGCTGAACATGCTGTCTTTCCTCCAGTGAATATTCTTGGCCCGTTTGTCAAATATCAGGTGGCTAAAATTGCATTTGCTCATATTTGGGTCATCAATTCTGTTCCCTTGATCTATGGGTCTATTTTTTTCCCAATTCCATGTTGTTTTTATGACTATAGCTCTGTAGTACAAGCTTAAAATCTGGTATAGTATCCCCTGGCATTACTCTTAGTGCGCAGGGTTGCGTTGGCTATCCAAGGTCTTTTGTGATTCCATATGAATCTTAGGATGTTTTTTTCCAATTCTGTGAAAAATGTCATAGGAATTTTGATTGGCATTGCATTAAATCTATAAATGGCTTTTGGTAGGATGATCGTTTTCACAATATTAATTCTTCCAATCCATGAGCATGGGAGGTCCTTCAGTGTAATCTCATATATCTACAAAAGGGGAATAATTAGACCTCTTCTTTTAAAATTATTCCTTTAATTT
>NW_008340356.1:912530-913019 GCF_000622305.1 Nannospalax galili | reverse complement strand
AATAATTTCTAGGACTTTTCTGATAGAGTTTTTGGCATCTCTTAGATATCATATCATCTACAAAAAGGGATGATTTGATCTTTTCTTTTCCAATTATTACTCCTTTAGTTTCCTGATCTTTTCTTATTGCTCTTGCAAGAGTTTTAAGCACTATGTTAAAGAGAAGTGGGGATAGTGGACAGCCTTGTCTGGTTCCTGATTTCAATGGGAATGCTTCCAGTTTTTCTCCATTTAGAATGATGTCTGTGGGTTTGTTATATATGGCTTTAATTATGTTGAGGTATGTTCCCTCCAGTCCAACTCTCTCTAGGACTTTGGACATGAATGCATGTTGAATTTTTTCAAAGGACTTCTCTGCATCTATTGAGATGACCATGTGGTTCTTGTCTTTGAGTCCATTTATATGACTTATGACGTTTATTGACTTATGTATATTGAACCATCCTTGCATCTCTGGAATAAAGCTGACTTGATCATGGTGAATTATGT
>NW_008340356.1:911544-911893 GCF_000622305.1 Nannospalax galili | reverse complement strand
TAAGACTTACATAGAGCTATAAACTTGCCTCTAAGGACAGCTTTCAGCATTTTGTTGTGTTGTATTGTCCTTTTCATTTACTTCCAGAATACTTTTATTTCTTTCTTAATTTTCTTTTGACCCATTCATCATTCAGGAGTGTGTAGTTTAATCTCCATGTGTTCATGTGATGATTAGGGCTTCTTCCGGTGTTGATTGTAAGCTTTATTCCATTGTGCTCTGATAGAATGCATGGAATTATTTCAATATTTTTGTATTTGTTGAGGCTTGTTTTATGCCCCAGTATGAAGTTGATCTTGGAGAAAGTTCCATGGGGCACTGAATAGAAATTATATTCTTTGGTGCTTGA
>NW_008340356.1:832264-911478 GCF_000622305.1 Nannospalax galili | reverse complement strand
ATGTAATTGGGTACACCAGAGTTTGGTGAATATATGTTCATGATTGTAATATCTTCTTTGTTTATTGTTCCTCTGATCAGAATGAAGTGGCCCTCTTTATCTCTTCTGATTAGTATTAATTTAAAGTCTATTTTGTCAGATATTAGAATTGTGATGCCTGCTTTTTTCTTAGTGCCATTTTCTTGGTATATTTTTTTCCATCCTTTCACTTTAAGATAGTGTCTGTCCTTGAATGTGAGATGAATTTTTTGCAGACAACAAAAAGGTGAGTTTTTTTTTCTTAATCTATTCACCTAGTCTGTGTCTTTTGACTGGGGAGTTCAGTCCATTAATATTTAAAGTTATTAATGAAAGATGAGTATTGAATCCTGTCATTTTTATTTCTGTTTGCATTCTTGATATAGCTGTACTTTTCCACAGTTATGCCTTCATTGAATTTCTTTCCACAACCCCTTGGGTATAGTCATTCCTTTCTTCTGCTTTTGTATTGCTTCCAGAGCTCTCTGAAGGGTGGTTTTGTGGACATGAATTCCTTCAGCCTATTTATGTCATGGAAGATTTTTCCTTCTCCTTCAACTATAATAGACATTTTGGCTGGGTATAGTAATCTGGGTTGGCTCTGTGGTCATTTAAAACTGGGAATACTTTGGTCTAGGTTCTTCTGGCTTTCATAGTTTGCACCGAAAAGTCAGCTGAAATCCTAATGGGTTTTCTTTTGTATGTGACTTGTTTCTCTTTTGCAGCTTTCAGTATTGTCTCTTTGTTTCGTACATTTATTGTTTTTACTATGATGTGCTGTGGAGAGTTTCTTTCCTGGTCTTGTCTGTTTGGTGTTCTACATGCTTCTTGTATCTGTATGGGCCTGTCTTTCTTTAGTTTTGGGAAATTTTCTTCCACTATTCTGTTGAAGATCTGGTCCATGCCATTATCTTGGGATTCTTCTCCTTCCTGTATGCCTATGATTCATAAGTTTGGTCTTTTTATGGTGCCACACAACTCCTGGATATCCCATTCTTGTTTACAAAAGTTTTCATAATCTTTGCTTGAGTGGTCTAGTTCATCCACTTTATCTTCCAGTCTTGATACCCTGTTTTCCATTTTATTCATCCTATTGGTGAGGCTTTCTCCTGTCATTTCTAATTGGCTTACTGAGTGTTTCACTTCCTTCTTCATTTCAGCCTGAGTAGTCTTCAATATTTCTAGCTCTTTTCTGAATTCATTCAGAAGTTTATCTCTATCTTCCTTCAGTTCTTTGATTTCTTTTTATGTTCTTTAAATTCACTGAATTCTTTTATCATGTTTATAATTGTTCTTTTGAGTTCCATGTCCTGCATTATCTTTAGGGGGATCTCATTGTACACCTCTAGAGGACTACTGGTATTTGGTAGGGATATGTTATTTTGTTTTTTTGTGTTATTATTTTTTCTCTATGATTTTGACGTGAATTTCTTTTGTAGTTTCTGATTCTTGTGTGAGACTCAAGCCTTCAAGTTTAGGTCTGCTTCTTTTTGTAAACTTTATGTGTCTTTGTGGTTTACTTTTTGGGTATGAAAAGCTGGTTCCTCTAAGCTTCTGGTTCTCTCTTTTGATTTTATATTGGAGTGGCCGGATTGATTTTGTCTTCAGGAGTTCCCACAGAGGTCCAAGTCAGATGAGGATCAAATGCTCTCAGGCTTACTCCTAAGGTCTGGATCCCTAAAGGAAAGATTTTAGCCTCAGGAATTTGGGGATTGGCCTTGCCTGGGAGCCGGGCCCAGGAAAGATCCTGGTCTAAGGCAGCTGGTGTCTGTGCCACCCAGATTTGTGCCCACTGCACTGAGGGCTCATCGGGAGAATAAAGGGGCTACCGCTGTTCCCCAGAGAAAGTCAGAGGATGATTCTGCTGTGCCTCTCGCCAAAGCAGCACCCAGATCTGGTCCTTCTGTTCCTGTCTCAGTACAAACCAAGGACCGTGTCTATGAAGCCTTCATGAAAGAGATGGAGGGGCTGCTGTGACAGCTCGGGTCAGAACAGGTACTCTCTTGTTAAGCTCACTAAGAGAGCTGCTTCCGCTGTCAGGGTGGCTCCTAATTTCAGTTCCAGGGATCTCCTGCAAGTTAGCCTGGCTGGGAATTTACTGCACAGGGGGGTTCATTCAGAACAGATTGGGTATCGAGAAGTGCTGCTAACAACCGCTCTCCCCTCATGCAGCCCTGTCTCCACTCTGGGAATTTGTGATGGGGTCCTAGTCACTCACTTGTTTTGACTCTTGTGGGCTAGGGGCACTGAAATAGAGATTCCTGAAAAAAAGTTATTTCATCTTGGCTTTTGTGTTTTTGAGTTATTTTTAATATTTTCCTGTAAATATTTTGTAATATTTTATTTGTAGTGAAATTGATTACAATATCATTTCCTAATTCAAAGCAGTATGAACGGGAAGAAAATGTAAAATTCTTTTGATTAAAGTTATTTCCCACTTGAGGGGGGGGGATTCCAATTTCCTAACAGGTTTGATCTCTTGTTTCTATCAGTGTTATTAACATTTGTTATGTAAATGAAGACATTCTTGTAGAAGAAAGTTTGAAGACTACTGTATTGTTTTGTAATTTCTATAATGTTTTATATTTTTTTAAACTAAAGCTGGTATGATGCCAATATAATACAAAAGATGAAGTCATTATCCACAGACAAGGACTACTAGAGTTAGAGCTAGCCACTCCATGAGTTATAGCTATAAAGTCTAACTTATCCAAAGAAAAACCAAACAGAAAACAATAGATTTTTTTACATGTTCCACATATAAACAAAATAGTTCACAGAGTACAAATAACTATAAATACAGGGGAAAACGTAATCTCATTTTTATTTTAATGTTTTTGCCTTAATCTATTATATTTGCTCCATTAGGCCAAGCAATACTCTTGGTTATTTTAAGTATAGTCACCCTATTATATGTCACATGCAAATGTTATGTCAGACACACAGGACAAAAGAAAAGATCTGGATCGTGCTGGCTGATAGTTTTGATATGATCCAGCTAGCTATTCCTCTCTCCTGAAGACTGCTATCTCACCTACAACTGAACCTCATCTACATCAGATTCTAGGAATGAGCCTCCCTAAGATGACCTGTGAATAAATAATATGTGTCCCTTGCCCAGGAAGAACTCCTGCACCTTGGACTGAACTTCTTCAAGGCTGACTAACTGATTATCACTCCAGAGACTGGAGAGTTGGGAATGTTGCAGGTCCAGAGTCTAATTACCATTTATCTCAGGCCATCTTTAGCCCCTTAAACAGCCACTCCTTACCCACCTCTTTTTCTGATTTAACATCCTGTGACTAACAGATAAAAAACCTTTTAGAATGTATTATCCTAGCAGACCACCCGGTCTTACCAATCAAAGGCTAAGCATGTCATCAGATAGCATCTGAGACCTATAGTAAAAAACCTCTCGCTTTGCTGCGACCTGCCTACTGAATGTAAACTCCAATGTATTTGAAGTGTCTTGATTTATGACTTTTCTTTGTTCTGTTACTATAAAAATGTAAGGTGACTGTTACCACTCTGGAACATGGAATTTGGGGTAACCTGAATCTGTGTTCCCAGGCCATGGTCACTCATATTTGGTTCCAGAATAAACTATCTCTTATCCCCTTTGTGGTGAGAGCTATGCTTTTGCGTTGACAGTTTCCCTGAGCACAGCTGGAATAAAATTTGGGAACTCCCTTTCCCCAGAGTCTTGATGTCTGGGTTAGGCTTCCCAGTCTGGCTGGCTCTGCCAGCTAACTCACCTGAGCTGGGAAGCAGGGCACCTTGTAGGGTACCTGTAGCCCTGTATAAGTCAGGGTTCTCTAAAGAAACAGAACCGGTAGAAAAAAAAAATATATATATATGTACTGGATTTCTCAGATTAGCTCACAAGATAGAGTCCAAGCAGTCCAACAATGGCTGCACCACACCGGAGAGGCTGAGAATCTGGTAGTCGCTCAGTCCACGAGGCTGGATGTCTCAGTAATCCCAATCTGGCGCTGAAGGTCTGATGAATTCCAAAAGATCAATTGGTCCTCAGTCTCCAGCAGTAAGACAAACTCACCAGCTGGAGAGAAGGCAAGCAGCAGAAAGCAAAGCATTCTCCTCTGCCTTGGCCTTTTATACGGCTGCCATCAGAAGGTAACACCCACATTTTGGGTATGTCTTCCAGATTCAGTCAAGAAGATCTCTTTCATTTCAGTTAATCCCAGATCCAGTCAAATCGACACCCAGGATTAGCCATCACAAGTCCACCCCTTGTCAACTTGACACACAATAGCATCTCTCTATGCCATGATTAATTTTCAAATGAAAACAATGTTGAGGTCATAATTTCACCTAACATGATGTAACTATCCCATAATACAATGACCAGTGCATTATATATCTTAGAGTAGGTGATAAGGTCTTCAAGGAATCCTTAGTCCTTTAGTGTCTCATAACCCAATATAATTATATAGGTTCACAACACTTAACCACTTAACACATCTCAATTACACATTCAAAAAAGAATAACTCAAGTATCTACTTAACATGAGTATACATGCACAAGCCTATTCTTAACCGAATAGGACAAAAAAACTCAGGTCAATTACAATCCACGTCTCTGCAACTGGTCACGTGGCCCAAGTTGGTAACTACCTTCCTCTACTACCCATTCTGTATTTCCTCCACCATCAGCAAGCACCTCTGCAGGTCTTTGGCTCTTTCCCTGGAGGAGTGACCCATACTTTCATCCCTGAAGGGTCTGGACCATTTGTTGTCCTGTCTGGATTGTGTTGTTGCAGTTTCCCATTGACCTTAATCACAGGACATGGTAACACCAGAAGTCGCCCTAAGGAATCTCCTGCCTTCCAGATATAATCTTCATTACCTCCCTTGTGGAGAACTCGTCTAATTTCCCCGTTAGTCTGAGTCAATCACCCCTCCTAATACTGTTAATTCTTGTCTTAGCCTGTTGACTTAAGGGTATCAGAAGCCCAAAGTGTCCAAGGGGAAGTCTTAGCTTCCAGTTCAAAGGAACGTTTGTTGTGTCTCCTGGCAGATGCACTCCCTCCTCTGGAACCAAAACTTCTAAGCCAGCAGAGCACAAAGTCCTGGGTATAGGAAGCAAAAATTTTCCTAGTGGGTCACTTGATAGTGAGTGGAATCAAGCTCTTTATAACTGTTAAAGAAAGAATTCGACAAATTAGTTAAAGGATCTTTTTTTTTTTTTTAATGTGTATGTGTGCATTGCCTGCATGTAGGTAAGTGCACCTTTGTCGTGCAATGCCTATGGAGGTCAGAAGAGGCTGTCGGATTCCCTGAGACTGGACTTACAGTTTTTAGCTGCCATGTAGGTGCTGGGATTTGAACCTGGGTCTTCTGCAAGAACAACCAGGGCTGAGCCATCTCTCCAGCCCCAGTTAAAGGATCTTACTGACTTCTGTGATTCATGAATCTGATAGCATCTCATCTAAAAATAGGAGCTGTGCTGGGCCTGGCAGAACAATTGGTTTTCATAAGAAGATGAGCAAACAGGAACAAGGAAGTGTATTGCAGCAGAAGCAGATGGCTCAGCCTCAGGTTATTTCAGGTCACTTGGAGACTTCCTTATCAAAATGCAGGCCGGAGTTGTCTGTTGGGTACTGAGCTATTCTCTGTCTTGATGATGCTGAAGCTCACAATGCAATTTTGGTTTGGTGACCTAGAATGCTAGCAAGAGTGATTTTATGTGGGTCTCTTGGGGCTGAGTGCAGGTGCTCAATTCAGATCATGAACTTGAGGTGACATATTCTACAGGAAAAATAGAAGTTTTACATTCAAATCAAAAACATCTTAACTGTCCCTACAGAGGAAGTCACTATAAAATGATTGCTAAAGTTAGTCAATACATTGCACAAACTTGGTTCAGAGCGTTCCATCTGCAGGTTTCCTCCAGATGGTGAAACTCAGTGAGTTTGCATACCAACTTTGAAAAAGGTCTTTGCTTTTAACCAGACTGAGGAAAAGCCCATCCATGGTCCAAGGAGGCTGGTGCCTGGGTGTGACTTTGAAGGCAGAATCCCAGAGGATGCAAGATCTGGACACACAACCAATTTCTCAGGAACTTTTCTGATGACTTCAGGAGCCCTTCTTCTCTGTTTCTCTGTTATCACAGCATATTTAAAATTCACTTGGTTCAGCATGAGATTTCTGTTTTGATGAACATTTTATGCACTTTGAAGAAGTCATCTATAAAATAACAGTCCATCCAAAGATAATTTCTTTGGAGAACATTTCTGTCATTAAAATGGGCTGAACTTTACATCTCTCACAGGCTGTTTGCAGAGTCCTCCAACATTGCATCCTTTATCCTGTCAGAGGCAGGACATCCTAGCACTTTGTAGATAATTTTTATCTTTCCTTGAGACTGGCTTTTTCTTTGTGGCCCTAGCTGACTTTAAATTCTCCATTTTCTTGCCTATGTCTCATAGGGTTACAGGTTGTCTGCCTTCATACCTAATTATAGGTTTATCAAGAACATTTTTCCAAAAAATTTGTGTGTGTGTGTGTGTGTGTGTGTGTGTGTGTGTGAGTACAGGTGCCTTCAGAGGCCAGCGGCATCAGATTCCAGTGGGAGCTGGAGTTACAGGTGGTTGGTTGTGAACCACTGGATGTAAGAACTGGGAACCAAACACTCTCTGTTGGACAGCTTTAGTGTCAACTTGACACACCTGAGTAGAGGGAGCCTCAAATGGGGAATTGCCTCCATTGGACTGGCCTGTGGCCATGTCTCTGGGGGTGTTTCTTGAGTTTTGAGTGATGTGGGAGGGCCCAGCCCACTGTGGGTGGTGCCACCCCTGGGCAGGTGGTTCTGTATTGTATAAGAAAGCAGGCTGACCACAGGCCAGGGGAGCAAGTCAGTAAGCAGTGTTCCTCCATGGCCTGTGCTCCAGCTCCTGCCTCCAGGTTCCTCCCCTGAGTTCCTACCTTGGGCTCCCTTAGTGATGAACTATGACCTGGGAGATGTAGGATAAATAAACCCTTTACTCCCCAAGTTGGTATTGGTCACAGTGCTTTATCACAGCAATTGAAAGCAAACTAAAGCAGAAATTGGTACCAGGATTGAGGTATTGCTGTGAAGGACCTGACCTTGGTGTTTTGTGGAGGATTATGGAAGCGTTTGGAACTTTGGGCTGGAGAAACGGTTGAGTGCTTAGTTTGTTGCTGTGAAGCTTGGAACAGTTATGTTGAAACAGTTGTGGACGGAGGCCTGCCTTGTGAACCTTCAAAGGGAAGAGAAGACCATCAGGGCTGTCTGTGTGCTATCTTGAATTGAGAATGTGTAGGTTCTGGTCAGCTGGGGCAGTAGAATCAGCTGGGTGTTGGTGGTGCATGCCTTTAGTCCCAGTACTCAGGAGGCAGAGGCAGGTAGATCTCTGTGGGTTCAAGGCCAGCCTGGTCTACATAGTTCCAGGCCAGCTGGGACTACAAGGAGACCCTGTCTCAAAAAGAAAAAAAGACCAGAACCACTGAAGTGAAACCTTTGCTTTACTGGGACAATTGATGCTGGTCAGCTGGGGCTGAAAAATCAGCTGTAAGTAACAAGAGACCAGCATCACTGTGGCAAAATCTTCTGGGAACTGTTTCCTCAGGGTCAGCACACAGAAGCTATAATCCAGAGGGGGCACAAGCTTCCATCTCAAACTAGAAGCAGGACATGGTAATGTGTAAGAGCCTCCTGCATGGTTCTGGTATTGAAAGTGTGAAGGGGTCACAGAGAGCAGCTGAGGCTTGGCACTCTGAGAGGCCAGGAAAGGCCATTGGTGAAAGCGCAGCCTCAGTTGCAGTGAAGATCCCCAGGACTGAAGGGGTCATGGAGTTCTCTGAGGCTTTGCACACAAGAGGCCAGAAGAGGCAACTGCATATCAGTTTCAGTGGAGACTCCAGCTTTTTGGAGATGCCAGGACCATGGGACAACCACCGAGGGCAGCAGCAGGTGTGGAATGGAGCTGGCCTGGGTCTGTGAGACGAGCTATGTGTGCTGTGGATGGCAGAGTCAGAGAAGTGGAGTGGCCAGAACCCTTTGGAGCCCAGAAAATCGTGAGTGAATCCCAGATGCCTAGCCTTGATCTGCTTTGCTGGATTTAGGTTTTGCTTAGGTGTGCCTGATTCTTCCCTTTGAAATAAGACAGTACTTGTTTTGGATTTTACAGATGCCCACAGTTAAGAGGTTTTTAAAAGAGACTATGGACTTTTAAGTGTTTGAATTTTTGTTTTGGTCTTTTTTTTTTTTTGAGACAGGGTCTCCTAGTAGCCCCCAGCTGGCTTGCAACTCACTATGTAGACCAAGCTGGCCTCAAACTCACAGAGATCTGCCTGCCTCTGCCACCCGAGTGCTGGGATTAAAGTCGTGTACCAGGACACTCAGCTTTTAAGTGTTTGAATTTTTTAAGGACTGTGGGACTTCTAAGGTTGTACTGTCTTATGCTGTAATACTGTTAACATCATATGTTGGGGACAAGAAATGGAAAGGTTATGGTTTAATAGTGATGTGTTTGTGTGTCAAGTTGACAAGCATCAATTGTGCTGGATAGCTTTAGTGTCAACTTGATACACCTGGGTAGAGGGGGCCTCAATTGGGGAATTGCCTCCATTGGACTGGCCTGTGGCCATGTCTCTGGAGTATTAAGTTTTGAGTGATGTGGGAGGGCCCAGCCCACTTTGAACGGTGCCACCCCTGGGCAGGTTGTTCTATATTATATAAGAAAGCAGAATTAGCATAAGCCAGGGGAGCAAGCCAGTAAGCAGTGTTCCTCCATGGCCTACACTCCAGCTCCTGCCTCCAGGTTCCTCCCCTGAGTTCCTACCTTGGGCTCCCTTAGTGATGAACTGTGACCTGGGAGATGTAGGATAAATAAACCGTTTCCTCCCTAAGTTGGTATTGGTCAGAGTGTTTTGTCACAGCAATTGAAGGCAAACTAGAACAGTCTTTACCACTGAGTCATCTTTCCAGCCCTCAAAGGCATTTTGAGACAACAACAGATCTGCTGTTTCAGTCTTATTAGTTATAAAACACCTCTCTCGGGATCTGGAGAGATAACTATGGCTAAGAACACTGGCTGCTCTTCCAGAAGACTTGGGTTCAGTTACCAGCACCTTGTTGGTGGCTAACAATTGTCCATAACTCTAGTTCCAGGGGATCTGATGCCATCTTATGGCCTCTGTGGGCACTGTATGCACATGGTACATTTACATACATGCAGGCAAAACACTCAAACACATAAAAACAAATTTTAAAATACCCCTGGACATTTCCATAACTCTAGTTCCAGGGGATCTGATGCCATCTTATGGCCTCTGTGGGCACTGTATGCGCATGGTACATTTACATACATGCAGGCAAAACACTCAAACACATAAAAACAAATTTTAAAATACCCCTGGACATTTAGAGGAGATGTGAAGGCTGCAGAGACCAAAAGGAGCCAGCCAGAACTATGAGAAAAAGAACTAAAAAGCATGTGACCAACTGTCTCCTTGAGCAAAAGCGAAAGGTGGTTTTCTCCTGTACTGATGTTCCTCTAGTGAGAAGTTCAAACCAGCAAGTAACTATTGCCTCTGTTTGCTGCACAGAAGCTAAAATGCTTTTTTTTTTTTTTTTTGAAACAGGTCTCCCTATAGCCCCAGCTGGCCTGGAACTCACTGTGTAGACCAGGCTGGCATCAAACTCACAGATATCTGCCTCCTGAGTGTTATGATTAAAAGCATGGGCCACCACCCCAGCAAAATGTTCTATCTTAAACACAATTATAATCATGTGGACAGAATGAAGGAGACAGGAAAATAGTAGGAACCAGAGTAGTTGAAGTTGTGATCCCTCTTGTGAGCCTGGAATTGTGGTTGTCTCTCCATGAGCTGGAGCTGTGGTCTCCTTCCATGAACCTGGAGTTCATGTTTGAGCTATGGTTCCACATTCCTCTGGCGGTACGCTGATGGTGGAGCAGAGTGGGGATGGAGGACTTCCAGGTGCTGGGCAGCAGTCTCAGCCTTCTCTGAGGGGGCCGCACCCCTTCAGCCCCCTCCCCTGAGGTCCCTGGCAGTGCCTGGCAGTGGCTTTGCCTCTGTGCTGGGCTTCTGCTGGGGACAGGGGAGGTCTCTGTCATTAGCAGATTCTGGTCTTGGGAGGACTGATTCTCTGGAATGGGCTTTCTACCTCCCCTGAGGCCCAGCTGTGGTCTCGACTCCACACATGGTCCTGGACATCCAGGCCTTGATGTTGGATCTCTCATTCCCAGGCACCAGAGGTTTCCATTACTTTTCTATTACTCTTCAACAGCCCCAGGATGCTGTCACTTATGCCATACGAAAAACGTAAAATTCCTAATTGACCTTCTAGAGATAAAAATCAGTCTGGACAGTTGAAAAAAAAAAAGAAAAAATTGTGATAACTAAACTGATACAATTCTCAAACTAAAAATATGTAATTGTCTTTTAGAATGTAAATTTACAATTTTATATGTCTACTATAATTTTTGAATATTATTTACTGACAAAACTGTACTATCAAACTTCAACAATATGAAATTTGTTACTGTTGCTGTAATGCAAGTTTGCCATTTACTCCCTTTCCAAATTCTCCAACCTATACAAAACTTTGCAATGGGGTGTTATTCTTTAAAGAAAGCAATACTAATAAAAACTTTAAAATAAAAAAAAGTTGTCTTAGAATAGCTTTGTTGTCTTGCTATGTTATATAGAGGACTTTTAAAACAGATTCCAGATAAAGCCCTTTATTCCAGATATATTTTATGTTTATTTTTCATCTTGTGGCTTATCTTTTGTGTATATGTGTGCTAGTAGATCTACATTTTCTTAATTCTATTTTTAGGAGCAGAAACATTATTTGGATAAAGTTTAATTGATCAAGTTTTGTAGTGTGTCTTAGAAATTTTTGCCTAATCCAAGGTCTCTAAGATTTTCTCCTGTTTTCCTATATATTTTGTATTTTATGGTGAAATTTGAATGTCAATATGGTATGAGGTTAGGGTCTAGATTCTTTTCCTTTTTCTTTAAAAAAGGATTCAGTTCCATTTTTTCACACTATCCTTTCCTAAAGGTCAGCAGCTTACTGTGTGGGAGTTTATTTCCGCAATCTCTATGTTCCATGATTTTGTCAAGTTGAATAAGTACAGAAATACCTTTAGACTTTTTTTTTTATTGCCACTGAAATGGCATGGTATGCCTGGCACCTTGTTGAGCAGGGAAGTTGCACAGCATGTCCTCTTACAGTAAAGAACTATCTGATGGCAAATGTCAATAATACTGTTCCAGAAACCTTGCTTTAAACCTACATGTTAATTTGGGAGAAAATTGCCATTTTTTTAGGAAATTGCCATTTTTCTGCCAAGAAACATAACATGTATTACTTGTTTAGATCTTTAATTTCCCTAGCAGGTTTTATGACTTCCTGTACAAATACTGTACTATTTTAACAATTATTTTTATATCATTTTAATTTAATTTTTATATGTAATATTTTATGGCTAGTGTATAGAAAATAGATTTTTGTCCATTTATCCTGGATTCTGTGATGTGTTTATAAGTTCTAATCATTAGTGAATTCTTTAAGATATACCCCATTCAAGATTCTATCATTTGTACATGAAGACAGTTTAATTCTTCCTTTTATATTTTATTGTCTTATTTTGTTAGTATAATGTTGACTAGAAGTGGAAAAGCATCCTGTGCCTTTTACTCAATTTTAGGGAGAAACTGTTCCATTATCACCATCAAGCATGATAAATGCTACAGATTCCACTTTTTTCTTAGTTAATTGAATCTCTCCAGCCCCATTAAGGAAAACTTTTTTTTTTCTTTTTTGAGACAGGATCTCCTTGCAGCCCCAGCTGTCCTGGAACTCATAGAGTTCTCTGCCTGCCTCTGCCTCCCAAGTGCTGGGATTAAAGGTGTGTGCCACCACACCTGGTGTACGAATATTTTTAAATGTATGAATATTTTTAAATGTCTATTAAGAAAATAATTTCATTTCTGGCCTTTTTTCATTGACATTTTGGGGGGAGAATATTAAATCAACCTTGCATTTCTGGAACAAACACACTTGGTCATTTTTTGAAATGACCAAGTAATGACAGAACAAACACACTTGGTCTTTTTTTAGACCAAGTTGTATCATTTTACAAATATGTTTTTATTGGGACATATTTAATAAAAGTCACCCTAAAGTATACAATTTCAATAGCTTTAATATTTTCGTGAGGCTGTACAGTGATCCCCACTATCAAATTTCTGACTATTTCCCCCAAAAGAAATGCTACATTTTAACTGTCAGTCCTGGTTGCCCCTGACAATCACTAATACATCGTTTGTCTCCACAGATGTGCCTATCATGAACATTTCACATAAATGGAAT
Source organism: Nannospalax galili (assembly GCF_000622305.1). Classification (NCBI taxonomy): domain Eukaryota; kingdom Metazoa; phylum Chordata; class Mammalia; order Rodentia; family Spalacidae; genus Nannospalax; species Nannospalax galili. The sequence goes on along the minus strand of NW_008340356.1, from coordinate 899,072 downwards.
CTTAAATATGTGGCCTCTTGTGATTGGCTCCTCTGACAGCATGATGATTCCAAGGCTTATTATTATATATTCTGGAAAATATCAGTACTTCATTCCTCTATATGATTGAATTATATTTTACTTATAGACATTTCTGTTTATATATCTGTTGATTGGTAGTCTGGATTTCCTTTTTTGATTTATCTATTTTTATTGATATGTGTGAGTGTTATGCCTGCATGTGTTTAAGTGCACTCACGTTATGAAATGCCCATGGAGGACAGAGGAGGGTGTCAGATCCCCTGGAACTGGAGTTATGAATGGTAGTTAGCTGCCATGTGGGTGCTGAGATTTGAACCTGGGTCCTCTGCAAGAGCACCCAGTGCTCTTAACCATTGAGCCATCTCTCCAGCCCCTGAATTTCCATTTTTTACTATTAGATTGAATAGTGCTATATACATGTATGTGCAAGTATTTGTTTAAACATTTAGATACATACCTAAAATTGGAGTTGCTGAATCATAATTCTATAGTAACTCTGTTTAACCTTTATTTTAAAAAATATTTATTTTTTTATTACTTTATGTGAGTATACTGCCTGCATGTATGCAAGTTCACCCATGTCATACAATGCGGAGGTCAGAAAAGGGTGTGAGATCCCCTGGAATTGGAGTTACAGACAGCTATTAGCCACGCAAAAGCAGCCAGTGCTCTGAAGCACTAAACCATGTCTGCAGCCCGTGTTCAGCTTTTAAATGAGAAGTTTTTCATGACAAATGGTGCAACTACTTTAAGAGAGGCATAAGTACAACATCCTGCTGCAAACGTGATTGTAAAATGGCCTCTTGTATGCAAGAGCCAGAGGTTGGTGATGGCACACACTTTGTTTTGGTATTTGCTGGAGCTCTTCTGGAACTAACTGAAGAACTTCATAGGACAGGCTCACAAATCTCAGAGGTCACAGAAGGTTGTGAAATATCCTGCAGAAAAAAACATGAATCTTCTTGATTTGGTATCTTGTTCTGCAAAAAAATTGTTTGGGATGTTGATGAATGTCATTTACAGTGTACTATGTGATGCTACATCGCATCTTTGTCTAGTAATATCATCTTGACCCTTAGTATCCATTTTAGCAAGAGGGGACCAAAACTGCTCAGAAAATCTGTTCCTTCAGAATTCTCTCAGAACTGTGCTCTTGAACAAAGCTCCCCCTCTCTGTTATTGAAGCAGTATATCCAACATGATGTGGTAAGTAAAAGCAGCCCTTTATCAGAGTTCTGTCACTTCAGACTCCGAGTGACCTTGGGCACACAGATGTGACCAATTACTCTCATCTATTGTTTTTTATCACAAATAGGATAATCTGTTTCTTCAACAAATTTCCACTGTTTTCAGTGCTTGGTATCTCTCTCTCTCTCTCTCTCTCTCTCTCTCTCTCTCTCTCTCTCTCTCTCATACACACACACACATTTTTCTGGGTCAAGGGCAAGGAAGGGGCATGAGGGATTAAAGCTCTATGTTTTAGGTTACAAGAGGAGGTTAAGGCCTAGTGGGCTGGTTTACATAATAAACAAGCTAAGACTAACCTTTTGCAAGGTGAAGTAAAAGTCATTTGTTCAGAGCATGTCCATATTATAAAAGTCACCACCACAGTCGTCTCTACTTCCTGCCTCCACAGTGAGTCAACAGCAGAGTAATGAAGCATTTCTATTCAAATTGATCACTCTGGCATGTGCATGTTTTTCCTGATTCTGGCAATTTCAATGTCATGTCAGAGTATAAATCTCTGGGCTTTGGCATCTAGTCCTGTTCAGTATTGCATGGTATATTTTTAAGAAGAAAACTGAAGGTGACTGCCTGTCCTTTAGGTGACACAATAGCAGAGATTAAGGGAACAGTGCTGACAAACTTGGTGAACTGATTTAATAAGGGAGAAGAAAATCTCGTGGATGCCCAAGTAAACCTATTGCTGGCACTGGTGCAACATCCTACTAACAGGTGACAAAGTGGCAGGCATGGCTTTCGTTATACGAATACAGTCATGTCGAAGAGGTTGAACTCGAAATGTGACCTCAAAAGACTGTATGAGACAGCTGGTGCTACAGCTCTTTCTAGACTGACTCCTGCTCTTGAATTGTGACAGTGAATGGCTCACCTCTCAGAAGTTGGGAGATACACAAGTGGTTTTTTAAAAATTACTTTTGATTTTTTTACATTTTTCATGTATGAGAATTTTCCTGTCCTGTAACTGTAGTGAGTTACCTGTCCTCTTGAGCAAGGAGGCCGTGGACCAAATGGACCTGAACCAGTGTCTAGTCTACAAAGAGGAGGGTCAACACAGAGGAATCATTTCCTCCATGCTTCCAAGCAAAGCCAGCCATGGTTGAGCAGGACCTTTGACTTATCTTCACATAGATGGAACTGGTAAAAGAAAGGAGCCAGGGGCTCCTCCCAAGCCCATGTGACCCCTGAGGAACAGATCCTCAAATGACCTTAAGAGTAAAAATAAATTGTTTTATCTGAGCCAACTGTATGGTCTTAAACACCCAAAAGGAAAGTATAACCAAAGATTAATGGGGTCAATATAATTTTTAAGAGTCCATATGTATAGCTAAATGCTACAGAACAAGAAACCATGCCAAACAGTGATACCTTCCTATTGGCCAAGGTGGTGCAAGAGACTCCCAGACAGTAACCCGGCATAGAACTGGGAAAATGAACAGCAGACCCCAATCTTATCTAAATGAATATTGACAACTGATTGCTGCTACATGAGGAAGAGCTGATCTTCCTAAAACAAGGCTCTCTAGATAGGCTGACTAGATTCAGTGGATGGGCAAACACTGGGGAACGGCTGGGGGTGTTGACAATATAGAGGACAGTAACAGGGATGACAGAGTATATGGACTCCGGGGGGGGGGAGGCTAAGGCAGGGCACCATTTGGGAAGTGGGTATATAGATGAATAAGACTATGTGGGATGTTCTGTATGATATACACACAGAAAAATCAACAAATTTAAAAAAAGACATATTTGGGGAGGAATCATAAAAACTTACTTCATGTTAAATAGTAGAGGTGATAAACATTACCAGTGAAATCTATCTGATGACTTTCTATCTATACTCAGGTACCAAGGATCCGAGTATAACCGACTGTGACTAGTAATCATCAGATACGTAGAGATTAAAGACATGTGCAAACATCTAAGTGTTAGTAGCATTAAAAATGTAGGAAACAGCATATTTTAAAATGAAATGGAGATCTTCTATAAAGGGTTAAAACTCATTCAATTTTATATCTTACAGGGCTTATACCGAGTTCAATATTGTATAACAGTTTTAATTGAACTGTGAACCTAAAAATTTATAGCCACTTTTGAAAGAGCTGTATCCTTGCTCTCAAGTGTGTTATGGAATACGTTAAAGCTGTAATGAAATGCTTCTTCTAATCATGTGGTTATTAAATTAAAAAAATTAAAACAATTATTTTTGATTTTTTTACGTTTTTCATGTATGAGAATTTTCCCTGCCTGTATGTAAGTGCACCTGTGTCATGCAACACCTGCGGAGGCCAGAAGAGGGAGTCATTTCCCCTGGAACTGAAGTTCGGGACAGCTGTTAGCTGCCATGTGGATGCTGGGAACCGAACCCAGGTTCTCTGCAGGAGCAGTCAGTGCTCTTAACCGCTGAGATTTCTCTCCAGCCCACAGGTTTTTAAGCATGAAAAAGAAGATACCATTCCCACCACAGTTCTTCAAAGTCCTACAGACAATCTGATGAATGGTATGGAAAGTGCAGCAGATGATGGTACCTGAAAGTTCTCACAAGGGACCTGATGGTGGAGCAACAGAAACTGAATTGACAAACAGACCACCTCATATGACAGACATGTCCTTGACTTGAACAATATGGTATTAAGACCTTTGCTGAAGTGTTTGAAGCTAGTCCATGGGGGCATAGAATTCTGAAGCTAAGGCCAGTGAAGTAATCTATACACTTTATGCAGTACACCAAGGACACAAAATACGGGATTAGATCTTGAGGCCGAAGCTCTTGCTGTAAAAGGCATGTTGGAAGCTGGTGGAGTAGGTGTTTACCTAAGAAAACACTGAGCTACCAAACTGACCTGCTAATGCTGCAGTCACTAAACTGATGAATCAGATCATCGTGAAAACCCAGCCTGAGGGCCCGAACCTCCAAGTTGGAAGACAGATGGAGGTGGTGACCAAAACAGTCGTAGGTGGTCGTATTTATAGGGTAGGAATTTCCCGTTTTCTTTTTAAAAAATATTTTATTTTTTTAATTTTTTTGTGTATGATGTAATACCTGCATATATGTAAGTGCACTGTGTCCTGCAATGCCCTCAGAGGTCAGAAGAGGGCATCGGGTTCCCCTGGAACTGGAATTAATGGGTGGTTGTTAGCCACCATGTGGGTTCTGGAAATTGAACACAGGTCCTCTGTAAGAGCAGCCAGTGCTCTTAACCACTGAGCCGCCTCTCCAGCCTGTTTTCTTATTCTTAAGGAGTTTTTTTGTTTATATTCACTGTTGAATGTAAAACTCTGTCATCTAACAGCTCCTCTTTTCTCCCTCCTCCCAATACCTGGTCAACACCAGTTTTTCTAGTGAAATCATATAGTACTCGTCTTTTGTGATTGGTCTATTTCACAGCATAATGCCCTCAAGATTCCCTCATGTTGAAGCAGGATTCCCTTCCCATTTAAAGACAGTTATGAATACACGCCACATTGCGCTTACCTGTGCACCTGTGGATCGAAGGATTACTTCTGCCTCTCGGCTATTGTGAACAGTGCTTCTGTGAACCTGAGCATATATGTGCCACTTTGAGATCCTGCTGTCATTCCTGGAGATATGTCCCCAGAAGTGAGACTGCTGGATGATGTGGTATTTCTGTTTCCTATTTTTGGAGGAACTGGCAATTTGGTAATGGCTTTATTAATTTACAGTCAGACTCTCAGACACTAGAGAAACTTTTTTTTTTAAACTCTCTTCCTCACAGTAGATACCAAAAAGGTGTGAGATAATATCTTACTGTTTTTAAAAGACTTTATTTTTAATTACATGCATATGTATGCACGGGGTGGGGGTGTGCATACGAGTAGGTATGCCCGCGGAGGCCAGAAGCGGGCACCATCTCCTACAGCTGGAGTTACAGTTGGTTCTGAACTACTTGATGGGGAGGTGCTGGAAACGAAAGTCTGCCAAGATCAAGTGCTCTTAACCACTGAACTATCTCTCTAGCTCCTCACTGTGGTTTTGATTTGCATTTCTTTGATGTTATTTACTTTTTAAAAATGTGTCGGTCATTTGCACATCATCTTAGGAGATGACCAAATCCTTTGCCCATTTTTAAATTAGGTTTCTTTTGTCCTTGTTAAGTTGTACTTTTTATATTCTGAATATTAACCCATATATAACAAATACATGATTTGCCAGTATTTTTCCTTTGTGTGTGTGTGTGTGTGTGTGTACACGTGTGTGTGCATGTGGAGGCCAGATATTGCTGTTGGGTGTTTTCTCCAACAATTCTCCACTTTTAAGACAGGGTTTCTTACTGAACCTGGAACTCACCAATTGGCTAGGTTGGCCGGCCACTGAGCTCTAGGGATCTCTGCTTCCTCAGGGCTAGGATTACAGGCATGTGCTGGGATGCTCAGCTTTTTTAGGTGAGTGTGCTGAGCTCAAACTCAGGTCCTCATTCCTGTGCACCAAGCACTTTTCTGACAGCGTGTCCCTAACCCCTTTTCCACTCTGTCGGCTGCCTTTCCACTTTGTTTTCTGTGCCCACTGACGCTCAAGATTTAAGTGTGAAAATGCAATGCACCTCCATTTGTCTGATTGTGCTTATCACATCACATTTGGTGTCACAGCTAAGAAATCATTGCCCAGGCAAAGGTCATGAATATTTTCATCCGTTTTATTCTGGCAGTTTTATGGCAGGGGGTGGGTGGTGGTAAGTTCTTGGTCAATTTGATTTTAACATGGTGTAAACTAAGGTCCTAATCTACTTTTTGCTTATGAATACCAGTTCTCCAGGCACTGTTTGAACAAACTGCCCTTCCCTGGGCATACTCTCACACCTTATTTGGAGGTCACTGACCATTTACAAGAGGGTTTATTATGGGCTTTTCTAATGCAATGTCCTGTGTTTGTCTTCTTGCTAGCGTCACATATAACCATTACTAAAACTTTGTAAAATACTTTGAAATCAGGAATTGTGAGTCTTAGAAATTGTTTCTTCTAAAAACTGTTTTGGAGACTAAGTTCCTTTCTTTCCCCACTGTGGCTAGTTTCAGGGTTCCTCCTGTCTTCTACTGTGCTGTGTCTAAAAGGGTTGACGGAGTTCCACCCAGTGGGACCAGTGGACTCACCAGAGCCAACTTTACCAGCAGATCTAGAAGCTGGTTGGAGATGGCTGATCATACAGAAGCCTGTGGAAGGGAAAGGGAAGGATTAATGTGTTATCCCTGGGAAGGGAACCTAGGTGTTCTAGTTAGCTTTCAATTGCTGTGACAAAACACTCTGACCAATACCAACTTGGGGAGGAAAAGGTTAATTTGGCTAAAATCTCCTGGTCACAGCTCATCACTGAGGGAGCCCAAGGTAGGGACTCAGGGCAGGAACCTGGAGGCAGGAGCTGAAGTACAGGCCATGGAGGAACACTGCTTACTGGTTTGGTTCCCCTGGCCCATGCTCAGTCTGCTTTCTTATATAATACAGGGCAAATTGCTCAGGGGTGGCACCCCCCACAGTATACTGGGCCCTCCCACATCACTCAATAGTCAGGAAGTGCCCCACAGACATGGCCACAGGTCAGTCTAATGGAGGGAATTCCCCAATTGAGGTTCCCTCTACCCAGGTGTATCAAGTTGACAACTAATGCTATCCAGCACACCAGTAAGAAGTGGATTCTATATGGGCAATAAAAACTATATCATGAATCTAAGGTAGCTCCATGCACCACAACCTGCATTCCAAAGGGGGAGTGTGTTTGAAATCAGGAGGGTTCTCTTGGAACACATCCTCCAGATGAAGGCAAACAAGGCCGGGGAGAAGCATCTGGCTGGCTATACTGGAGCCTGCAGGCCCAAGACTCCAGACCCAAAGTAAAGCTCCCCCTTTCCCGTGTACACAGTGGTTTTGGTGACAACCTGTATCAATCACTGGAACAACAAACCTTTATCTGCAAAAATAGAATTTGGATTGTATGAGTGCCCTAAGATTCCTCAGTGAATTTTGGGATGGACTTTCTATTCCTGCAGTAACTGGCACGGGTGCCTTTAGAGCAACTGCAGCGAATCTGTGGACTGCTTCAGGTAGTACTGACCTCGTGGGTACTGTCTTCCAAGTCATGCACAGACTGTCACTTATCTAGTCTTCAGGTAGTACTGACCTCGTGGGTACTGTCTTCCAAGTCATGCACAGACTGTCACTTATCTAGTCTTCAGGTAGTACTGACCTCGTGGGTACTGTCTTCCAAGTCATGCACAGACTGTCACTTATCTAGTCTTCAGGTTCACACATTTCTTTTCTCCTTGCTTAGGGTTATCCTGAAGTATTTTACTCTTATGATGATTTAATTTTAATTTTTTTGGTCCTTTGAGACAGGGTCTCCCTGTAGCCCCAGCTGTCCTGGAACTCACTATGTAGACCAGGCTGGCCTTGAACTCACAGAGATCTGCCTGCCTCTGCCTCCCAAGTGCTGGGATTAAAGGCGTGCACCACCACACCTGGCTTTATTATGATTTTAAAAAAATATAATTTTCTGAATTTTCATAGGGATAGGATCTGGCTATATAGGGATATATAATTATATATATCCTAAATAGGGATATATAAAAAAATATAATTTTCTTAATTTTCATAGCGATATGATCTGGAATTCAAGAGCCTCCCATCTCAGCCCCCTGAGTGCTGGGATTACAGGAGTATGCTACCACGCTTGGCCTCTTTTTGGATTGTTCATTGTTAATTTACAGAAACACGACCAAATTTTGTGATTTTTGTATCTTGTAACTTTACGTTTACTTATTGTGTGTGTGTGTGTATGTATGTATGTGTGTGTGTGTGTGTATGTATGTATGTGTGTGTGTGTGTGTGTGTGTGTGTGTGTGTGTGTGTATGTACAAGATCAGGGGGCAACTTGGGAGAGTCAATTATCTCCTACTAACATGTGGGGCCCGGGGATCAAACTCATATTGTCAGGCTTGGTGGCAAGTACCTTTACCTGCCAGGCCATTTTTTTTGGCCCTATCTTCCACTTTTGCTGAATTCATTTGTTCTAACAGGTTGTGGGGGTGTGTGTATGAACTATAGAATATTTAGAATTTTCTCATAATGTAAGGTTCTGGTACTGGAAAGATGGCTCAGAGGTTAAGAGCACTGACTGCTCTTGCAGAGGACCCAGGTTCGATTCCCAGCACCTACATGGCAGCTAACAATCATCCCTAACTTCAGTTTCAGGGGAATCAGACATGTTCTTCTGATCACCACAGGCACTGTGCAACACGGGTGCACATACATACATGCAGGCAATGCACTCATACACACAAAAATAAAATAAAGTATTTAAAAATATAAGTTCTGTTATCTATGAAGAGATAATCTTCCTTTTAAAAAATGTTTCTTTTTATTTTGTTTGAGTGTTTTGCCTGCATGTGTGTAAGTGCATCCATGCCACGGAAGCAAGAATAGGGTGTTGGATCCCCTGGAACTGGAGTTACTGCTAGCTGCCATGTGGGTGCTGGGAACCAAACCAAGGTCCTCTGCAAGAGCAGCCAGTGCTCTTAACTGCTGAACCATCTCTCTAGCCCCTAATCTTCTTTCTCTATAACTTGATGCTTGTTTTGGATAGGTGTTTGGTACTACCTTGAAAGGAGGGGGTGAAAGTCAACACTTCTCTTATTCCTGATCTTGGAGGAAAAGATCCCTCATTTTTCAGTCTGATGCTAGCAATGGGTTTTCTATACGTAGTCCTCATATTGAAGAGGTAATTTTCTTGTATTAATTTTAATTTAGTACAAGAAGGTATTGAATTGATGACTTTTCTTCATCAACTGAAGTAGTCATGTTTGGGGCTGGAGAGATGGCTCAGTGATTAAGAGCATTTGCTGCTTCTGTAGAGGACCTGGGTTTGGTTCCTCACACTCACACAGCAGCTCACAATGCCTGTAACTCCAGTATGAGGGGATCTGATGCTCTTCTGGGCTCTACAGGCAGTGCATGCACGTGGTACACTTACACACATGCAGGCAAAACATACATATACATAAAATAAAAAAGTATGAAGTAGCCATGTTTTGTGTTTCTGTTAATGTGTTGTATGTTGGACCATGATCTTACTCCAAGGGTGATTTCCACTTAATAGCTGTGTACACTGCCCTGGACTTTTTTTCCCCAATGTGTTCTTGAATTCAATTTACTAGTATTTCCTTAAAGATTTTGAATCACATCATGTGATGAACACAGACCTAGATGTAAAAGACCATAAGGCTTTCAAGGAAAATATTTCCATGACCTTTTGGGTTGACAAGCAGTTTTTAGAAGACACAAAAGGCACTTAACCATAAAAGGGAAAAAAGTAGCATCACCAAAGTGTCCATTAGGAAAAGAAAACATAGCCAGGTATGGTGGTGCAGGACTTTAATCTCAGTGCTTGAGAGGCAGAGGCAGGTGAGCTCAAGGCCAGCCTGGTCTACATAGTGAGTTCCAGGCCAGCTGGGGCTACGGGGAGACCCTGTCTCGAAAAGACTAAGAAAAAGGAAAGTAAAACATAAACATACCAGATGAAGGGCTTAGCTCTGCATACAAAGCACCCCTACATTCTGAAATAAAAGTAGCCTAATGAAAAAGAGACCAGACTTGAACATGATGCGTCATTACCGTGATAATGAAGTCATGGAAAGTGTTTCATTCTTCACATCCGCTGGAGTGAACAAAAGCAGAGCATGGCAAGCTGTGTGTGATGCGCACCTTGTCGTCCCAGCACGAGGGAGGACGTGGTGGAGCTGTGGATTCAAGGATGGCCAGTCTTGGACTATGTAACAAAACCGGCCTAAAAAACCAAATGACCGTTAAAACCAAAGGGTAGCATGGGTAAGGAAGTGGAACTCATCACTGCTCTTCAGAGTGTAAAATGGTAGACAGCCACTTTGGAAGACACCTTGGCAGTTCCTTCCACATCTACCTATGATACAGCAATTCTGCTCTTAGTTCTTTAACAAGAGAAATGAAATACATCAAACATTGTCACAATTTTATTTAGCATAGCTGAAACTATTAATAACTGAAATGCCCACAAAGAAAAATGGTGAAGAAATTGTGCTTTCTTTGTGCAATGAAACACTCTTAAGGAGCAAGAAGAAACAAGCTGTGGACATATCCAACTGCCCTGAGCAAAGTCACCCACAACGTGAGCAGCTGCAGAGCTCACAGATAGGAAGTTCAAGAACAAGCAAAGCTAATGCACAACACAAATCAGAGTAAAGGTGGCTGGTGCCACAAGGAGGTTCGAGGGAAACTTGTGGGACAATGGAGATTCTTTTTCTGGACTGCTAAGGGTCACACAATTGCATAAGTCAAACGCATAATGCAACCCTAAAATCTATGCACCCTTACTCTCTACAAACCATATCTGAATGAAGATGCACTTTAAACATTACTATTTCAGCATCCAAGTTGGGCTTTCTGCACTGACAAAGGTGTGATGACCCAACCTGTTTACAACAGCCTTTGGACAGTTGACTCTTCAACATAAAAATTATTTTGAATTCACATTTTCTGGTGAAATGCTTCCAATAAAAAGTTGTTTGCCCTAGATTTCTTCTTCAATATAAACATGATTTGTTGTGATCTATTTGTTGTCCCCATTGTTAGAAATCACCCCAAAGGTAGTCCAAAACTTTTGTTTTTTAGTTTTTTTTCTATTTGAGACAGGGTCTCTTGTATCTTGAGCTGACCTCTAGAGTGCTATGTAGTCAAGCACTTCTGTTCTTCCTACCTCTATCTTCCAAGTACTAAGATTAGCGATGGGGGTTGCTGGGGATGAACCTAGGGTGCCACATGTGTAATCCCAGGCCAAGGCAGGAGGATCACAAGGTCAGCTGGGTGACAAGGCTAAACCCCACCTCAAATACCACCACCAATCAAAAAACAAAAAAAGACCCCCAAACTAGCCCCCCCAACCCAACCAACCAACCCAACAAACAGAAAACCAATTGGAAAAATCTGATTTGCCCAGAATATATTATTTCAGAAGTAAATTGAGTGATGTCCCGCCATTTTTTGTAGATATACTTAGAGGAGACGGCAGGCTCTAACTGGCCACAGAAGTGGCAGGAGGATATTCCATCAGTTATGCTTTCTTTAAAAAACCTGTGTGTGATGTGAACGCATGTACCATGGTGCATATGTGGCGATCAGACCACCTCTGGTGCCGGCCCTCACCTTCCACCTTGTTTGAGACAGATCTCCGCGATCTGCCACTGCACATGCCAGGCTACTGCCTGGCCTCTACGCTAGGGAGCCTCCTGTCTGATTTCTAGCTTGCTGAAAGAGCACTGCAATTTCAGATGCTACTGCGCAGCTTTTATTTTGGGTTCTGGGGGTGTAAATTCGGCTATGCACACTTGCACAGTAAGTGCTTTACCCACTGAACCATATCCCCTGCCCCATCAGTTATACTATTTACTTGTTGGTTGATTTTTGTGTATAAATATTTTGTCTGCAGGTATGTAGATGAATGTGGATGCAATGCCTGTGGAGGTCAGAAGAAGGTATCAGATCCCCTGAACTGGAGTTAAAGATGATTGTTAGCTGTCATTGGGTGTTGGGAACCGAACCTGAGACCTCTGCGAGAGCAGTAAGTGCTCTTAATTACTGATCCATCTCTCCAGCCCCCGGTACACAGTTTTAAAAGTATGTATTTTAGCCGGGTGTGGTGGTGCACGCCTTCAGTCCCAGCACTCAGGAGACAGAGGCAGGTGGATCTCTGTGAGTTCCAGGCCAGCCTGGTCTACATATTGAGCTCCAGGACAGCTGGGGCTGCAGGGAGATCCTGTCTCAAAAATACAAAAAAAAAAAAAAGTTTAAAAAAGTATGTATTTTATATCTACAGGGTGCTTCCAAATTCACATGGAAAGCCACATGTAGCTAGCTGGCTTTTCATGAATGATGCCTCTTCTGGTTGGAGTGTGCTGGTCTTTACAGTTGGCACATTTCTATCACACCGTTTTCTAGGGCTGCACTGACAACATAAAACCTGCAAATTCACAGACTCTTCTATGGTTTAAAACAAAAAACAAAAAAAAATTCCTTAGGGCATCCATAAACTATGTTCACTTTATTTGAAACAGAAAGATCTAAAATAATATGAAATTCTATGAAAATATATGTTATAAAACTTAACAGTATTCTCTTGGTACATATGAACAAGTATTTAATTAAAGCATATCAGGATTTTTTTTGTTTGTATTTAACTGCCTGAAATTCCATGCTGAGTAATATAGTATTTGCACATTGTTACAGACAAGGAAACATAACATGGCTGACTCAGAAAACACTGTATAATGAAACTACACATTAGTTTCCATCGAGCATAAAATGTCAGTATCTTAGGAGAGATTGTTTGAAGTCTACATTACTGGGCTTCAGCTAGTAATTTTCTGTATCAATCTCACGTGAGCCCCCAAACCTCTATGTCTTCTTGTCAGAAGTATTCAAATTGTCCCTTCTAAAATTCTAGCACATGTAGTAGTGCTTACATATGAGTCAGTGCAGCACTGTCAAAAATGTTAAGTGTCACCTTGTGTACTGTTTAGTAATGTCTCTGTTCATATCTTTTTTTCCCGAGTTACTCATTTTCTTGTGAATTGAGTTCTGAGAGTAGTCTATGAGCTCCAGAATCAAGTTATTGATTAGATATATTTTTCCAAGTATTTTCTCTGTGTAACTATTAATTTTCTTAACACTGTTTTGAAGAACTGGGATTTCTTAATTGTTATAAAGTGGAATTTGTCAGTTTAAAACAGAACAACCCCCCCACAATGTAACCAGTGAAAGCCGTGATCTCCATATAATGGAGGGTTAATGTAGGAAAGTAACTTGAAGCAAGTTTGGTGCTGCTGGCCATGATGAGTGGACAGAGGATTAACTGAAATAATTGAGAAATACTTTTAATTCTGTAGGAAAATTTTTATTTGATAAATAGAATTTCATAAACTTTATACAGTCACTGAGAGCCGCACAGTGAGTGCTTACTGTCCCCAACAATGCAGATGAGTTTCCTCATACTGGATAACACAGTGCCTGAGGGCTGACATTCTAGACTAAGCATTGCTACATGTTCCCAGCTATTCCCTCATAAACTCTAACTACCCCACTAGGACCACAGCATTAGTTCTGGTTTATTTTGTAGGATACCATTTAAATTATTTCACATCAAATAGCACTTTAATATGTTTTATTTTTATGAAAACAAATGACTCATTTTAAGATAGAAAAAGTCTAAAGGGATGCCAAAATCGGTAAACACACAGCTCTTTGGTTTGTTCACTTATGCTTATGTCATATTCCAACTTGATTTTTATAGAAAACACAAATATGGAAGGTCCTCTTTTCCCCCAGGTTCCAAGTAATATTTAAATTAACTCATTTTGAAAACTTTGTGCTCTTATAGTTGTGAATTTTTGGTAGCTTTAACCTCTAACAATCAGGAATCTCAAGCTTCTCAGTCAAGTTTCAATTACAGAATCTTTTGTAGTGGAAATAACCTCCGTCCAGATACTAATAACAGCACCAACCCCAGGTTTTCAAACAGGGCCATTTGTCTCAGTTTCATTTCTTAGAATGACAGGTCAGCTCTGGAAGGCTGTCTACATCCCAAAGCTTCAGAGGCAAGGAGAAGGGACAGGCACCCACCCCTCCCTCCTCAGCAAAGAGCAAGACTTGGCAGCTGCAGCTCCCATTGGCCCACACTCTACTCCGGTGCAGGGTGAAGCTGTGCTGTTAAGGCTGACTGGAGTGTTGATGGCAACCATGCAAACTAATTTGGAGCCTGTCATTATCTTTAGCTCTACAGCCTTCAGGCAAAGCAAAGGCCAGCTGAGTGGCGCAAACAGATTTAAGACCAGTGGTTAACTAGCAATATCACATTTAGCATCTTACCTGGCTTGCCAGACACGAGAAGCTGGTTATCAAGGTTGAACTGTCCAAAGAATTGGAAAGAAATATGCAAAGGGGAAACTCTTTTGGCATTTTGTAGTAAACTTTAGTACATGAACATTAGCACTAGAAAACTAGGAAAAACTTGCTGACTGCACAATTATTTTCTTAATAAATATAAGAAAACCATGTTCTTAAAATTATGATGCTCCTCCTTTAAACACAGTAGTTTTGAGCAATAAAGCAGGAAGAACACATCAGTAGATGCTACTTATTCATTTTCCATGATACGGGGAATGGAATCTAGATCTTCAAACATGTTAGGCAGGTGTTCTACCACTGAGCTATGCCCCAGTCTTATTCATTAAAAAAACTGTTACGTGGAAAAAAATAGAGCTGGGGGTATAGGATCAAGCTTTCAGTTTAGCGTCTCCTTAGCATGCATGAGGCCCTGAGTTTGATCCTTAGCACTACTTTAAAGGAAAGAAGTCTTAATTGTGGGTGAATGCATGACACTGACTCCATGTAGGCAGCTGAGTTCCTGTCTTACTGTGTTAGAGACCCCTTGCTGACTTTGTAGTTCTTCGTCAATAATTAAGTTTATTGGAGCCAGGCGTGGTGGAGCTTGCCTTTAATCCCAGCACTTGGGAGGCAGAGGCCAGCAGATCTCCATGAGTTTGAGGCCAGCCTGGTCTCCATAGCGAATCCAGGCCAGCTGGGGCTACAGAGACCCTGTCTCAAAAAGACCAAAGCGGGGGAAAATTGGTTTATTGGGTAGCACATCAACACTGTAAGATGCAAATCAGGCCTAATCAATGCCATTTTGTTGCAGGTATACTTTATAAGACATTCTAAGAGATCACAAATCAATACCCTCTTCTCAAGTGTATGTATAGTGTTTAAGTTCTAGAACATGAGTAAGTGTATCATCTTTTTAAGGTATTTCCAGAATAAAAGGTCTTCCTAGACCACACTCTGGAATATTGAAGTAAGTGCTATTTATGAAAATTATTTTTAGCTGACATGGATTAACTTAATATCCTTGCATTACTGAAACAGATAAGTAGTTTATTTGCAAAAAGATATAGTCTTAATTCTCACTCTACTAAACCTTCCTTATCAGTGCAAGGCCAGAAGTCCCATTCATGAAATGAGAAAGGGTTAGAAAGCAACACAGATCTTCAGAGGAATCGTTATATTCTCAAAAGAACATCGGGCAAAGGCTCACCAAACCATTCTTATAATCTTAAGTACATGAACTCTCTCTCTCTCTCTCCTCTCTCTCTCTCTCTCTCTCTCTCTCTCTCTCTCTCTCTCTCAGCTCACATCTTAGAGCTAGATAGTTCTTAAACTAATAATCATTTGTAGAACTTGGAACACTACTTTTAGATAAAACATGAGTCTAAAGGATAGAAGGAATGGAAACTACATTTTGAGAGCCATGAGTACTGTGTGCCTGGTTAATCGTCTCTAGTATATTAACTTATTGCTGTTAAAATTCATTTTCTGCTGATAGAAATTTAACATTTTAGACTTTGTTTCATTTAAATTCCATAGCTGTACCTGACATCATACCTTATAATGGGACTACAGGTAGAATTCACTTTATTATGGTAGTCTGCTCTAACTTACAACATATTTGAACCTAAACATAACAAGATTCTTAATGGAAGTCCTTCATTCTAAAGTCTAACTTATGGAGGGTAAAGAGTAATTCTAGGTTGGCCACAGAAGGAGGTGGTCTTCACTGACTTCAATCATATTTTGATTTGATATAATTAAATATGTTTGCAATTTTTAAATACTGTCCAAACTTGTCTTTTATTGATATAGTTGAACTTTACAACACTGTCATAAAACTATAAACAGAGCCTTTGGACAAAGAGGTAGAGGGAGGAAATTTAAATATATTAGCCAGGTTGAAGCATGCAGAAGAAATAATGACAAAGACAGTAAATTATATGATAATGGTATGTCTGATTTACCCATTACAGGTCTTCATATTTGGTCACAAAAATATTAGCAAACATCAATTTAAAGTCTGGTGACAGACCTGACTCTGACTTACACACGAGACATAATATACCCTTTGCACTTGTATGATTAACGTCACTGGCTGTGTCAGATTATCACTGGAGAGATCCAGTATCAGGATAAGCTCACTGCCCACACTGCAGTAAATAATGGTTGGAAATGCACTCTCCTGATTTGCTCTGTGAACTTAAAAACACTAATGAATTAACAACACAGGTCAGAGGGACCAAAAGTCCTTAATATTCACAATAACTTTTCCCACGAAAAGCTTCAAATATAATTCTAATAAAAAAATAGAGTTCTCAAGGCAAATCTTTAGCATAATTTACAGAAGCAGATTTAAACCAAAGAGTCCCTAACCACACTAACCCTAAAAAAATACACATAACAGGAGTTACCTCTTTTTCTATCTTGACATTAAAATGCAGTGGCCACACTGATCAGCTGCAATGCCATCAGGAGTCCCATAAGTAAATGGGACAACCCGAAGAGATTCAAGTATCTCTTTATTCAGAAATTTTAACATCTTCAGATTCAAATTAAGGAGAAAGGAGAAGAGGTTCATGTAACTCTCTGTTTCCCATGGAACTCTGAGAGGGTCTGAACTCCCCCCGAGATTTCAGAAAGTAACTTTAGAGCCAGTGTGGCCCTTTACAGGATTATGACCCTGAATCTGAGGACAGGTGAACTTGCTCCCACAAAGTCCTACTGCCCCTTTAACAAGCAGATGAGTCCATTGTGGAGAGAGTCAAGATGCTTCTGTCGTTGGTATAGAAAGGATCCGATGCACTCCACGATCTAAAGCAACAATAAGAGAGAAGTTTGGCTCACCAGGACCTATGTTTAATTGAAAAAAAAAAAAACCTGACTAAAATGTAGGACAAAAATACAACTTGAGTTTTAAAATAATCAATGATTCATTTCTAGATGCTGAGGAGTAATTCTTCAGATGAGCAGTGAACCCTACTCTATATTAATAAAAAAACTTGGCAAAAATTATGCTGTAGTCACGAAATCTAGGCATTCATTAACATTGCAGTTTCTGTGGGTGGTGAAGTATGAGATGCTTTTACAATCTTAATAATTCAATAAGAAAAAAGTAGGCTTTAAGAATTACAGACATTTGGATACTGAGGAGATGGTTAAGGTGGTAACGAGCCTGCCATGCAGGCATGAAGACAGGATATGGATGCCCAGCACCTCCACAAAAAGCCGGATGTGGCCACACATGCCTATCACCCCAGCACTTGGAGGGGTGGAGACAGACAAATCCCGGAGCTCCCTGGCCAGCAAGTCTAGTCAACCTGTGAGTGCTGGTTCAATGAGAGACCTTGTTTCAAAAAGTAAGGTGGAGAGCAACAGAGGAAGGCACAGATAGCAATCTCTGGTCTCCACACGCACTCATACCTGCACGTACATGTACACAACATATACAACCAAGAGCACATACATACATTACACACACAAAAAGCAAAAAGAAAACGCTGATATGCATTTTGACATTACCAAAAGCCTTGGAATGAAACAGTGGAATGCTCATGTTATTGGTCACATCTTCTTAGGCATAAATTCTAAGGATTTTAGCTTAATTAGACTGAATGTCATAAATGGTTTACTTAGAAGGTATCATAGACACTTACAGTATTACTGGTCTAGAAAAGTAAACTACTGACTGACTGACAAGGCCCTTAAAGTA
Source organism: Nannospalax galili (assembly GCF_000622305.1). NCBI lineage: Eukaryota > Metazoa > Chordata > Mammalia > Rodentia > Spalacidae > Nannospalax > Nannospalax galili. The sequence continues at coordinate 881,181 of NW_008340356.1, read as the reverse complement.
ATTCAATATATAATACTCTATTTGCAGCTGTAACCTTAAATTAGCTTGAGTTAATTTAAGTTAAAATAACAAACATAAAAGCTGTCTGCCATGCTTAAAACAGACTATCCTAGCCAAAGGGGAGTATCAGGATTACCAAGAAAATGTGGCCTTCTTCTAAAAGCTGAAGCACTTAACGGTAAGCACAGGTTACTCAATGTCTGCCAGGGTTTCTACTTTCCCTGAACAGTGTTATAGGAGGGACCCAACACCAAAACAGCCCTAATTTATCCTTATCAAATATCTTGTTTCCCAGTGTCTGTTTTTGTACGAGTCTTAAGCTCGAATTATTTATTAAGTAAGCAGAGTCATAATGAACAGTTTATAGCTTAACTGGTTTTCAGAAAAGTTGAGCAACCTCTGCTCTGATTTACGGTCTTGGTTGTGACTGTCTCTTAGGCACAAGAACAGAGTCTGGCAGGTAGGTATTAGACATCCAACATAAAAAAATACCACTTTTGGCAGACTATTAAACACCCGAACACCTGTTGGCTATTAACATTTCCTGCCTTGCCACCCTCCCTTCCCAAGGCTTTGCCCATGCTAGGCAAGTGCTTGACCACTAACTGTAACCCTAGTCCTTCTTTACTTTTGAATTCTGAGCTATGGTCACTTTAAGTCACCCAGGTAGGCCTGGAACTCACAATCGTCCTGCCTCAGTCTCCCAACTGCTGAGATGACTTGTGCGCATTACTGTTATAGTTAGCATTAATTGTCAACTTGACAATCATCTGGGAGATGAGGCTGTGGGCCGAGCACTAGCATGTGTTCATCTCTGTGTTTCCTGATTGTGAATGCAATGTGACCAGACACTTCAAGTTCCTGCTACCTTGAGTATACCCTTGAGCTGTGAGCCAGATAAGCCCTTTGTCCCTGAGGCTGCTTTTGCCAGAGTGTTTTATCACATTACCAGGGAAAGAAACCAAGACAATCACACTACAGGCTGATCTTTCATTCTGAGACAGAGTCTCACTAAGTTGCCCAGGCTGGCCTCAAATTGAGACCCTATTGTTTTAAAATCCCAAGGAACTGATATTATTGGTGGAGAACTCATTCATACCTGCTGGTAAAATATAAACAAAAACTCAGCCATATTGCTGAAATATGGCTCCTTAGGGTAGAATATGGCATGTCTTTACACAGCACCACAATGCTCCCTTAGAAATGGAGCTTGCAGTGTGATACACTCATTTGACAACTTCAGATAAAAAACAAGTAAAGTTTGTACCTGGATGTTAACAACTTGGCAGGCAGGCCAGTGTGCCATATGAAAGCTGCTGTGTCACATGGAAACTGTTGTCTCCAGAGGTGCTCAGCATTGTTAATGGTTAAGCAGCTCACACTAGCATATCTGGTATGGAAGAGTTCAGCCTTACCCTGTCCTTTAAATTTGACAGGAAACTCAAATGTACAACAGAGGTTACTCCAGTATCAATACAGAAATGTCAAAAATATTTCACAAATAGATGTAGAAAAAAACGACCCTACATATCAAAATGACTATTAAAGTTTAATACAATGTTGATGGGCCACAGCAATTTTCATAAAGCCCTTTGAAAAGCACCAGGGAGCTCTGTATTTCATGATTTTATACTCTAGAAAAGTTAGTATCTGAGAAGACTTCCTGGATTACTTATCTGAGGAGAAAGGGGGCAGTGACAACGGAAGCCCTAGTACAGCACTGGAGACACCCACCCTCTGCTGAGTAAGTATTAGGAACTAACACAACATCTCATCAGGAAAAATCACCTTAGAAAAGACTACGACACAATTCTGAGGGAACAGAAATCCTGGCAGTAATAGCCACCTTTAGGAGAATGTGCCAAAGTAAATCCAGAACTCCAGCAGGTCTACTAGGGGAAGCGCAGCACGAAAACAGCTGTGTGGAGAATGGGGCACAGAATCTCAGTGTCAAGAATACAGGTAATGAAAGCAGAAAAAAGCTTTGGCTCATTTAAAGTTAATTCTAGTCTTTTTAATATTAGTAACTGTGTACTGCCATTAAAGACAAATTTCTACTAAAATAGACATTTAAAAAACTATGCAGAAGTTCTACTAGAGTACTTTAGTCTAAATCTCATCTTGGTTCTTAAGCAGTAAGGTATATTGTTAGTTAAATCCTTCTGAAACATTTCTTGGGAAACCCATGACTTAGGAACATTAAAACTATCTTAAGTTTTGTTAAATGTAATTGTATAAGAAATAACAATGTCCCAAATACACTGAACTGCTCAGAGCAATCTTTGTATGTGGGATAAAACTCCTGTAAAATATGGCAACATTATGGATCACAAGTTACATTCCAGTCAGAATAAATGGGGATTGAAACCATAGGCATCTCACATTAACTCAAATACTTTATCAATTGAACTGTAGCACAATGACACGGCAGAGCCAAAGGTAAAGTTGAGAACATGTTCACCAGAAGTCACCTGAATTTTATGATGTGAATGATATCACATTCATTATTCTTCAAAATATGACACTAACCAAATATTAAAAGTACTCTTATCAAAAGGTCAGAGTACTGCCTCCCCATTCCTTCACTCCTTTCTCCTAAAATATTCTCCAAGCTTCTCTAAGTCACTGCATTTGTAGAAAGTCTTAACATTCCCATGGCACACCAGGGACAATGGGAATCAGCACCTTTCTGTGTCCATCACAACTTTTACCAACAACCCAGCATGTTGCTGCTCTGACTTGGGGAATATAATATCATTCACATAAAGAAGACCAAGCACAAAGATATTTCTATCTCAAGTATCCTCTAATGATGCATATCTTGTGTAAATGTACAAAGAAATGAATGCTTCACTTTTAAAAGAACTTTAAATGCCATTTATCCCTAAAATGGAATTTTTGACTGTGAACCATAAAAACAAGCTGTGATAATTAAGAAATGGATTTAAGGAGGGACAAAACATGTTCTTCTAATCCATAATTCATCAACGTTAATATATGTAGTATTACTACAGCCTGTTCTGACTTACAAACCTTTAATCAGATAATACCAAGTAAAAGAAACGTAAAATAAAAAACTCATTTCAGACATCTTTAAGTAGGGGCAGAACAGCTTTTTGGTTTAACGCTGAATGACTAACTTTAGGAAACATAATGAAGAATAAGGAAGGGAAGCAAAGATGCTTGACTCCATTTAGCATCGAGATTGATTTGTAAAGACAAAAAGCAGTAGAAGAAAAAAACAAAAAAACAAAAAAACCCCACAACCAACCCAGCAGGGAATGAAACAGCAGTATAGAGATAATTTAAAAGAAAGATAAGCAAGCCAGACAGAGTACCAGATATACAGGCCTACTGACTGCATCTTAGAAAATTACAAGTACAGTTTGTTCATTGGATGAAGTCTCTTCAAAGATGCTTTTTCTTCCTTTGTGAGTGAAAGAACCCCACCTCAAAGCTACAGAGTGAAATCTACCATCAAAGAGTGCTAAGGAGCAGTAAGCTTCCTGCTTCAGTTGGCAAGGCCAGCTGAGTTACTGGGCATCTACAGCTGCAGGCTCAGCCTGCTGTCTTCCAGGACAGCCATCTGTAGCAAAGGCTACTTAGAGAAATGTCACACCTGCTGATGTGGGTGGGACTGCACCTTCCTAGAACTCGTTCCAACATTCTTCCAACAGATGTGCACAGCGTCTCTCCTGGGAAGCAGCACATGGAGTCCAAGCACTTGAGACTTGAATTTGGTTCAGTAAGCTGCAAAGGACAAAGAAAAGTTAGTTATTCATAGATTTCAGACTTCCAAAAAGCACAACAAATACTTTAAAATCAAAAGTGATTTATACAAACATACTTATTTTCCTATAATATGGAATGCATGGGAATCTTTGGAGGTCTAACCATACTAAAACTTTTAAAAGCTCTGCATTCTAATTAGAAGTCTAGTAGTATATAAAAACAAGCAGATAATATTTAAATCTGCAAAGATTTATTATTTTACTTTTGATAATTTACTGTGGCCAAATTGGCTAATGCCAATATTTAGAAACTTAGGGAACTCTAACTTATCTTGGAGCTTTACTTAGGTGAAATGCTCCTGCAATTCCAGTTAAAAAATGTCCAGCAACTGAGGACAGTGGAGTGAGAACTATTGGAGACCTGGAAGAAACACCCAGGCAGGAGCTACAGTCTTCAGCTAGAATATGATTAACAGCAGCAGTAGCAGCACTTCTTGGAGTGTTCCCAAGAACAAGCACTGAACACACAGCTACTCCATAGCCTTTACCTTAAAGTGCCAAGCAACTACAAAGTACCATCTATGCCCACCATCAACTTATCTTCTTAACAGTGAGCACCGATGTCACAGTGATCAAATTTTTCCAAAGTTAATAAGTACTGCTATTAAGATTTAAAGTTGAATCTTTCAAATTTGCAAGATTTATAATGATTCAGTCATGTACAGACTCAGCAAGATAACCCAATTCCACACTACTGACAACTTTAATTATTAAAATGAGGGGAAACGGTCTGAACACACAGCTGGAAGCATCCCAACCTTGGTTTTGTCTGTGAGGAATACTCTAAATTTTGTAAGGGCTACCATTTAAAAAACTTTTTGAATTCCCTTTCATATATATATACATGTATATATAAAACATTCTATATACCAAATATTTGGAAGATACAGAGGAAAGAGAGGAATGAAGTAAATTCAGTAAAGTTCACATGTACAAGGTTGGGATCTCCCTGTGCTGTATGAGGCATGGTAACAGAGGACACTGTAGAGACTCACAATAGACACAAATGACAGATGTGAAATGTAGGCAACCTGACACTTTGAAAGAAGCAAATGGCAGGTCCTACAAGACCCAATGCTTGGAGGCATTAATTCCTTGTAGTGAGAGAATGAGGTTTCTGTTTGCCTGGTCACAACACCACCCTGGGATCTGCTAAGCACCAAGATATTTCATTAAATTGGCTTTGGTTTAGAGTACTGTTTCTTAAATTGTGTTTTGTGACATATTTCATTAAAAGGGGAGGGGGGCTTCTATGCTAGATTAAGTAACTTGGGAAATACTGATCTAGCAAAGTTCCAAGCAGATTTTCAGATTGTCAGGAAATGTGGTAAGTCTTAATTGGTAAAATTTGAGATCACCATTCTCCAATCAGCTTTTTAAGGAACTGCTCCCTCTACTCTGCCCCACATTTCAGGAACAGTCACTAACACAGAAGGAACATTAGTATGCAGAGGATGCTGGCTCAGGCAACAGGTTATTTATTATTAGCTCCCAGTTTTGTCTTTGGGGACTCCTGTGGTCCCACGTGTTCAAGGTGAGGCATAAGCACTGGACTCAAGTTCTTCCCCCTGACTCTAGGCTGGTCTTCCACAGTCTCCACACAAGTCACTGGGGCATGTTTCTTGCCTGTTGGCCTCATCAAAAGGTCAACATGCTGATCCCACACCAAGGCTCAGTTTAACTTCTACTGTCTCAGTTTCCAACCAGGAGGAATCTTCTGGATTTTGTTCTACTGCTTAGGAATATCTCTGGAATAGCACAAACTCTTGAAAGTCAACTTGTAGTTACTCAGGAAGTCACTGTGTCAGTGTTCAGTTGGACAACTCTGCACTCCTCTAGTGAGACGAGGAAAAGGTGAGAAGCTGTTGTATCCTCTTCAGATGAGGAGACAGGTCAGGAGTTTGCTCAAGCTTACTTACCAGAGTGCCAAATTATTTTTCAATCTCTTACCCTGTCTTTTAAAAACTATAATAAGGAAATGAGTCAAAAAAAGAGGAAAGTTCAAACCCTGATCATGCTAAGAGGGCATGAAAGAGCTGATGGAAAAACAGCTTTGAAAAGTATCTGGAAGGGTGAGTGGGACTTCAGTGCTTGAAGGAGGGAAGGGACATTCCAGACTTATGGAAGAAAATGAATACCTGTGTAGGACATGGGGTACACCGAGCACAGGCTTAGTCTAGGCAGAAGGTGGTTGTTACTACTGCCCCTTGTGAGAAGAGCAGCACAAGTCACTGACAGACCTGGGGCTCAGTGCTAATCTCCAAACACTGTCACTGGCCTCCAAAGTATTTCTGGTCTGAGAGAGTAAGAGTTTAGAAAACCTTACAGCAATGTGACAAAACAATTTTGCACTGTTAAATCCAATAATCATTTTTAAAATTAGGAATTATTTTATGTATCTTTACGTTTTAATTTTCCTAATTTATTTTTATCATAATCATAAAAATATGAGTACTTGAGACAGGATAATAAAAATAAGAAAATAAAGCCTGGTCTTTTAGCACATTTATTTAGGGAGCAATGGACTTTACCAGAAACTAGGGAGGAGGGGTCTTGTCTGATATGTCTACATTTAGTGTCTTGTGGTTTGCTCATAGATGTTGAGTCACCTGCATGTGAGTGTCCTCCTGTGTGCAGAACGCCCTGGGGTCTGCATCTGGTTTCAGGGAGCTGTCTTCATACTCCTCACTTTTCATTGTAAACATATGGCCAGATGCTGAAACATGGACACCGAGAGAAAGCAAATATCTCAAAATGTCAAACATGCTACAAAGAGCGTTGGGGATGCAACCCTCTTTGTAGCATACCTGTGGTATGTGAACCTGCCTGCCAAGTGTGAGGCCCTAGGTTCAATCTCCAGTTTAAGAAAAATTATAAAAAAATGATAAAACCCTAGGTGCTCTAAAAGTGCTGAATGCTACAGAGTTACCTATGGAAAGACTCTCATGTCCTCCAGCAAACCACCATGCCCTACCAGTGTGCCTCAGGCACATAGTCTCTCTCAATAGCCAGGAAATGAGAGCTCAGCCAGAAGACTCAGAGCCACAGCTGCTAATGTAATGAGGGCAGAACTGGAGTGGAGTATGCACTTTCATTTCATTCAACGTAATGGGAGAGGGGATGCTTGTATTTTTGAGGACTGCTTATAAAAACCAGAAAAACTAATGGCATGGGATCCCAGACTTTTAATGCAGCAGCCATTTTGATCATTAGTAGGCTACATCTGCTTCCTAGGTTGTCAACCCCCACCCGCCCCCATGGAGACTCGACATGACTATGGATGGCTAGTAAAATATCCATCTTTATAGGATTTGCCTTTTGAAACTCTGGCTTACTGCTCCAATTCCGAAACAATTACAGTCAATCTTTACTTGGTTACCAAATATCTTCCTTAAATCTTAAAAACGTTAAGCATTTTTTGTCACTCCAATGTCATCAACTGAAGTTTCCTTTTAAGTTTAAATAAGAATTGCCAGACTGCTAACTGTATGAGGGCTTTTGCCTTTAAAACAGTTTTGTATACTAATCAATATTCTCTTGTTTAGTCCTAAAAAAGTTATTTGGATAGAAGCCTTAAACTACAATTATGAGGGAAAAAAAGAGGGTTTTTTTTGTTTTGTTTTTTTAAAAGAGAAATGTTTTCTTTTTAATGTGAAATCAAAAGCTATCAATTACTGGATTTTTTCTTCCAGCTCAGGCCTCTCAACTATCCTCTGCTTCCTTTCCCCTAAGTGAGCAGACAACTCTGAAATGAAACTTTCAAAGATATTCACATGTTGGTTTGCGGGCTTTCTAGAGAGAGGGCTTTCTAAATGTACTGCCTCCCTTCAACTCAAAACTAAGCATATGATAAAAAATTATATTGATTAGGGAGGTGGGGGGAGGGCTTGTCAGGAAAAGAGCTTGCTGTGTAAGGAGGACTGCAGTTTGGGGCTCCAGAACCTGTCTTTAATTCCAGAGCTGGGAAGGTAAAGGCAGAGGATCCCTAGGTAGGCTAGACTAGTTGAAACTGGGAGCTCCAGATTAAACAGCCTCAAAGAATAAAGAAGAAAGATTGAGAATGACTCCCAGCATTGGCTTCAGACCTTCACAAGCAAACATTTATAAGCACCCCAATATATGCCTGCCGACAAACATGAAAACATGCATACACATATGCATGCACACCATAAGCCAGATGCAAAAAATTGAATAATTATAATAATTTTTATAATTGGCTCATTCCTAGTTTTCAAAGGAGACTGGATCTCTTTTATTTAAATGACATATTTATTCAATTAACAATGTATGACTAGGATTTATAGTTTAGGTAAGGAAGAGATCTGTATTTACAAAAAGTTAAAATTCCAAATATAATGCAGAGGGTAAAGTTAAAGTCACAGGTGAAAAGGAGAAAATTCACTTATAATTCCTGTGCAAAGGTAACCATAGTAAGGTTCCTGTTACTCAACAGAAATATTGTTTTTATTATTATTATTTTCATTTTCTGTGTATGAGTGTATTGCCTGCATGTGTGTAAGTGTACCCGTCTTGTACAGTGCCTGCAGAGGTCAGAAGAGGGCGTTGGATCTCCTAGAACTGGAGTTACGGACAGTTGTTAGCCACCATGTGGGTGCTGGGAATCGAACCTGGGTCCTCTCCAAGAGCAATCAGTGCTCTTAACTGCTGAGCCATCTCTCCAGCCCCCTCAACAGAAGCATTCTTGAGAATACAATTCCGAACTGCCTTGTGCATGTTAGTGGACATCCTAAAGCATGGTGGCACCAGATCCATCTCTTACAAGGTATCAACTTGAGCTTAAGCCCTGGAGAACTTCTATCACAGAGACGGAATTTCATATTTCTAGCATAGTTAGAGCTCAAGTGGATTATCTGTTCAGTACATCACCCAGGGCATTACATAAGTCCTGGCCAGCTTCTGTTCTTTGCCCAGCAAGTTCTTCACATGAGCTTTTCCTGCAGCCCAACCAGAATATACTAAAAAAATGAAAAATCTTTCCATAACAAAGCACAATAAAAATTATATTCTAACCATATTTTTTTCCTTTTCTTTTGGAGAAGGGTCTCATGAAGCCCAGGCTAGCCTTGAACTTGCTATGTAGCCAAAGATGGTTTTGAATTCCTACGCGATCTTCTTGACTCCACCTCCTGAGTGCTGAGATTATAGGCATATGCCATCACACACAGTTTATGCTGTGTGGGGAATTGAACCCAGGGTTTTGTGCACTTGAGACAAGAATGCTACCAAATGAGCTACATCCCCAGGCTCCTAACTATAATCTCTTGAAACAATCAAAATAAAAATTCAGAATTCATTTGAATTTCTTTTCAATTAATAACTGAGAACTAATTAAGTGCCTTCATTAATGGCAATTTACTAAGGAAAATATAACTTTAAACTGTATCTCAGACTCCTACAGATTCTTCAAATCATTATACATGCTTCATGATTCAATTTATAGTAAAGTTGAAAGATCTATAATCTTTAAGTAGCTTTATTTTCAAGTTTCTCCATTTGCTTATCCCAGATGAGACAACAGCATCTTCTTGACCAGAAATTACAATAAAATGACAACTAATTGGAGTAAAAATACAGTTATTGGTGGTGGGTCTCTAACTGGTACACACTGGAATATTATGCATATCTCAATTGTGTCTAGAAGTAGTTAGGGTTTGTTCTTCAAGACAGGAGTAACTACTTCCTTAACCAATTAATATATGTGTAAGTGTATTTTTTTTTTTTTTTTTCTTTTTGAGACAGGGTCTCCCTGTAGCCCCAGCTGGTCTGGAACTCACAGAGATCTGCCTGCCTCTGCTTCCCAACTGTGGGATTAAAGGTGTGCAGCACCACTCCTGGTAACCAATCGATATTTTTATATAAAGATACAACTATGAAAATTTATGAAAAGAATCAAGTCTGTTCAACGTCAGTCAGAAAAACCACTCATTAAATGTAAACCACTCACGTATTTCAACTCAAAAGAGACTTTAGTAATTCAGTGTCTACATTAAAATTCATAAAAAGATGTGTATTACTTATCACTGTAAATCCAAAGAAAGATGACTAAGACATTCAGGGATATAAAGAAATCCAGAGGACACAAAGAAGGAAAAGAACTAAAGCAAAACAATATGTGAGGGACAGAAGTAGCAATGTGAAATGGAAATGTGATGGTGGTGCTCCCGTGGCATGCCCAAGCACGAGAATGCCGTGCAGAATTCCCAGGAAGGCCCAGCGCAGTACTACCTAGTGCACGTAACAACTGTCCTGCTGGCTGCAAGCCTCAGCTAGCAGGTGCCTACTGTCCTCCCCTCTGTGCTGGCTTTCAGCAAATTCATATGCTGAGCCGACTGAACCCTTATCTTCTTCCATCTAGAAGGACAGAAAAGCAGTAAATCTCATATTGCAGAATGATAGTCTCAGTATACAGTTTAGAATCAAAGCAGTTGGGTCTACAATCAGAGGCACAAGTGAAAGTTCACATAACAGCACAACTACTGCCACAAAACAGAGCTAATGAGCTTCTTAAGGGGAACAAAACAAGGCATACAAAGTCATGATTTCTAAAGAACAAAGTTCTTAGTAATGCACAGTCTACTGAAAACCAAATTTCCTTTAGTAAAATTCTATTTCTTCTGTAAAATTCAATGCCAACAAGATTTAGGATTTGTACTGCAGTTACATCCAATTTTACACCCTTATGCTTCCACTTCAGGAGACTGCTGCAGAGCAGAAGGGCCACATGATTATAAACATCAAATGTGAACAAGGAGATTGATTTAATTTACTTGTTGACAAAATTAAGTTGAAATATTTCTTTAGGAAAGGTCAACTGATTCCTGTCTGACTTTGGTTGAGAACAGCATCCTCTTTCTGTTTATCTTTGCTGCTGATTTTAAGTTAGTAGCCAAGAGCACATAAAACGTCCATGCCTGCTGACCAACTCAGAAGCCTAGGAAGGAGAACATGTTGGGAATGTGTATAGGTTGGAGGAGGAATAGTGAGTGTGACACCAGCACTCAGGTCAGCCACCAAGGGAGTAATACTTTCTCCTCTGCAACACTAGACTGGGGAGTCTAAGGATGGCCATCTGACCCATCAAGCTTGCTTTTTATGGTTGTTTTCAGAAGAATGTTAATCTTACTAGTTTATTACAAAATTATAAGGCCTGGATCTCTTTATGATTTTCTTTCCTCATTCTTTTAGGTCTACCGTTGCTTAAAAAGAGTGGTTTGATTTAAGCCAGCATGATATGTTAAAATATGAATTCCTAATAATACGATTAATCACAATACAGGCTATCTTCACTTGACAAAGGAACTGACCAGCATGTTCTTTTAAATAAGGAGCTCTGCGACAGAGTTAAATAACTGGATCCTCAAGTAGTGACAGATAGCCACTGATGATAGGAAATCATCTACTGATAAAATTGTGTTCTACATATTTCCTCAACCAAAAGTAAAAATAATTATTCACATTTGTTTGGATTTTAGTTCTTACAGACAAAATATAGTTTACCACTTAAATACCCATTTGTGACACATAATTATACTGTTATCATTCAAAGAGAGTATTTTTAAAAAATTTGAAGCTAATAAAACATAAAATGCTTAGTAAAACTTTATAACAGCTTAAATTACAAACTTACACTATCATCAAAAGGTTAAATGGTGTTATGTCAGTCACTCGGTTGATCAAGTGAATATAGATTAGAAACTTTGGAAAACAAATAACTATCAAAAATATATATAACTAAGGATCGATCAGATACTGACAAACCAAGAAATTGCAAAGTTTCAAAACTAAAAATATTTTAGTCATATTGCCTTTCTTTCTAAAAATTAGGTTAAGCTCAATACTTCATTTAGATATGTTATTATATTATCAGAAGTTCTAGGATTTCGGTGTTCATTTCCTTCGGTCAAAAGACGTCTCTAGACTACTGGTAATTTTGTGCAAACTGACAAGGTGGGCACGGCTGTGGAGACAAGAGTAAACGTGAGGTATGTGAGATGTACATTTCAGTTTGAGATACACTGAAGAGTAGCAATGAGATGCTTGTGCAACCATCACACCACCAGGCAGACATACATGTATTTACATCACAGATTCAGGCAAGATAAAAATGGACTGCTCTCACTTCCAAGTAACTGCATCTTAAGTTCATACTTTGTGATATGTTCTGCAGTTCTCATCACTCAGCATGCAGGAGCAGTCTTAGACATGAGGGACGTGACAAGCAGAAGCATTAGAATTATGCCAGAGAAGACAGTTTGGGTGTCAAGATAGGCAACAAGGTACAGATCTCTGTCCTTTTACGCTCATTTTCATCTACATGTTCTTTTCAAAGAAGAACTGGGTATCATTTTAGGTTTTAAAATGCATATTAATAAAGGTTAAATTAGTCAGAGACAGAGCTGTGCTAAAAAAAGGCCCCACTCTTGATTCATGCCTCTGCCCATCTTTGGATATTTTTAAACTGACCTTTGGCATGCAGAAGAGTTAATGAGGTCTATCCTACTCTACCTAAGTTTGCTCAGCTGATTCCTTGCCCTCGACAAAGGCTGCAGTGCGATGAACTCGTCACTTAAAGCGACTGTGTTGGAGTACATCTACAAGTAGACAGAAAAGGGATAGGACACACACAAGTCAGAGAGCCGCATTCATTACCTAGGAGACACAGGACAAGCTTTGAAAATACCAAACATCTGTTCCCACAAGAGCAGGAAATATGCATGGTACACAGAAATGAATGACATTTGTAGGATCTTGGCCAGGGCATAGAAAAGTTTACTCTTAACTTTTAATACATTCTTATTCTGGAGAAAAACAGAGCTTGGGATAACTACTGACAGCTCTTCGTTATTGAATGATTGACTGATTGACAGGGTCTTACTATGTAGTCTTGGCTGGCCTAGAACTCTCCATGCAGACCAGGCTGACTTTGAATTCACAGAGATCTGCCTGCCTCTGCCACCACACTCAGTGACAGCTCTTCTTTTGATATGACTTTTCTTGCTATTTTTGGTAAAGGAAGTAGCTGGCAACTTTGTAGCCATTTATCCATCCTTTGAAATCAGAAGTGACAGTAGAGGCCGAAATAATGCTTACTATAGCCAAGGGATATATCTGCCAGATGGGACAGAGATGATGACATGCTGTCTCAGTAGAAAAGAAAGACAAGACAAGACAAAAGAGCAGGGGGAGACTGAAGACCCAGGAATGGAAGTAGAAATTCTGTCCTGTCCTCAACAAGACCCAGAACATCTCATCCACCATTTGGATATTTAGATAGCAAAAAAGGGAAATTATTCTTTCGTATGATAAAATTTAGTGTAAATTCCATTTTTAAACAGTTTTAACAGTTAAGAGTCAAAACACACAGAAGTAGTTTTGATTTTTTGTTTGTCTGTTTAAGGCATTCTTTAAAAGCATCAAATATTTCTTCTGTAACACTTTAAAACAAGGCTACATAAAAGGTAAAAGTAATTAATATTATAACTTTTTGGATCAGTAAGAAATCTCTGTAAAATATATACTAAGTTTGTTAACCATAGAAGTACTAAGGACAAATGTAAATAAATTTTAATATAATGTTACTCATATAATTTTTGTGAAATGTAATGTAATATAGGCCAAAAAGGAGACAAATTGTTCTCTATAAAAGTCTAGAAAAGTATAAAAAACAATGTACTAAAATTGATTAAAATGTATTAGTCTTTTACTATAAATATTTACTTCTGAAGATTAGAAATAAGACAGGCAAATCTTTCTGACATGGATTTAATAATATATTATAGCATGGAAGCCCGGCCCTAATAACATACAGACGCACATAGGCAGACACAGCAAACATTTAGATGCTTTGCAGCCCCACTTGGAAATCAGTATGGCAGAGAACACCCTCGTCCTCGTCACTCCTATTCAACTTCAACAGCATTGAAATACACATTCGTGCAGGGCATGTGGCGCAGGCCTTTAATCCCAGCACTTGGGGGGACAGAGGCAGGCTGATATCTGTGAGATAGAGACCAGCCTGGGATCTAACAAGTTCCAGGCCAGCCGTGGCTACAGAAAGACCCTGTCTCAAAAAAAAAAAAAAAAAAAAAAAAAGGGACTTATTCCCCAAATTATTTTGATATATCACAGTGAAAGATTTATCGTCCTCTTTTTTTTTTTTTTTTTAAAAAAAAAAAAAAAAAAAAAAAAAAAAAAAAAAAAAAAAGGGACTGTATTACCAAAGAAAATAACTAAGAACTGTTGAAGCAACCACCTGAACCATTTACTGAGCACTTACTATGTTTAAAAGGAATGAACATTTCTTTATCATAATTTTACTAGCAGGGAAACTGAGGCTCAAAGTCAAAATGCTACCATGCAGCAGAGCTAGGAGCTGAAGTGACATCAGTCCCAAAACATCACAGTCTTAAGCATGAAACATACTGTTAGCATCTGCTGTAGTTTAAAGACATGGCTATAAATCTCATTCACGGCGAAATGATGCAATACTGTGATAACATTTAAAAGATATTTTCTATTATCATCTGGGGATAATCTGACCATTTGATATTTTAAAATGTTTTACATTACAATTTACCAGTAGTCATAAAATGAATAGAATAAGAAAAAAAATTTAAAAGTACACATTTAAAAATGTTTATATTGGAAAATACTTTGATAACAGGAATAGGTATTTTCTGTCACACGAAAACTGTAATTGTAGCTGTTTGTCACTAACACTCCTAAGTAAAGAGATACTGAGTATGAAAAGTGCCTACCTGTGCCTTTTCAGTACTTGTAGGATGGAGATGTCGGTCAAATACCTTCTTCACAACATCAAGAAACAGACAAGTAACGACCATAAGGATTATGGCAAACCAAGTGGACCCACTTGACAAGAGCTGAATAAATATAAAGTACATATTCTGGGAGCCCAAAAAAGGCCTGCAAAGAAGACACTAGACTCATTAAAAGTGAACAAGAGCAGGCATGGTACCACATATTGTAATCTAAACACTTGGAGGACAAGGTAGGAAAATCCTGAGATTGAGGGCTATACAGGGAGACTTTGTTTCAAAAATAAACAAGCAAAGTAAAACTGAGTTAAATCAAGACATCATAGAAATACAAATAACTCTTAAAATAACAATGTCAAGAGCATTCCAGGAAACTGTTCTAAATTGAAACTGGTGTAACTTAAATGAATAATAAGACAGACTTTGTTAAAAAATGAAATGCAGTTTATTTTTCATAACAATCATACTTTTTACTAACAGCAGAAATGGCAAACTATTAGCTATATAACTCTTTCTCTTTCTTAGTGAGAAGACTAGAAAAGCATAAAGAGTAATGCAGACTTCAGAATTCAGAGACCAAGAAATAGTGTGTAAGAAAATATTTTCTTTTGATTAAAAAAGAAAAAAACCTGGGCCAATGAGATGGCTTGGGGTTACAGCACTTGCTGCCCAAGCCTAAGGACTTGAGTTCAATCCCTGGAACCCATGTAAAGGTTTTGAAAGAAGAGAACTGATATTACAGAGTTGTCCCCTGATGTCCATATGTGTACTGTGGTACATGTATACACACATACACACACACACACACACACACACACTAATAAAAAACCAACCCTTGATCATCCAAATCTTAAGACTGACAGATTTTAAAGGTTTTTCTTTTGGAATTTTTGTTATTTTTGACAAGGTCTTCCCTAGTCCCAGCCTGCCTGGAAGTCATGACGTAGACCAGACTGGCCTTGATCTCCCAGAGATTCACCTGCCTCTGCTTCCTGAGAGCTGGGATTAAAGGTGTACTCCACCATGTCCAGCATCGAAGTTTTTTCTTTATAAATAGATATAAAAATAAATACAGTAAAAAATGCTAGCTCTATATGGGGTAGTGGTATATGGAGGTATGCTTTTTGGGCTTTTGTATGTATAACATCAAGAAACTAAAAGGAAATACAGAAACAAATGGAGAAAGTAATACATAAGTGTATTCTTTTATGATCCTTAATGAAAGTTAATGATTAGTCAATCCGAGTTCTTTGTGCTTATGTTCATACATTTTTCCCCTGGTAAATGGACCTAAGGCACAACAGAGACATGTAATATACATACTCTCCAAAAGTAAGACATTGGTTGTCCATCATTTACCAAAGAATCTTAGGGAAAGCACGAACTTTTGATCTATCAGTCTACTAATGATCTAATGATCTTACATTTAGTGAAGATGAGACATACTATTAAATTTTGAGAGTGATATTAGTCAAAATTTAATGGACTGGGGTTGTGCAGATAGGGGAGGGGGTCTAAATACAATTAAGATGTATTGTATGAAATGCAGAAAAATTCAATAAAAACATAGAAAAAAGAAAAAAAATTAATGGGCTCTATGGGACTTATTTTATTAAATACATGAAAAATTTAAAGGTAATAAGGTTAGTGTAAAGAATATTAACTGTGAAGGCAGACGAACTACTTGGAGCCTGGCTTTGTTTCTTTTTCACTTCTGTGACCTAGAGGCTCAGTTTCCATGTAGAAAAATGAAAATAGGGTTATTGTGAAAATCAACTCAAAAAGTAAACTTATTACCAACATAATGTCTAAAAACTATCATGAGCAGAATTTGCACATAATAGAACACATAATAATAAATGTTCACTATAGTTAAATCAACATAATTAAGATATAGTATAGTCACTCACCAGAGAATCCCACCATAAAACAAAGAAAATATAAAATAAAATATAATAGAGCCCCAGGTAACAAGATGGTTGATCCAAGTCCAGAAATGAGTTTCCAAAGCCATCTAAAAAAAAAATATGTCTTAGCAATACAATAAAGCTTTACCTTCTACATAGAACTCAAGAATTACAAATATTAATTATGGGTGGGAGAGATGGCTCAGTGGTTAAGAGAACTGGCTGCTCCTGCAAAGGACCTGGGGTCAGTTCCCAGCACTCACATGATTGCTAACCACTGTCCGTTAACTCCAGTTCCAGGGGATCTGACACCTCCTTCTGACCTCCCCGGGCACTGCACGACATGGGTGCATCTACCTACATGCAAGCAATACACTCATACACATAAAAAAATACCCAAAACAAATATTAATTATAAGTGTTTAAAAGTTCCTAGGAGACACAGTATTAATGAAAGGGTCTTAGTAGAAAATAGCATAACACTTTTCTTCTGAGTGAAGCAGTACTGAAATTTCCATGTGATGACATGACCTCAACTCCACAACACAAAACAAGTTGTGTTTTAGATGATATACAGGCAAAGCAAAACTTCAGTAATTTGTGACCAAAATCATATGAAGCTTTCCAAAGCAATGAACATGAAAAAAAGTTTCTGGCAAAAACTAAAATGAATTATTAAAATTCAGTGAAACTATGCACTACTGAAAATGCAAAAGGGAACATACATGTGTACAGCTAAAAGATGAAGAAAATTAGCTACACAGTGTGCACACGTTTTTAATTTAGTACTGTACCTTTACAGTGACTGTAATAACCATGACTGTGAAGACTAAAGTACCAAATGTCCAGTTTCCAAACATCTAAACACAAGGAACAGACTGTTATGTTACAGATAAACACATGCTAACTCAATGTAAGGTAAAAGCAATTTCATCTTCTACAAAAAACTCTGAGGAGAACCATAACAAAGCACTGTTATGACTATAATACTGCACAACGACCCTTTTGGTAGTAAAAAGATCACACTAGAAATTCAGAGATGGTTCAGAATCCTGTCACAGACTGTTTTTACTTGGGATGATACAGTTACTGGTGATGGCTTTACTCTCATAACATTCTAAAAATTATAGTAAAACCCTGTTTGACCACAATTATTTTATGAAAATTTTGCAACCAAAAGTTACAATAGGACACTTGCTACAGTACATCTGGATACAAAATCTAAGCACACAGGAAGAAAGAAATTTAACCTTAAAACCAGCATCTGTAAGAAAAGATAATGGTCAATGGAATTATTCTTCAAAGGATTCCAGTAAAAGTGCAAGTCAGTCAGAAGTACTCTTCTGGTCTTTATAGCCCCACCTTATAAAGTTCATCACACACACAGAATCCCAAGAGTATCAGGATTTTATTTCCATTAGAATGTAAGTATGTAGCTTAGGTCAATTTAGTTTACAAGAATCATAATCTTAACATTGATTTAGAATTTGATTTAAAAGGCTACAAACATTCTAATAGCATTTACTTAAATTATTTATTTATGCTCATTTGTAAAATGAGCATACTTACAGGTTTCAGTAAGATTTAGAGTATGGAAAAATTAAAGAGTATTTGTCAAATAACTACTATTATTAACAACCGAATATCAATGAACATTTCTTTATTTATGGGTACTCTGGAGTCTACAAAGAGGCAAAGAATTGGAGAAAGCATATTGAACCTATGTTTTTTCTCAGTTTTTACATCTGCAGACAATGAATCACAAACGCCAAAAAGTAGTGGGTTTCAACTCAGCCCCCGAAGTGCCAGTCTTTTCTCTGCAGGAACGTGGGGGCGATTTGGCCTGGAGATGGTAAAAACCACATGCCTCGTCTCTAGTATCTGGTTTTACTAAAGGCATGCTATGCCACACTTTCCTTAGAAGGAAAAAGAGAAAGCCTTTTGCATAAGTAACATTTGGTAGCTTTTTTTTGTGTGTGGGGTGCTTATAAAGACCCAGCTCTTTGGGGATCTGGCTAAAAAGTGATCTGAGCTTACATTTTTTTTTTTCAATACCATTAACATTTTGTTAAGCATTCTTTAAAAGTATTATATATTTTACCTGGCCATTTCCGAGCAGAGATATATCTTTCCCCATTAGAAAATAGGATCCAAAAAAGAAAATAAAGGCATGACTGAAACCCAGGACGGTCCAATAAAGAAATGTTTTAATGCTTAAGAGATGATTTTTACTAATATCCCTGTAAATTTTTTTAAAAAGAAAAAAAGAAACACATTAGAAATCACTTTTTTTAAACCTATTACAAAATTATTACAATTAAAAACAAGATGGAGTTTTAAGGTAGCTAAAAAAAATGTTAGCAGAAAGAATAATTCCAAATTTACAAACCATTTCTAGTAACAGCAGATACTGGTATAACAGCTTGCAGTTGATGTAATAAATTCCAAGAGAATTTCTCATTTGTTTAAAGAAATATGATACAGGCATAATACTTCAGTGTAACTGTGAAAAGCTAATTATCAGTACTCTGTTCTCATTTGGCCACTCTGCCATGATGATGCACAGAGGCTCTCCTCAGTCTCTTATTTCCAACAGTAACTAATGAGAGCATATATATCCTGGGAGATAAAGCAAGGTATCCCATGTGGTGATAACTGGCTCTGTCTGCTAGCCTCTGTAAGAGCTTATGATAGGAACTAGGCTGGTCCTCACAGGCTCCACATCTCTGTGATTACTTGGTTTGGGAGAGCAAGAAAACAGCAGGACTTCGGACCTACCTTGCACTTTACTCTGATTAACACTCATAAATTATCTAATAGTAGAACAGGAGCTAATTTTTAAGAACTCTAGAGATACTAATGACTGAATAATGTCTTTTGTGCACATGAAATAGAACACTGTGTCCAAGAGTCCTAGAATGAAAGCGTTTGTTCTTAAAAACACTGGAAAAATGACTCAAATTCTCTCAAACATTCAATAACATTAAATCATGCAACCATGCTTTCCTTATGAAAGTATTAAACATATTAATTACCAAGACACGACCTATACATATTTGACACATTCACCCATTTTTTAAGATGTATGTTAAAACTGATAACTAGTGCACACTTGCAATTAGAAATATGCGGACATTTGATATTGGAAAATACTTACCGATAGAGGGTGGGCTTGCTCTGTAATATATAAGGGTCTATATGTTGTTCCAAAAGACTGTATGTAAGAACAGGTAGAGAAGTAAAACAGATGTTGTATAAAGTCAGGTACACGCTGTCATACAGTGTCTAGAAAGAAATTGAAGGAATTTTGAGACTCTCAATTACATATTTCTGTTATGCATATAACCACAATGAAACATTTAAAAAGTGTGCTAGTTTTTTCAACTTCTAAAATCCATTAAAAATTTCAATTAATAATTCTAATTTGCTTTAATATTGAAGCAATAATGTCTGAGATCTATCTATATTCTTTGTGGAAATTGGAATATTTTGTGTTGTATTTGTCTTTGTTTAGAAATGTAGTGAGGTAGATTTACATTTCAAGATTCTCTATTTTACGTAGCCCTCTACATGCATCCTAGGCTTCCTGGGATTTCTCTGACAGGCCACACATACTGTTTTCCTCTGCTCTGACTTTTCCTGTCTACCCTTTTTTATACTATTATAGCACCGACACCTCTCCTTTTCCATGGAAGTTTTCCTTTTTTTGTTTTTCAATGGCTTAAGTTCTCTAAAGAGACATAGGTGCTACTGCTTGTACTAATGCCTTAGCACTGTGCCTATGGTTTACATATTGTTCCTATTATTAATACTGTCTCTTTGAAAACCTAATTCAAATAGGTCGGGCCCCTTTGTCATATGGTCATAGATTTGAGCTTTATTTCATTCAGGCAAACTGTTGCTAGTCATCAATGTCTAAGCAGCTATTTAAAATTTAGAGCCATATCTTGTAAACAGGAGAAAACAGCAATTACCAATAGGAACTCATGAAAGTCTAAGGTAACTGAGCTCTGTTTTTTTTTTTTTTTTTCAAATTTAAAATACATAGTCAGCTATGGGAAAAGGGTATTCAATTAGTCAGAAGCAGCAGGTCCAAGTCACAGCTTAGTCATTAACTTGGCTTTGTGATCTTACACAGCTATTTAAATCTGAGTTTTACTTTCCTTTTCCATAAAATAAAACATGGGTCAAGTACGGCAAATAAGTTACGTATATGTAAGCCAAGACACATCCTGTGGCCATTACAACAACCACTAACAGATTAGAGCCTTCCCTTCTGACTCTAAAACTTCAGAAATGCTTTCAGTCCAGTATTCCAGGAGCTTCTATGGAGAATAAAGCTAGTTTCTGAGGGGAAATTTATGTTATCTTTGGACAAATCACTACAGTTCTTATCAAATTTTTAAAAAGTTCAGGGCCAGAAATAACAAAATCATGTGAACCTTTGATACTTATTCGGTCTGATTTGATATACTACAGAGAT
Organism: Nannospalax galili; assembly: GCF_000622305.1. Taxonomy (NCBI): domain Eukaryota; kingdom Metazoa; phylum Chordata; class Mammalia; order Rodentia; family Spalacidae; genus Nannospalax; species Nannospalax galili. Next base: position 860,204 of record NW_008340356.1, on the reverse strand, counting down.
GTTGAAAAAAGTTTTATCAAGGGTTAAGGAGGTAATTCAGTTGGTAGAGCGATTTTGCCTAGCATACAGAAAGTCCCTAGCACTGCCTTTGGAGGGCGGGGCGGTGGTGGGAAGGGGGAGATCAGTTATTGTGCCTGTAATCCCACACTTGGAAGGTGGAGGCAGGAGGATGAGTTCAAGGTCATCCTTGGCTATATAGAAAGTTAATGACCAGCTTACGTTATAGGAAACCTTATATAAATAAATAAATAAATAAATTAATTAATTAATTAAAGAATCAGCAAGGCAAGGTGGCGCATGCCTTTGATACCAATGCTCCCAGCAGAATCAGGCTGATGTCTCTGAAATTAAGGCTGCTGGGGCTACAGGGAGACCTTGTCTCCAAAAAAAAAAATCAGAAATAACATATATTCAGTTATCAACAGTAATCTCAAACTCAAAGCCAGAATAAATATTATGAATGTTAGGCTGATTAAATAAATATACTACTTAAAGAAATTTTGCCTGGTTATTTATAGAACTAGGAAAAGCTAAAGTCTCTCTAAATACCTATCAAGATTTTAACACATTCTAAAAGGACAAAACAAAAGATTCTATTTACTTACTTGCTGAGAAAACAAACAGTAGAACTGATACAAAAACTGGGGTGTGATAAAGCACACATTCTGAAAAACAAGATTAAATGGAAAACAATTCAAATATTTACAACTAAAGAAAAAAGTCTTAAATGGTTACTGAAGTGTTTAGAAACAGAATCTCAGTTGATATTGTAAGGAAGTGATTTTGCTCTAAAGACTTGCACATATAAAAATGAGAAAACAGAATTCTCATTTTACTGAAATATGTCTACAAGTAGCCTAAGAAGTAATGAGGATATTACACTGGAAATTTTCTTCATTCCTACCATTGACAAGCAGTGAAATTTGCAAGTTTCTATATCTTAATACTTGTCATATATAGGATAATCTGTAACAGTTACTTAAATTGTAGGACTACAATAGCTTTATATTCCAAAAATATTTAAAACACAGAATGGAGCTAAAAACATCTGTGTCAGTATTTTTCATAATACAACTAAAAGCTAGAAAAGGGTAGAAAAAAACTGCACATCCGTTTACAGCACTGTGTAATCACATATATAACAGGTAGAAGCTATAAAACAACAGGTTAGAAGAAAACCACCACATCATCTTGCAGCAATGTGCAATCTACTGCTGTTCTTTTAGCTTGTAGCTATTAATTAGAGGAAAATATACAACACGGTACTCTGGTATGTTAAATGTCTTGTTAATAGGGACTCTTTAACACGGGTTCCACTGAGTCTCCTATTCCTTGAAAGGATTCAGAGACAGAACAGTGTTTCAACATTATTAGTTTCTTTATAATCTTTTAAATTTATTTATTTAAAAATATTTTATTATTTTTTATGTGTATGAGTATATTGCCTGCATGCACGAGTGCACCCATGTCGTGCAACGCCACGTATGTCAGAAGAGGGCTTCAGAGTCTCCTGGAACTGGAGTTAAGGATGGTTCGTAGCTGCCATGTGGGTACTGGGAATTGAACCCAGGTCTTTTGCAAGAGCAGTCAGTGCTCTTAACCTCTGAGCCATCTCTCCAGTCCCTATTTATTATTTTTATTTTATGTGTATGAGTGAGTTATTTTATGCGTGTAAGTGCACCTGTGTCGTGCAATGCCTGAGGACGTCAGAAGAAAGCACCAGATCTCCTGGAACTGAGTTAAGGACAGTTGTTAGCTGCCATATATATGGGTGCTGGAAATTGAACCTGGGTCCTCTGCAAGAGCAGTCAGTGCTCTTAACTGCTGAGCCGGCTCTCTAGTCCATAGTTTCTTTATAATCGTAAGTATTTTATGTTCTACATATAAAAATCCTGTAATTGAGAAGCTTATACATTTCACTAGCTCTCATAAGGTAATACTGATAGGACAAAATGATTAAAGATCTGTGCTCTGAATTCATCAAGGTGGAGGTTCAATTAAATTTATTACTATATTGGGCTGGAGAGATGGCTTGGTGATTAAGAGCACTGGCTGTTCTTGCAGAAGATCAGGGTTCGAATCCCAGCACCCACATGGTGGCTAACAACTGTCTGTAACTCTAGTTCCAGAGGATCTGACATCCTCCTCTGTCCTCCATGGGCACTGTATGACATGGGTGCACTTACAAACATGCAGGCAATATATGCATACACATTAAAAATAATAAAATGTTAGGCCAGGTGTGGTGGCACACGCCTTTAATCCCAGCACTTGGGAGGCAGAGGCAGGTGGATCTCTGTGAGTTCAAAGCCAGTCTGATCTACATAATGAGTTCCAGGACAGCTGGAGCTACAGGGAGACCCTGTCTCAAAAAGACCAAAAAATAAATAAATTAAAAAAAAAATAAAAAAATTATTACTAGATCAACATTAAATTTACTGTAGCTGAATTTGCACCAGATACAACATCAATTTTAAGTGTAAATTTTGATGTTTGATAAATTTATATGTCATAAAATTAGAGAATGTTTCCAAGGTGCTATGTATGCTACTGGAGGTAAAAATAATCATCAACCTGATTCAGCTGGACTCCTATGAACTACTGTAACTACTGGCCTGGTACGATATGTCCACTGGTACAATAGTGGCACAAATATTATGGGAGTAAGCACCAATTTTTAATAGGATTTAGGGTCTGTTTCCTAGGATGGAGCCCATACCTGACACTGATATCAGGCTTAGGAACCTGAGGCTAGACAGGTCATAGGACGTAAGGGAGAACCTAATGTTCTTTTTCACCAATTAGTTATCTTATTAAACTGACTTTTAATGACTTGTTATACACATAGATTAATGTATCTCACAACTCTCAGTAGGGAAGTTTCCTTATGCAACAGAAGCCTGCAACTGGCCAAAATGCAGAGAATAAGAGGCTATGTGTAGAGTGCTTATCCCTGAACAGGACTCCTATATCAAACTTTTCCCTCCCAAGGCTCAGGGATCATTGCAGAAGAGGAGGCAGAAAGACTGTAAGAGCCAGAGGTGGTGGATGACCACAAGGAAACAGAGTCTTCCACACAGCTGGTCAGTTCCTTGTACGAACTCACAGCAACCATGACAGCTTGCACAAGTCCCATGTAAGCTCAAACCAGATAAAATCCTAGCACAGACACAATGAATGGGTAAGAAACTCCAATGCCACCTAAGGAAATTGTGGCAGCAGACGGCTGTTGGGGAGGGGCAGAGACAGTCTCTTTCGAGCATGGGACTCTTGGTAGGTTAACCAGGCTCCAGTGGATGGTCTCACACTGAAGGACATTTAGGATATATATATATAGTAGAGCACATTAACTTGGGCAGGGGGCAGTAAGGGGAGGTGTGGATAGGGAAGGGGATCTAAATACCATCAAATTATATTGTATGCAAATTGCAAAAATTCAATAAATTTTTTAAAGAGTTCTCTCTTTTTGACATTGTGTGTGTTTTCACACGTGTGTATGCACATACGTGTGTGGCACGACAGAGCACGTGTCATGGCACCCATGTGAAGGTCAGAGGACAACTTTCAGGAGTTAGTTCTCTTCTTCTACTATGTGGATTCTGAAAATTGAACTCAGGTGCCAGGGCTGGTGGCAAGTGCCTTTACCCACTAAGCCATCTTGTTGGTCCCAAACACTCTTATAACAACCCTTTCCAGTAGCTTTACTACCTGCACCCTAGTAGCACAGGCAATCACTGATTTACATTCTGTCGGCATTCTATTTATTAGAAAATAGTTATTTTTACTTAAACTATTAAGAATAATTTGAATGGTTATAACAGCCCTTACATTGAAATTTCAAATTATACTAATAACTAACTGATTCTAATAAGCTAATGAAACTCACCTTATAAAAAAAATACTGTACAAGGGTAGCTATTCTAATATAATAAAAATGACCATGAACAAAAAGTAATTTAGAGAGAAATTTAAATCGTGCTATTGCATAGTCACTATTTCTTGCAGCTTGTCTTCCTTCTTTACCCATGATTCCTGTAATAAAGAAGACAAAAAGCCACGTTCAATGATAACCCAAAAGTGTCATCTGCACAATACATGTCACTATCTGAACTGTTTACAGTCGTTAAAGCTGCACTTAGGAACACCAAACCCTAATATACAGCAGTTAGCAGCTATCCGAAAGGATGTTCTATGTAAATATGCTTAACATGAAGTTACAAAATATACTAGACATATAGCACCAATTTTCAAAGAATTAGAAGAAAATAAATAGGAAAATAATATTGCAAGTTTAAGATCTAATATAGGCATCAATTACTCTACTAATATGTACAAAGTACTAAACTTACAATGGACAGTATACTCTAAGACAGCTTTAAATTTACCAGTTACCTAAGGAAAAAGAGCATATTTTACTACTCTTAAGCTGCTGTGTATAAGTCAGTGTGTTTTTTAAGTAAAAAATATTTTATAATAAATAAATAGGAAAAAAAGTGCAACCTGAAAGTAATGCATCATTCTTTTTTGGAAAAAAAACCTGGAAATCTTTTTAAAAAATGTATTTTTCATAGCATTTTATGTTTTAAAATAATTGAGTGACCATAATAAGCATTCATTTCTTTTTCTGTGATAGGACCATACTAAAAATTGCAGAGCATTTTTAATTTTAAAAAGTATAAAACAGCCGGGCGCACGCCTTTAATCCCAGCACTCGGGAGGCAGAGGCAGGTGGATCTCTGTGAGTTCAAGGCCAGCCTGGTCTACATAGCGAGTTCCAGGACAGCTGGGGCTACAGGGAGACCCTATCTCAAAAAAGACCAAAAAAAAAAAAAAAGTACAAAACAAAGGCATGATTGTTTTTACAAAATAGCATGCCAAGATTATTTCAGTATCATATAAATAGTTCAGGCTTAATTTAAAATTTTTTTTATTTTATTTTATGAACGTTTTGTCTGCATGTATGTAAGTGCATTTGTGTCATGCAGTAATGTGCAGAGGCCAGAAGAGGGTGTTGGATCCCCTGGAACTGGAATTATAGACAGCTGTTAGTTGCCATGTGAGTGCTGGGAACCAAAACTGGGTCCTCTGCAGGAGCAGGCAATGCTCTTACCTGCCATCTCTTCAGCCCCTAGTCTATACTTTATAAAGAATTTGATACCAGGAAACATTTTGGAAAGCAACATTAACCTGAAATTAATGCTAACTCTTATCATTTAAAGATTGAAAAATATCACAAAAAGTAAAAATTATTTATTAACTAAAAATTTTAAGCAATCAAATACCATATACGGCTATGTCAACCTCTGACTCATAATAATGTTGAGTCGTTTCTTTCACTTTTGTCTTTACAGTAGTTGAATCACTGCTGTTACAAATACTTTCAATCTGGGCGCTGGGCTCCTCTTACTCTATTCAAATTTGTTCTCTCTTGTTAAAAAGAAAAATGTTTTGTCTGATTTCAGTTTTGTCATTGGAAATGCTATCAGACTTAGATTCCCTTCTGATTTCCTGTACCTCACACAATTCACATCTGCTGCTTGTTTTGTTTCTTCTGATAAAGTGTTTATAAAGAAGCACAGCCAGTAGCCAACACTGAATGAATCTTCAAGCAAGGCCAAGGGTATGGTACAGAATCATATCAATATTGCCAATTTCTGGACTTTGAATTTTTAATTTTATTTATTAATTTATTTTTATGAGTGTTTGAGTGTTTTGCTTGCATGTATATAAGTGCACTGTGTGTGTAGTGCCTGTGGAGGGCAGAAGACACCAGAGCCCGTGGGACTAGAGTTAGGGACAGCTGTTTGTCACCATGTGGGTGTTGGGAACTGAACACAGGTCCTCTGCAAGAGCAGCCAGTGCTCTTAACTGCCGAGCCATCTTTCTAGCTCCTATTTATCTTTTTTGAGACAAAGTTTAAATATGTAGTCCTGGCTGGCCTGGAACTCATTATGTAGACTGTGGTAGCCTTGAACGCAGCGATCTGCCTGCCTCTGCCTCCTGTGTGCTGGAATTAAAGGTGTGTGCTACCTTGCTGGGCAATTTCTGGATTTCTATTGTTTCTAAAATTTACAGTTTACTGAAACAAAACACACAGAATTTGTATATTATGAAAGTAAATTGCCTGTCATGGTGCTGCACACCTTTAATCCCAGCACTCAGGAGGCAGAGGCAGGCGGATTTCTGTGAGGAGTTCAAGACCAGCCTGGTCTACATAGTGAGTTCCAGGCCAGCTGCGGCCATAGGGAGACCCTATCACAAAAAGACACTGCCCCTCCACCCAAAAAAAGAAAGTAAATGTATGAAAGTTTATGTTACTTGTAAGGCTCAGGGTCAGGCACGTGTCCTTGAACATGGCCACAATAAGGCACTGTGTGAGGACCTTCTCCCTTCAGCACACTGCTGTACTGGTTCTGAGACGCTTGACACTTAGCCTCTAACGTCACATTTTTGCTTTAAACTTGAGTCAGACTTTCTCTTCTACTAACATATCCATGTAAATTGTGAAGCTTTAATTTTTCTCTGAATTGGAAAACATTAACTTTCTAGTATATAGCAATAAGGAATTTCTGTAGGGACATGTTAACCTTTTTATGTTTGTCCTAGTTTGTCTCTCCATTGCTGTGACAAAACACTCTTAGGGAGGAAAGGGTTTATTCAGCTTACATCTCCTGGGTCACAGTTTATCAGGGAGCCCAAGGTAGGAACTCAGGGCAGAAACCTGGAGGCAGGAGCTGGAGCACAGGCCATGGAGGAACGGTGCTTACTGGCTTGTTCCCCTGGCCTCTTGCTCAGCCTGCTTTCTTATGCAACACAGGCCCACCTGCCCAGGGGTGGCACCACATCACTCAACAAGAAGATGCTCCTCAGACATGGCCACAGGCCAGTCCAATACAGGAAATTCCCCTAATTGAGGCTCCCTCAACCCAGGTGTGTCAAGTTGACACTAAAGCTATCCAGCACAATGTTAATATACAATAATTTCTCGAGTACATACTCTAGAGTGGAGTTGCTGGGCTTCAGGGTGTGCTTCTGAGACCCAACAATTTCTAGATCTGTAATTTTAATTTAGGTTCTATTTAGTCACATAAAGGAGTTCGTTGATTCATGTTCTTAAAAAATAGAGCACTGGCAGTTTAATTTATAAATTAAAAGTTCATCTTTTCTGCTAAGTACACAAAACAAACTTTTGCTAGAAAACACTGGGTTGTAACTGAATAACATTTGGATCTTGGAGGAAATCATGATGAGATTTCTTCAGCTCTCCATTCCATTCTATCCCACAGCCTACTAAAATGCGATGACTCCAATAACTCTATGAATTTCCTGAAAGTCTGTCTTCTAGGGTTGCCTCTGGCCTCTGCCTCTTCTAGAAGACAGTTCTTGTTCTGTTCCCTAGTCCTGTTGTTGGCCAACAGAACTGAGCCCCTTCCCTACTGGCCACACCAACTCTAGAGTGCTTTCTTTAGCTTATGATGCTCCTTCAAGTTTCAAAAGAACAAAAAGAATTATTGGCAAGTTTCCTTTTTTATAGTTGAAAGCAGCTTTTAAAAGTTATGTTTCAAATGAAAATTTCTGTCATAAAAAATACGTATCATAATTTTATTTTCTGCGTATCATAATTTTATTTTCTGCTCTGTATTTGTAAAGGAAAGTAATAGTGGTAGGTAGGTCAGAATATAGTAAATCAGTAAATGATTGACAAATGAGTCATTACTAATACAATGACAGTACATTGAATCTGATAAAATGATTTTGTAGTAAAAATGATAGCCAATAAAATATTTTTGAGGGCACTCTATATCCTGGTCTTAGGAATGTAGAAAAGAAATCTGGATAAAGGACATTAAAATCAGAAACTTATTTGAAATTTTATTTTTTATCATTGGCATAATTTCTCTAAAATGTACTGTACCATCTTTAGTTTCACACATAATAATTATAAAATAATTTTAAACTATGAAAGCAACTATGTAAGTCATAAAGTTAGAGTTTAAAAGGGATAAAATATATGTAAAAGTAGCCTATCAGGCACAGAATGGGATGTAAAATAAAGTTACTTTTATTATTAAGGAAAATGAGCAAAGACAAAATTCAATAATGCACCATTTTCTTTAAAATTTGAAACTAAAATATCTTAAACAAGGGGCTAAATAATACATTTCTCATGGGGATATAAAAAGACATATTGTCACATTGTATTTAGTTTTCATACATATATTTACATTGTACTTTATAAGGAAAATTCAAAATTACCAAATAAAATTATGCCAGGGGCTGGAGAGATGGATCAGCAGTTAAGAGCACTGGCTGCTCTTGCAGAGGACCTGGGTTCGATTCCCAGCACCCACAGGGTGGCAAACAACTGTCTGTAACTCCAGTTCCAGGGGATCCGACACCTCTTCAGACCTCCTTGGGCATTTCACAACATGGGTGCACTTACATCATGCATGCAGGTAATACACTCATACACATAAAATAAAATAACAAAACCTTTAAAAAAATTATAGCAGCTTTAAAATCCAGAAAATGTCAATCACCTACGCCAACGTGTGCCTCTTGTATCATGCTCACGTCATTAGCACCATCACCAACAGCCAACGTTATTGGTTTCTCAGGTGAGATTTTTATCAGTCTTATGACCTGAAAAACACACAATGAATTCACTATGATAAAATTTCAAGGTTTTGTATTTGTCTAATGTCATTTATCTGAAACAGTTCTATAGTAAGAGTGGTAGTGAAGACAGCATTTAATTTTATGCCAGACCACAGGGTGCACTTTGTTTTTTGGTCTTTTTGAGACAGGGTCTCCCTGTAGCCCAGCTGGCCTGGAACTCACAGAGGTCCGCCTGCCTCTGCCTCCCAAGTGCTGGGATTAAAGGCAAGTGCCATACCCGGCTTAGATTTATTTTTGAGGGGCAACTCCATTAAGGCTTTAAGAATGTCTTCTAGAAATGTCACAACAAAACAGCTTTATGTTTGAATTTTAGGAAGAAAAGAATTTAAAAAATTTAAAAAGACTAATTTGAAACATTGAAATAAAGAACTGTACTTAAATGAACTGTTAGACAAAATTTTTCTTTCTCAAGAATTTTTTTTCTTTCTAATAAAAGACACCCTAATAATTGACTAAATCTGAAGATTTAAGAAAACATTAAATTCAGTGAAATAAAAACAAATTTCTCTGGAATTTTTTTAAAAAAAGAATTTCAAGACAAGTCAATATAAAGCAAAGTTGCAGTTTATTAAAAGGCATTTAAAAATTAGTATTTATTATATGTGTGCGTGTTTTATGTGAAGTACACCTGTGTGTACTGCCCAGGGAGGTAAGAGGGTGCTGGATCCCCTGGAACTGGAATTATGGATGGCTGTTAATGGCTATGTGGGTAATGGGAGCCTGGGTCCTGTGCAGGAGCAGACAGTACTCTTAATCAGTGAGCCATCTCTCCCATCCCCCTGGGATTCTTTAAAATTCTGTTTTTAAATTTTGTGCATGTGTGTGTATGTGTTGTATGTGCATGTGTACGTGCATGCACATATGTCCATGAGATCACAAGCGTGTGATGATAAGCATGTGCAGGTCAGAGAAAACTATGTGGAGTAAGTTCTTTCCTTCCATCTTTACATGAGTTCTAGGGATCAAGTTCAGGTCACCAGGCTTATCGGCAAGTGACTTGACCCACTGAGCCCTGTTTTGGCATTTTTGAATGAATTTTTACAAGGGCAAGAACGTTAGCTGGGTTTTGTCTCTAGTTTTAATTTCCACATATGCACTGTAACTAAATTCCAGAAACCTAAATAAACAAAACAAACAAAACTACTAGATTTCTAATTTATTACTTTTATACAAAAAAATCAGTACCTTATATTTCTATTGACAATATTTATTTATAAGATATTGATTAAAATTTTTATTACATTTTATTTTGTGTGTATGATGATATTGTGCATGTGTGGAGGTCAGAGGAAAATTTGGAGTCCATTCTCTTCTACCATGTGCAGGCTGGGGATGGAAATCACATGGTCAGGCACTTCTACAGGTGCCTTTACTTCATGAGTCATCTTGCTGGCCTACCAAGAATATTTTCTGAAGGATACAGTCCAAGACATCAAAATATTCTAAATTGTAGATTTACAAAAACTGTTTGACTAGGCTTTCACTTGAAGCCTGGGTATTTGGAATTTAAATATTTCTTTTATGGTTTCACATCACATGTTGACAAGTTAATCAACTTTTCAGCTTTTTCTTATTCAACACTTGATAGTCACTCTTTTCATTATTATTATTATTGTTATTCTTATTGTTGTTGTTTTGTTGTTTTTGGGTAGGGAGAAATCCTCTTGCCTCAGCCTCCTAGATGATGGGATTATAGGTATGTGCCATTATGTTGAGGTTGATAACTTTTAATAAAGAATTATCTTTTTTTTTTTTTTTTGAGACAAGGTCTCACTATGTAGCCCTGACTTGCCTGGAACTCACTATGTAGATGAGGCTGGCCTGAAATTAGAAATCTACTTGCCTCTGCCTCCCTAGTGCTGGGATTAAGGCATGTGCTACCAGGCTTGGCAAGAATGATCATTTTATAAGAACACAGGCCCAAGTAGAGACAAGCATAACCACTTAAAGGTGCAGATTAATGAACACTTGCTAGGCTTGTTTGCTAAGTCACAACCAATGTGGATAATGTTAATTACCACAGTTCAATGTGTGTTTCAGCAAGATCACAGAAGGTAACCAATAAAAATTTACTAGATCAAATGAACAGTGGGAACTTAAAATATTTACTGAGCACTCCAGAGTCCAATGTGTATGGTTAAAACTCATACTAGGAGGTAACTGATCTATACTCATAGACTGTATGTAACTAAATAGAACTATGTAAGGCATTAATCTTGAAGAATATTTTTTACTTCTAAATATCTTTCTACAATATATAACTTCTTACAATATATACTTACTTTAGCTTTCTGTAGTGGTGCCATACGACAGCATAATACAGCTGAACAATTTCTGCAAATGTCCATAAATAGCTTTTCATGCTCCCTGAGTGCAAGAGATAAGCTGGTCCCATCCACTACCAGCCCATGCTGAATCACATGATCCTCTGTCATTCTAGAAGAGAAAATAATGATACCTTCTATGTAACACTGAAGCCATGTTATTTACCTTCACAGAATTAGTCTTATTGAAGGATGGGCAGCTCATCCACACGCTACCATTAATGACTTATGAATAAGTGAAGAAACTCAGTTCTATTACCTGAAAGTTAAGATAAAATACAGCTTTTGTACAAAAATAGAAAATGAATACTACTAGTGATCCCGACTGTCTTAGCTGGCTTTCTGTCACCACGGAGGAAGGCTGCTTACTGGCTTTCTCTGCTGGTATGTGCTCAGTCTGCTTTCTTTCTTTCTTTTTTTCAGGTGTTATTTTTTTTTAACTTAAAATTTGAGAATTTCATGCATGCATATAAGCTGTTTTGATCAAATCCATGCCTACTCCCTCCCCTCCAACTCTTCCCATATCTCCCCATCACTTTTTTCTGACAATTTCATGTACTATCTTTTTTTTTTTTTAATTTTGTCAAAAGTATTTGGGCGCTTTTACCTAATCCCTAAAAGATTTAAGGGTTACCTCTTCAGAGGGAGGAAAGCCTCAGCCTGCTTTCTTATACCACCTGCCCAGTGGTGGCACCGCCCACAGTGGACTGAACCCTCTCTCGCCACTCAACAACCAAGAAAATGCTTCACAGACATACCCACAGGCCAGATGCACAGAGGAAACCCCCTAGTTGAGGTTCCCTCTTCTCAAGTGTGTTAAACTGACAAACAAAGCCAACCGTGACATTGACATTTATTAAAAACACATATAAAGAAGACATAAAGAAAATATTCTAAAACAGAGCCTGGCGTGGAGGTACATGCCTTTAATCCCAGTACCTGGGAGGCAGAGGCAGAGGCAAGTAGGTCAAGCTCTGTGAGTTCAAAGCAGCCTGGTCTACATAGTGAGTCCAGGCCAGCCAGGGCTACATAGTGAGACACTATCTCAAAAATCAAAACTATATATTGGTAAAATACAATTAATAATCTTTAATACTTATAAAGTGTTATGTCTTCCTTATAATATTCAAGTAGACTTTATTTTATTTTACTTTTATTTTCCTTATGTCTTCCTTATAATTTTCAAGTAGACTTAAATTTATTTTATTTTACTTTTATTTATTTTATGTGCGTGCACATGGAGGTCAGTGGACAACCTGCAGGAGTTCCTTTCCTCTACCATGGGAGCTCTGGGGACTGAACCTAGGTAGTTAGGTTTGGCAGCAGGTGCCTTTTATCCACTGAGCCATCTTGCTGGCCTGAAATTACTTTTATAACCAAGAAAAATATTTCAGAAGGTATGTATAAAGTAAATGATCTTTAATTCTTCCCTGACATTATTGTTCTTGAATGCTGTCACCACAATGGCATTCACACTGTAAGACAATTTTCAAGATGAAGTACTTCTAGTCTCAAGTAGAGTTTTCTGGCAGTTATACTGTATTTTAAAAATAGCTCTTTAAGAAACCAAGTTAGAACTGACCAGAAAACTTTCTCCCTGATGGCTAGCTTTCATAGTGCCAGAAGGTGCTTTTGCAGGCCACTAGGGGAGAAAAGCTGGAATGGCATTACCCGCTGGCCAATCTTGCATGCCACAGTACTGACTGTCATGCCAGATGTGCCCACTGGTACAACAGTGAGTGGCATGAAGGTTTTGGGGGTAACCAACCACTTTTGTATGAGATGTGAAGTCTGTGCCACAGGAGAGAATTCGTGCTTGGTGCTATAACCCTGGTCAAAAGCCCATGTCTAAGGAGGTCATGGGCCCTAGGTGGGGGCTTCTACTACTGTCTTGCTGAACAGACACACTGTCAGGCTGCCTTCTAAATATTTACATTTACATCCAGCCTTCACCAAAGAAGTGTCTCTCAGTGGTGGTTAGCACTTAATGCAGAGACTCATAACTGGTTAAAGACCTGAGAATAAGTGACTAGAGTGCTCAGCCTTCAATGGGACATCTATATCATCCCCCCAATTCCTGGCCAAAGTTCAGGGAATATTGTAAAAGAAGGCAAAAAGAAGGTTGGGAGCTGGAGGTTGGGGAGGAATGCTGTGAAATCTCTTCTGGACATAACGTGGACATTGTACTCATGAACTCATAGCAGCTTTGGTTCCCTGCGCAACGTCAAGCCAACAAGATCAGTCAATGTTCAGGCAGGCAGCACTCACTGAACACAGTGGGTTACAAAAAAAATAAGGGGGGATGGATGTATAAGGGGGTGCCTGGCAAATGTGAGGGGAGTCAGGGTACATATGATCAAGATACATTGTTTACATGTATGAAATTGTTAAAGAAAAAAATAGATATTCTGTTAAAAATATATCTCTTAAAATTTTTTTTTCTTTGGAGGGCTGGGGATGGCTCAGCAGTACTTGCTGCTCTTGCAAAGGACTCAGATTTGCTTCCTAACACTTAGATGGTAGCTAATAACTGTCTACAACTCCAATTCCAAGGGGATCCAACATCCTCTTCTGGCCTTGGTGGGCACTGCATGCACATGGTGCACTTATACACATGTAAGCAGGGCAAAACTTAAGATAAAAATAAATTTAAAAAATTGTTAATGTTGGAGGGGCGTGGTGGTGCACGCCTTTAATCCCAGCACTTGGGAGGCAGAGGCAGGCAGATCTTTGTGAGTTTGAGGCTAGCCTGGTCTACATAGTGAGTTCCAGGACAGCTGGGGCTACAGGGAGACTGTCTCAAAAAGACAAAAAAAAAAATAAAAAAAAATAAAAAAGTTAACGTTTTGTTCGATACAGCTGGGACCTCAGCACTGCCCACTAACTTAAGTAAGGCAGTGAGTGCATACTAACAACCATAGCTTTGCCTTCTGGCTCTTTCTGGGACCACAGACTGCAAATGACAGAGCCCTAACATGCTTATACCACAATGAAGCACTCAATTTATCACAAAAAACTAGATTACATTAAATGGGGTCACCCAAATAGATTTCACCTGTCTATAAAAACAGGTTTACAGAAAAGACATTATTTACAATATAAATGCCTAAAAAAAAACCCAAAAACTTTTCATTTATTTGTTTAATGTGTATGAGTTTGGTTAGGCCTGCATGATATAAATGTACCCATGTCAGGCAATGCCTGAAAAGGCCAAAAGAGGGCACTGGATCCCCGGAACTGCAATTATAGATGGTTGTCAGCCGCTATGTGCAAGAATTCTAACATGGGTCTTCTCTAAGAACAGCCAGTGCTTTTAACTGCTGAGCCATCGCTCTAACCCCTAGAATATAAATTATTATGAAATGATCTTTGAACAGTAAAATGTAGGTTAATTTACCAGTTTGCTGATGTTAAAGTTGTTCAGGGGTTAGCAAATATTTTCTGTAAAGGGTCAAGTAACTAATTTTTTTTTTTTTTTTTTTTTTTTTTTGGTGTGTGTGTGTGTGTCGGGGGGTGGCTTTGTGGGCCAAAACTCAAAACTGAGAACATTATAGATATACTTATATAATGAGAAAAAAATTTTTTATTGACTAAGATAAAATGTAGAAATAAGTTAGTATATTTTTAGAAATAACAGGTCTAGTAATAATAAATAATTTGGGGTGGGGTGAAATACTTTGGTTAAGTGAGCACAATGTACATTCTATTGGTAAATTGTCATGTGCTGTTTGAACTGAGAAACTGGCTCCAGAATGGGATTGGCTCTGCCACTTCAGACCCAAACATGTTTATGTCAAGTGTCTTCCAAACCCCTCTCCCCCTTCCATCCTGGGTCAGGGTAGCCCCTGAGTCTAACAGGGATTAAGGAAAATGGCAAGCATCTAAAGGTACTAAAAACACTGGTGGGTCCTTGAGAACAGCCAGAAGGTAAACTGTTTGCAACCACAGCTCCTGTTAGTTATCTCATAATGTAAAGATGCCAACAGCGGGAAAGAGAATGTGGACGCTCATCCATGGAAAGAAGTCCGGCTGGATGCCTCAGCTCCCCCAGTCAGTTTCTGCAGGATGATTGTAAGTATCTGATAAGATTTCCTCTCTCTCTCTCTCTCTCTCTCTCACTGATGCAGTGAACTTTACAGATGGTATTTGAGGGTGTAGGGCTCCCTAAGGCCCTCCCCTTCTTCTGGGGGTCTGGGATACAACCTGGGATAGTGTGTTGGGGGCTGAGTTGCACCTGAGGGCCTCTTCATCTTCCTCCTGTTGCTGTAGCCAAATTCGATGCCCTGTGAGGAAATGGGCTTGGCAAAGTGGTCGCTGAGGGCAATGCCAGCCCCAGCAGCAAAGGTGGAAGAGTAGGGGTCACCGTTAAAGTCACAGGAGACGACCTGGTCCTCAGTGTAACTCAGGATGACTTTTAGAGGGTCCTCTGACCTGTTTCACCACCTTCTTGAGGTCACTGTATTTAGTAGTTTTCTCCAGGCAACGTGTTAGATTCACCCTGGAAACACTGGGTGTAGGAATCCAGAAGGCCATCCAGAGACCTTGGCAGTGCCAGTGGATGCAGAGATGATGTTCTGGGCACAACTACAGCCACCACATTAGTTTCCTAGGGAGACTGTTCATGACCCCTTGACAATGCTGGAGTTGTCTCGAATGACCTTGGCCAGGGGGTTAAACAGCTGGTAGTGCAGTAAACACTGCTGACAGTCTTGAGCAGGTTGTCATACTTCTGATGGTTCACACCATCACAAACATGGGGTATCAGCAGAAGGGACAGAGATGATGAACTTTATGCTGCCACCCTTCCAGTGGGTCCCTGGCCTTCTCCATGGCAGTAAAGACACTATTAGATTTCACAACACATTTGGTACCTGCATCATTGCATTTGATGTAGGCAGGCTCTTGCTCCTAGAAGATGGAAATGGTTGCCCACAGACGACAGTATCCCATTCTTGACTGTACCATGGAGTCTGTGATGGGCAGAATCATACTGGACCATGGAGACCACATAGCTGAGGTCAGGGAAGGATTCACTGATGAACAACATCCACTTTGCCAGAGTTGAAGGCAGCCTCCTGGTGACAAAGCGCCCGATACAGCCAAGTCCATTTATTCTGACCTTCACCATCGTGTGTCAGGGTTGAGGTTAGTACTGCAAAAGATGTGGTTGTCTCTGGAACAGGGAGGGGCAGAGCCCGATGATGCTTGCTCTTTCAACTGTCTACCACAGCTGTCTAATGGAAGCTGTGCGTACCTGATCTGACAAAGTTTGGCTATCTGTCTGCTGCTTCTCTCTGTCTGCTACTCACTATTATTCTTATACTTTTACATGCAATATACTTTATAAACTCACTCATTCAAAACTAAAAGCATGGTTATTACATATAATTTTCTGTATAATACAGAATAGTGGGGTTAAAAGCTAATGTTGTCACATTCAGCAAAGTGGCATGTTAAAAAATAACAAATCAAAGTCTTCCTACATACCAAAGACAGACTGAGAAAGAAATCACAATAGTCACAAAACAAAAACAAACAAAAAACGTCTGAATAAACCTAACCAAGAAGGTAAAGACCTATATGCTGATAAAACACTGAAAGAAGGAGGCACCAGAAGACAGAGAGACCTCCCATAATCTGACTGGTAGGACTCATATTGTGAAAATGGCCTTCCTAACAAAATAGTGAGATTATTGCTACAGATTCAATGAAATCGCCACCAAAATTCCAATGCAATTCTTCACAGAAATGGGAAAAAGAGTCTTAAAATTCATACAGAAACACAAAAGATCCAGGATAGCCAAAATAATCCTGAACAATAAAAATACTGCTGGAGGCATTACATTTCTGATTGCAAGCTGTACTACAGAGCCACAGTAGTAAAAATAGCATGGTACTGGCACAAAAACAGACATATTGATCAGTGGAGCAGAATCAAGGACCCAGATAAAGTCCATACATCTAAATGCACCTGATTTTTGACAAAGATGCCAAAAACATATTGAAAACAAACAAACATAAAAAACCTGAGCATCTTTAACAAATGGTGTCAGGAAAACTGGATGTCTCTATATGTGGAAGAATGAAACTTGGTTCTTCTCTCTCACCTTGCACACAGATAATTCCAAATGGATCAAAGACCTCAAAGGTAGACCTGAGACTGTGAAAGTTCTACAAGAGAGTAGGGAACACACTTGAGGGTACAGGCTCAGGTAAGGACTTTCTGAATAGAATTGGGTTGCCCAAGAAATAAGACTAGCAATCAATAAGTGGGACTTCATGAAATTTAAAAGTTTCTGTACTGCGGCGAAAACTGTTGGTCTTAAAAGGCAACCTACACAACGGGGAAAACCTGTCAGCCATACACCTGACACAAGATTAGCGTCTAGAATATATGTCACTCAAAACCAAAAAAACTAACAACCCAAATAAAAAGTGGGTATGAAAACTCTTAGAAGAGAAAATATAAATGGCTGAGAGGTATTTTTTAAAATGTTCACTATGCTGTAATCCCAACACTTGGGAGGCAGAGGCAGGCGGATCTTTGTGAGTTCAAGGCCAACCTGGTCTACATAGTGATTTCCAGGACAGCTGGGGCTACAGGGAGACCCTGTCTCAAAAAGACAAAAAAAAAAAATTAAAAAAAAGTTCACTATGTTTAGCCACCAGGAAAATGCAAATTGAAACGACTTTAAGATTTTATCTAACCCCAGTCAGAATGGCTAAGATTCAGAAAACAAAAGACAATAAATTTGGTGAGGATGTGAGGAAAGGGGAGACTTCATGCACTGTTGTAGGGATGTCAAACTGTTGCAGCCACTATGGAAATCACTTGCACCAAGGAACATCTGGGGACTCTAACTTGTCACAATAGGCCTTAACACAAATGACAGAATGTATGAGTTCCAGTGGGGGAGCTGTGGGAAGGTGCCAGTGGGGCAGGGCTATAAAGATGATTAAGACTCATTGAGATGTTCTGGATGTTTTGTGTTTGTTTACACAAAAATTCAGTAAAAACAAATTTAGGAAAAAAAGATACATTTTTCATGGAAGAGTTTAACTAGAGTCACACTTACACAGAGGATTATTATGCTTCTCTCAGAAGTCACAGTTGCCAAATAAAAAGCCAGTGCCAGGTGTGGACTACCTTCTCTCAAGTTATTGATCAGAGGTGTCCAGAGATTACCAGAACAATACAGGCTACTGCCATTGTTCTTGGTTGCTCACTGTACCTTAACAGTATGACTATTGCTAAAGACACTATACACAGTGGTTCTAAGATGCGGAGAAATCAAGTTGGTTAGCAAGATATGCTCATGGATGCAACAGTAACATGAACGCTATGAGGATAGCTAACTGTTTTCTGACTGGATTTAAGGCCTGCTCCCTCCACAGGAGGGAACACGTATGCTGGTACTGTAAATCTGGCCAAGAACCCATGGTTGGGGAGCTCCCAGAGATAAACTATTACTATTATTCGACTAAGTAGACGGTATTAGAACTGCTCTCTAAATTTTTCTTTCTATCCTGTGCTGGATAGCTTTAGTGTCAACTTGACACACCTGGGTTGAGGGAGCCTCAATCGGGGAATTGCCTCTATTGGACAGACCTGTGGCCATGTCTGAGGGGCATCTTCTTGATGAGCGATGTGGGAGGGCCCAGCCTACTGTGGGTGGTACCACCCCTGGGCAGGTGGGCCTGTGTTGCATACAGGCTGAGCAGGGGCCAGGGGAGCAAGCCAGTAAGCAGTGGTCCTCCATGGCCTGTGCTCTAGCTCCTGCTTCCAGGTTCCTGCCCCGAGTTCCTACCTTGGGCTCCCTGATGAACTACGACCTGGGAGTTGTAAGCTGAATAAATGCTTTCCTCCCCAAGTTGGTATTGGTCAGAGTCTTTTGTCACAGCAATGAAGAAACAAACTAAGACATACCCATAGATGAGTGCAGCTCTCAAACCTCATCTGAGAAGTTTCTTTGTGAAATACACAGAGGTTAATGCAGAAACTGACAACTGCTCGAAGTGCAGAATGTGTCAGTGGAGTGAGTGCTCAGCCACAAATGGATATCAATATCAGTCCACCCTCCCAAGGCTCAGGGACCATCACTCCAGAGGGAGCAGAAATTGTAAGATCCAGAGGTTGGGGGGGACCAGAGCAAAACAGTCTTCTGGACCTGGCAGAACCAACAGCTATACTCATGAACTCACGGCAGCTGTGGTTGCCTGCATAAGGCCTGCACAAGATCAAGCAAGTCAATATTCCAGCATGAAATGGGAACACGCCATGACCTTCTACCCTTAACTGTTGGCTTCTGTGAGAAAAGAGTCAGCTTTCTTTAAGGGTATGCCCCTAGTAGGCCAATCACTCTCCAGAGGACCATCCAACACCCAGGAGCATATGGGCAGCACAAATTGGACTCAATGGGTTAAACAAAAAAAAAAAAAAAGAAAAGACAGGACAAAGTTGAGATGGTAGGGAGGTAGGGTTGGATCTTAGAGGAGTTGGGGAGGAGGGGAGTAAATACGATCAAAATAGGAAATTCTCAAAGAATAAAATATTAAAATATTTTTTTAAAGTTATATTCTTTATCATCAAAATTGATTTCAAAAGTTCACCTGTTAATGCTGATTACTGATCTGTTATAAGTGTTTATACTTCAATATAATATAACTGTATTGTAAGATTTCAGAATTCTTCTTTGGCAATCTCTTTTCAAACAAGCTGTAAAGCTAAAATATCACTTCATAACAAAAATACTTCGTCAGGTTCTTCAGTAATAAAGTAACCACTACTCCACCAGGCCTTAAAATTGTGATATTGGTCCATTTTTCTTTTTTTTTGTTTTGTCACTGGGCTTTAGACTGACAACAGAAATGTTAAATATCACAATATGGTGCTATGTTATGTATTTAAAACACTATCAGCTTGTAATTGTGTCACTTTGACTTGTATGGTACCAAGCAGCAGTGCAAAGAGATGATAAAGGGCTTCATAAGAGTTCTGTTGTAAACAGTCAACTCAAATGGCACAATGATAACATTTAGAGATACAAAGGATATAATTTTTTTTTGGTCTTTCTTGAGACAGGGTCTCCCTGTAGCCCCAGCTGGCCTGACTCACAATATAGATAAGGCTGGCCTTGAACTCACAGAGATCCACCTGCCTCTACCTTCTGAGTGCTGGGATGAAAGGCATGTGCTACTACATCCGGCAGAAATAAATGTATGTGGCTGTGCTAAGCAAACTCTACAGATACTAAAATCTCAATTTCACATTTTTATACCATGAAATAATTCTCTGGATTACTTTTCATCTATCAAAGCACCAAAGACATCTTTTAGCTATGGGATGTAAAAAGCAGGTAATGGGGGCTCGAGAGATGCTCAGCGGTTAAGAGCACTGGCTGCTCTGGCAGAGAACCAGGGTTAGATTCCCAGCACCCACATGATGGCTAACAACCATGCTAACTACAGTTCCAGGGGATCCAAACCCTCTTTTGTCCTCTGCAGGCATTGCCCAACACAGGTACACTTAGACACATGCAGGCAATACACTCATACATACAAAATAAAAATAACATTAAAAAAAAAAAAAAAGCAGGTAAGGCACTGAGTGGCCAGCTGTAGTTTACTGGCCCAGACACTGCTACCTTACCTTCTAGAAAGCTGCCTCAACTGTTCAGCACATTCGTTGTCTGATTTCTGGTTGATAAGTTCAAGGATGTTCATGGTTCTATGAAAATGTCCACATGATAAACTCACACTAACAGCTGTTTCATGCTTATCTCCAGTAAGTACCCATACTTTGATACCAGCCATTCGCAATGCTTCAATAGTTTCTCGAACTTTATCTTGTAGTCTAAAAATAAAAGAAACAAAATTGGTAGAGGAAAATACTCTTTTAACTATATATTAAGTATAAACCACATAATATGTATAAAGTATAGACTCTTACAAAAAAACACTATAGTGTTTCACCATAAGTGATTTTTTTTTCACCATTAGTCAAGCAAAAAGAATAAACTACTGGCCATGTAGCACATACAAAATCAACCAGTTGAACTATAAGACTTTACTTTTTAAGAGGATTATCATCAAATTTTTAAGAGACCAACTAATTAGGTAGCCTTCATAAACTCTTAGGTGACTAGGAAGTCTTTGAGGGTAGGGATTGAACCAGGGCCTCATACACGCTAGGCAAGCAAAGTGTCACTGAGCTGTACTCGTATCTGCTAGGATAAATTTCAAATAAAAGATTTCTCTCTCAAGAAAATCTCTCAAGTTGCTCTTACGGTTAAATCCCAGGTTGCAGAAAATAAAGGATTACATAACTTCAGGTTAGTTTAAGAAATCTCATGAGCTGGGCATGATGGTGCACACCTTTAATCCCAGCACTCCACAGAAGCAGAGATAGGTGAACCTCTATGAGTTCAAAGACAGTCAAGGCTATATACTGAGACCTTGTCTCAAAAACCCAAAAAACTTAGAGAGAAAGCAATCTCATGAGAACTGAAAAGTAAATGAAACTACATTAAATATATGCAAATCTCTGTAAATATAGGGGACAGAAGGAAACACCAGGCTTGGCTTAATTTGTAGAAATCAATTTGTTTCCAAGAGTTCAACTTAATTCAAGAAACGAACACTGAACCAGATGCTGAGGTACAATGTGAATGGGTTGTGAGTGACCTATGTCAACAGGGGAGAAAATCTGTAACAAATAATTTAATTAGTATCATGAAACAGAACTTCCTACAAAGCAGAAAGCACACAAAGAAGGCATTTCAATCCTGTGAGGTATCAAGAAGGGTCTTCCTGGAGGACTGTGAACAACTGAGCTGTTTTATGAACAGGTATTTGCAGATGTACAGAGGGAAGAAGGCACAGCCTTGCCAAGGAAAGAACATGAACAGCACAAAGCTAGCTACAGCTGGTGAGTAGGCGAACAGCAGGAAGTGTGGCATTATGGAAACACAGGGTAGAGGAGCAGTGGGGGAAAGTGCTGAATGACTTTGTATGACAGACTAAGGAATAGTCTAAAAATGAAAGCTGAGAGAAGAATACAGGTAATTTTCTTTCCTCTATTTCAAATATCTGACTGGAACAAAGAGCATTATGCTGAGCGACAAAATCAAAGCTTTAGCTCTTTATTTTGTTATAGGGTGCTAATAAACAGTATGTATTCTATATATTAGAAGTACTAGACTGACATATTTTTGAGAGGACAATGACACCGCCTGCTTCAGATACTCACCTGTCCTCCACTGCTGTAGCTCCCAGCAAAACTAGGTCCTTCTCGATGAACTGAAAGACATCAGCCAATTTCTCTTCCCGGTGCTGCAAGGCAGTCCTGGCTTCAAAGAGGCGCCTGTCTATTTCTTCATACTCTTCAGATGTAAACTGTCGGTAGGCTACACAGAGAGTCCGCAGTCCTTTCTAAAATAAGAGAAAATAAAGACAAAATTGAAACTATATGACTAATGAAAATAAATGAAGGATTTTGGTTCAATCCCTAATACTGCAAAAAAAAAAAAGAAAAGGAAAACAAAAGTCCTGCAGATTCATTACCAAAAACATCAATTATCAATAATTTAAAAATCCAGAGTCAAAAAATTAGTGTCATAGACACTAGCAATCTGAGAGAGGAGCGTGTTATTACAGCTCTTTCAAGCTGGTAAGTCAAGAAACTGCTCAAAACAATGAAACTGACTGAATTAGAGACTATTAGAGACTACAAAGGACCATAAAAATACCTTGTGACTTTAAAACTTATAAAGCCAGAGAGTACAATATTCAAGACTGTCAGGAAACAGAAAGTACCAGGTTTTACTTATCTGTTTTAACTTCTAAATCCACTTCCACCACTTGTAAAACTGAACTTTTATAAGCAAAAGAGGACATAATTTCCAGACTAAAATTTACACTTAAACAAGTTTATAAAATGATTATTACCAAACAAGCTATAAATTTTAGGCCTACCAAATGATTGACATTTATTTATTTATTTATTTATTTATTCATTTCTTTGAGACAAGATCTCACGTATCCTAGACTGGCCTCACATATTTTTGTAGCCAGGGATGAACTTGAACTTTGGAGTTGCTGCCACCACCTGACTGCTAGGGTCTCAGTATATGCCACCACACTCAATTATGCAATGCATGGTAGGCATACTACTAATATCCAGATCCTAAACCTGACTCTAAAGACTATCATTTTATCTTCACCAGTGAATTGGCATTACTCAAACTTAGGAATCTGTGTTTGATTATGTGATTTATATAGGGCTCAATGTTTTCTTAAACTCTGAAAGTTAGTACCTAAATCTAAAAAAGAAGTTAAAAGTTTTTTTTTTTCATTATACATTTTTCTCAGGAAAACCCAAAATAAATGTTTTAGCAACAGAACAAAAGACTACATTTAAAAATATTATATGACTATATTTAGCAAATTCTAAATACTGAAATTTCCTGATTTGTAAATAACCTACACCTACAAATAACACTCTTGGTAAATGACAGTTAAAGCATTCATTCATTCATTCCACAAAAACTATGTGCTGGGACTGTTCTGGCTATTGAAATGTCTGTCATAAATGCCACAGTAGGTAGATGAATTAGATCACAGGCAGTCAGGAAACAGACAATGGAAGAAGTTACAGACTAGCAAAAGGAGGTAAGGACAGACCAGCATGGAACACACCAGGAAATGTAAGCACAGAGGTACTGAATTCAGGCTTTCTGTTTTTTCTAAGAGTCCCTTGTATTTTTTTTTTCCATTTTAATTAGACAGATTCACTTTCCATAAAATTAACCCTTTTCAGAAAGTACCAAGTTGGGGCTTTTAGGATATACAGAGTTACACAATCATCACTGTTAGTTTCAGAATATTTCACTCCTAAGGAGCCTTATCCATTAGCACACACTGCCTTCTCTTCCCTTCTTGCAGCCTCTGGTAACCACTCACCTGCTTTTGCTTATGAACCTGCCATCTGGCTGTTTCACATCACTGTACTACGCAGCCTTTTGTGGCTGGCTTCTTTCAGCAGTCTTTTCAGGCTCATAGACACCATGCTGTAGCATGTACAGCAGCACCTCAGTTCTCTAAATGGCAAGTAATATTCCACTACATGGAATATCACATTTTATGCACTCATTGGCTAGGCATTGAGGCTTCTCCACTTTGGAGGCTATTAGGAATAATGCTGCTCGTGAACACGCATCTTAGATCTTGCATGTTTAACTTTCTCTCTGATGCATACCCAGGTGTGGAGTTGCTGTGTCAGGTTCTAGTTTTATTTTTACATTTTGAGGAATTGCCAACCTGTCCAAAGATTATAGACATACATCTCTGGAATTCCTCCATATTGTCCGAGGAAGTCTTGTTTAGTCAGGCTAGTTCTCTACCACACACCTCCACAACACAATTTCTTTTCCTTTTAAAACTCAGGATCTTGGGGTTGGAGAGACGGCTCAGTGATTAAGAGCACTAGCTGCTCTTGCAGAGGACCCAGATTCCATTCCCAGCAACCACATGGCAGCTAACAACCATCGGTAACTCCAGTTCCAAGCGATCCAACGCTCTCTTCTGACCTCCATGGGTATTCCATGACAAGGGTGCACTTACATACTCGTAGGCAATACACTCATACACATAAAATAAAAATTAAAAAAAATATATATAAATTTAAAAAAAGGTCTTATTATATTGACCCAGTTGCTCTTGAATTTCTGGGCTCAAGGTATTAGCCTCCTCAACCACTGCCCCTGTATAATGAGCAAACAAAAGAGCAAAAGAGAGAGAAAGAGAGGGAGAGAGAAAGAGACAGAGAGAGACAGAGAGAGAAAGTAAAAAAGAGACTGAGTGTGCGAGAGAACAAGGGAACAAGACAAAGAGTGAGTCAGAGTGAGAGTGAAAGAGAGAGCAAGGGAGGGGGGAAGGAATGAGAGCAGAGAAGGGGAAGGAGAGAGAGAGAGAGAGACCAGGAGGGAAGAAGGAGAAGGGAGGAAGGAAGGAGGGAGAGGGACAGACGGACAGAAGGACAACAGCAAAGACATACAAGTGATGGATGGACACAAGGCTCTGCACGTACGAGCCAAGTGTTCAGTTGCTGAGTTTCAATCCTAGCCCCAAATCCTCTTTTCTGTTAATGGCACAGTTTGAGTGGTATGTGCAACCAGCAGCGGCCCAACTAGAACAGGTTTGAAGAAATTTACATGCTAGCAGATTGAAAATCAGTTTTTATATCAAGAATATGGAACCAACAATTAGTGTAGTAAAACTACAGAATTTCCGTAATTCTTATAAATTCTCAGGATTCTGAAAAAAACCTAAAGTCTTTCACAAATATATTTTAGAACATTTAAAAAAATATTATAGCCCAGCCCCACAGCTTCCTGGAGCCAGCAGCTTGCTTGGGGAAGTCTGGCTGCTCCACCCACTGCTCCTTGACTCCCCCCGCCTCGTTCACCCTCCCAGTTCCCCCAACCCATCTCTCCTCCAAGCAGGGGCACTGGCCCATTTCCTGTCTTGGCACCTCAGACCCCTGGACTGACCTCTTGACCCAAACTCCCCACTGCTTCCTGATCCTTGGCATCCAGACCAAACCAATTCCTCCCTGTGGTTCCCAGGAGAACTCAGGCCTCTTCTCTCCCCGACCTGCCTGTGGATCCCTGGAGGCCAGCATCTTTCCTGGGCCCTGCTCCCAGACCAGCCTAGCCCCCATATTCCTGAGGCCAGGGTCTTTCCTGGAGGGATCCAGGCCTTAGGAGAAAGCCTGAGAGCATCTGTTCCTCATCTGACTTGGGCCTCTGTGGGAACTCCTGAGCAGCAAGATGAAAGTAAATTTGCCACTCCAATATAAAATTAAAAGAGAGAACCTGAAGCCTAGAACAACCAGCTTTTCATGCCCAACAAGTAAACCACAAAGGCACATAAAGTTTACAAAAAGAAGCAGATCTAAACTCAACAAAGGAAGACTTAAATCTCACACAAGATTCAGAAACCATGAAGGAAGTTCACATGTCAAAGTCACAAAGAAAAAATAATAACACAAAAAACCAAAATAACATATCCCCACAAAGTACAATCAGTCCTCTAGAAGGGTAAAATGAGAACCCTCCTAGAGACAACACAGGACATGGAACTCAAAAGAACAATTATAAACATGACAGAAGAATTCAGTAAATTTAAAGAACACACAAAGAAATCAAAGAACTGAAGTAAGATAGGGATAAACTTCTGAATCAATTCAGAAAAGAGAAATATTGAAGACTATTCAGGCTGAAATAAAGAAGGAAATGAAATGAAACACTCAGTAAGCCAATTAGAAACGACAGGAGAAAGACTCACCAATAGGATGAATGAAATGGAAAACAGAATATCAAGACTGGAAGATAAAGTGGATGAATTAGAACACTCAAGCAAAGACTATGAAAAATTTAAGAAAACACAAGAATGGAATACTCAGGAATTGTGTGACACCATGAAAAGACCAAACTTACATATCCTATGCATACACAAAGGAGAAGAATCTCAGGATAATGGCATGGACGAGATCTTCAACAGGATTGTAGAAGAAAATTTCCCCAAATCAAAGAAAGACATGCCAATACAAGTACAAGAAGCATACAGAACAGCAAACAGACAGGAACAGACAGGACCAGAACAGAAACTCTCCACGGCACATCGTAGTAAAAACACTACATGCACAAAACAAAGAGAAAATTCTGAAAGCTGCAAAAGAGAAACAACAAGTCACATATAAAGGAAAACCCATCAGAAATACAGCGGACTTTCCAGTGCAAACTATGAAAGCCAGAAGAGCCTGGACCAAAGTATTCCCAGTTCTAAATGACCACAGATGCCAACCTAGATTACTTTACCCAGCCAAAATGTCTATTATGGTCAAAGGAGAAAGAAAAATCTTCTATGACATAAACAGGCTGATACCACTCCTTGGCATATACCCAAAGGACTCATCCTATTGTAGAGACACTTGTACAAGCATGTTTTTTGCTGCTCTTTTCACAATAGCTAAGTGATAGAAGCAGCCTAAGTGTCCCTCAACTGACGAGTGGTTAACAAAAATGTGGTATATTTACACAATGGAGTTCTATTTAGCAGTAAAGAAAGATGAAATAATGAAATTTGCAGGTAAATGGATGGATCTAGAAACTGTTATAGTAAGTGAAGCAACACAGACTCAGACAAACAAACGACGTATGTTCTCCCTCATATGTGGCTCCTAGCACCAAATCCTTTTAAATTCCAGGTCCTTTTAATAAGATGATGCTATACAGCAGTCCCTTCTGCATGAAATAACTATCATCATCACGACTTCAGCTGAGCCTGATCGTGAAACATCGTCACAACTGGGCTTGTTGAGGGTTGTGCTCATTCATTAAAGGAGTGCCAAACAGGGTCATTGGACCCTCACTAGATTATCCAGCCACTCTTCCCAGCCAACTCTATATAATTTGATGCTAATCACACATGGCCTCCTGGATTTGGGGAGGGCTAAAGTATACAATCTGGGGAAGTCTAGGAAGAGAAGGCATGACCCATGCTGCGTAAAGCCTTTCCAGTGTGCATAACCTCAGGTCATACACACATCTCAGCAACCCCTCAGTTATCTCGGTAAGTAAGCTCAATAAATTCATTAGTCCCCCGGTAAAACTTTAATCAAACATTGGCTTGACCCTGGAACCTTAAAAGGGAATAAGCATTGCTTAGCATCCCCGGGAAAAGAAGTCTCACAACAGATTGAAAATTTATTTGTTAATGCTATTTGGTCTCATAATTATTTACAAAAAAGAAAATGAGAATTTAAAACATGCTAAAAGGATATGGGAATGGAGGTATTTTTCAAAATAGAAAAAAATGAGAAAGCCTAAGTAAGTGATAAAGGTCTGTTTAGGTTTGTTATGATGTATAAAGGGGAG
>NW_008340356.1:830643-832238 GCF_000622305.1 Nannospalax galili | reverse complement strand
CTCAATAATGTTTCTGTAAAAATTAAAATAAATAAAATAATTAAAAAAAAGAATTCACACCCACAAAACCAGCCCTTCAGAAAGTTTTTGAAGCACTACAAAGAGCTGAAGAAAGGAATGTAACCCCTAAGGGGTATGGAAAGAAACTTGATGAAGGTATAACTATGGAAATGCACAGGTACACTAAGAATGTGTACAGAAATGAAAATGATGGGAATCAATACACATCTTTCATTATTAACTTTATATGTCAATGGACTGAACTCCCCCAGTCAAAAGACACAGACTAGTTGAATGGATTAAGAAACAAAACCCATCTTTTTGTTGTCTGCAAGAAATACATCTCACTTTCAAGGACAGGTACTACCTTAAGGTGAAAGGATGGAAAAAAACATACAAGCAAATGGTACTAAGAAAAAAGCAGGCATTGCAATTCTAATGCCTGACAAAATAGACTTTAAACTAAAACTAATCAGAAGAGATAAAGAGGGCTACTTCATGCTGATCAAAGGAACAACTGACCAAGAAAATATTACAATCATGAACATATGTTCACCAAACTCTGGTGCACCCAACTTCATAAAATCAGTACTTCAGGGCTTTAAGACCCAGATTAATCCCAACTCATTAATACTGGGGGACTTCAATACCACATTGTTAGGTAGGTCAACACGACAGAATTAACAGAGAGACATCTGAATTAAACAATACTATACACCAAATGGGCCTAATAGACATTTACTGAACACTCCACACAAGCACCAAAGAATGTACTTTCCTTCAGTGCCCCATGGAACTTTCTCTAAAACTGACTATATACTGGGGCACAAAACAAACTTCAACATATACAAAAAAGATAGAAATAATTCCATGCATTCTATCAGACCACAATGCGATAAAGCTTAAAATCAACACAGGAAGAAACCCTAGTAAGTACCTGGACACGTGGAGATTAAACAACACGCTCCTGAATGATGAATGGGTCAAAGGAGGAATTAAGAAAGAAATAAAAGTATTCCTGGAACTAAATGAAAACAACAATACAACACAACAAAACCTCTGGGACACGCTGAAAGCAGTCCTTAGAGAGAAGTTAATAGCTCTGAATGCCTACATCAAAAAATCGGAAAGATACAGCCAGGCCTGGTGGCACACGCCTTTAGTCCCAGCACTCGGGAGGCAGAGGCAGGTGGATCTCTGTGAGTTCAGGGCCACCTTGGTCTACATAGTTGTGGGTCTCTCTTCTCTCATGGGTCGTTGGCCACCGATCTGCAAGAACGAAGAGAGCAGAAGCAACAAACAGGGTCAGGACGGCTGTGAGTACTAGGCAAAGAACTTCGGGAGTCACATTTGGTGAGACAGCCCATTTATTCAGGGGGGTGGAGGGAAGATATAGGGTGAGGACTGCAGCCAAAACTCTACCTGATAGGTGTTCATCGTCTGCTTTATTTGCATGTGGCAGGAGGACCCTATCATGTAGAGAGGGGAGATGGGATTGCTGGCTGTAGTGCAATGCCTAATTATCATACAGGAAAATCAGGGGCAGCATTTGCAGGGAACTATGTCAAAGGTCATGTTCCAAATAAGGTCAGGCA
>NW_008340356.1:829657-830306 GCF_000622305.1 Nannospalax galili | reverse complement strand
AACAAATACATCACATTGCAACTCAAGACACTTGTAAAGCAACAACAAATGAAACCCAAACCCAGCAGACAAGAAATAACAAAAATCAGGGCAGAAACGAATGAAATCGAAACAAAGAAAACAAGAAACAATTCCAGGTGCTGGTTCTTTGAAAAGATAAACAAGATTGACAGACCACTAGCCCAGTTAACCAAAAGAAAGACAGAGCACCTCCAAATCAACAAAATCAGAGATGAAAGGGGAAACATCACAACAGACACCAAAAAGATACAGAACATTATAAGGGAATACTTTAAAAACCTATATGCTACTAAATTTGAAAACCTAAAAGAAATGGACAGGTATCTAAAGGCATGGGAACTACCAAAACTAAACCAAGAAGAGATTAACAGCTTAAACAGACCCATATCACAAAAAGAAATTGAAACAGTAAAGGTAAAAAAAGCCCAGGACCAGATGGAATCACAGCAGAATTCTACCAGACATTTAAAAAAGATCTACATCCAATACTACTTAATTTATTCAAAAAGATAGAAATGGAGGGAGAACTTCCAAATTCCTTCTATGAAGCCAGCAATACTCTAATATTAAAGCCAGGTAAAGACATAACCAAAAAAGGATTAACTACAGACCCATATCCTTATGTGTT
>NW_008340356.1:824702-827732 GCF_000622305.1 Nannospalax galili | reverse complement strand
CATCATGATCAAGTTGGCTTTATTCCAGAGATGCAGGGATGGCAATATATGTAAGTCAATAAACATCATAAATCATATAAATGGACCCAAAGAAAAGAACCACATGGATATCTCAATAGATGCAGAGAAGACCTTTGACAAAATTCAACATGCATTTCTTTTCAAAGCCCTAGAGGGAATTGGACTGGAGGGAACATACCTCAACATAATTAAAGCCATATACAACAAACCCACAGCCAACGTCATTCTAAATGGAGAAAACCTGGAAGATTAAAATCATCCCACTAAAATCAGGAACCAGGCAAGGCTGTCTATTATTGCCATTCCTTTTTTTAACATAGTGCTTGAAACTCTTGCAAGAGCAATAAGACAAGAGCAGGAAATTAAAGGAGTAATAACTGGAAAAGAAGAGATCAAATCATCCCTTTTTGCAGACGATATATTATACCTAAGAGACGTCAAAAATTCCACAAGAAAACTCCTAGAAATTATTAACATGTTTAATAAAGTGACAAATTACAAAATTAATCCACAAAAGTCTATAGACTTTTTATATACCAATAATAAGCAATCAGAGGAAGAATATATGGAAACACTCCCCTCACAGTATCTGCAAGAAAAAAAAATTGGAATAAACCTGACCAAAGACATTAAAGATCTCTAAAATGAAAATTTTAAATCATTAAAGAAAGAGCTAGAGGAAGACATCAGAAGATGGAAGGACCTCCATGCTCATGGACTAGAAGAATTAATATTGTGAAAATGACCATCCTACCAAAAGCCATTTACAGATTCAATGAAATGCCAATCAAAATCCCCATGACATTCTTCATAGAGCTGGAAAAAACCGTCCCAAGATTCATATGGAAGCACAAAATACCTCGGATAGCCAAAGCAACCCTGAGCACTAAGAGCAATGCTGGGGGGATTACTATACCAGACTTTAAACTGTGTTACAGAGATATAGTCATAAAAACAACATGATACTGACAGAAAAATAGACTCGTAGATCAATGAAACAAAACGGAAGACCCAAATATGAATACACGCAATTTCAGCCACCTGATATTTGACAAAGGGGCCAAGAACATTCACTGGAGGAAAGACAGCATGTTCAGGAAATGGTGCTGGAAAAACTGGATCTCCACCTGCAGAAGAATGAAACTAAACCCCTATCTTTCACTTTGCACAAAAGTCAACTCCAAATGGATCAAAGACCTCAATGTGAAGCCTGAAACTCTGAAACTGTTAGAAGAAAACATTGGCAATAACCTACAAGATATAGGTGTAGGAAAGGATTTTCTAAACCGGACATCAATTGCTCAGGAACCAAGGTCAAGAATCAACAAATGGGACCTCATTAAACTAAAAAGCTTCTGTACATCAAAAGAATCAACCAAGGAAGTGAAGAGAAAACCCACAGAATAGGAGAAAATCTTGACCAGCGACACATCCAACAGAGGTTTAATAAACAGAATATATAACAAACTCAAAAAACAGAGAACCAAGAAAAGAAGCAACCCAATTAATAGATGGGCTAAGGAGCTGAACAGAGTTCTCAAAAGGAGAAGTAAAGATGGCTATGAAGCATCTTAAAATATTTAAGAAGCACCTTAAAAAGTGCTCAACATCCTTAGCAATTAGAGGAATGCAGATAAAAACAACTTTAAGTTTCTATCTTATCCCAGTCAGACCAGATTAAGATCAAGAGAATGAAAGACTCCAAATCCTGGAAAGGATGTGGAGAAAAAGGAACACTCACTCACTGCTGGTGGAAATGCAAACTCTTGCAATCACTATGGAAAACAATGTGGAGAACCCTCAAAAAACTAAAAATGAACCTACCATTTGACCCAGTTACACCATTCCTTGGCATATACCCAAAGAACCCATCCTATCGCAGAGACACTTGTACATCCATGATTGTTGCTACTTTTTTCACAATAGCTAAGAGATGGAAGCAACCTAAGTGTCCTTCATCTGAAGAGTAGAAAATGAAAATGTGGTAATTTGCTCCTAGCCTGCACTCCCATCCTCAGACCTCTTGGGTGGAGTTTTACTCAGCAGTAAAGAAAGATGAAATCATGAAATTTGCAGGTAAATGGATGGAACTAGAAACTGTTATACTAAGTGAAGTAACACAGACTCTGAAAAAAAAGCTACATATGTTCTCCCTCATATGTGGATCCTAGAACCAGACTCTGATAAATGAGTATGTATCCAGACATAACTACAGGAACCAGGATAATGGAAAGGAAATAGGGAAGTAAAGGAAAAGAAAGAATCTGAAAGAGAAAAACAGTAGAAAACAGGCATAAATAAGGGAGATATGGACAAAAATGGGGTTATTTTAAGGGGGGAGGGAGGTTTATACAAGGAAACTTAAGGATAAAGGGAAAGAAGGAGCTCAAGAGAGGTGGGACCATAGGAGAAGGGTATTAGTAAGGGAGAAATGGGAAAAATGGGGGCACTTTAAATGGGGAAACCATGGTGGAATGGTTAAACAGTGAGAGAGACAAATAATGCCTAGTTAATTTTAAAAAAACCAGAGGGAACCACATTAATTGAATAATGTACTAAAAAAATTATATATACAACTAGCTCAAGGAATATAATACATGCCTAAGCAGGGGTTATCTGAGAATGTTTGGTCTTTGCCCAAGCTTTATCTACATAGCACATGATTATTAAAAGTACCAGACTGATGGAACTAACCTTCTTGGATGTTTAACAGACATACTTTGAGGCCTATACTAATTTGGCCAGAGGGACATAAAGGACAGTTTTGCTCCTTGCCCTCCTAGGTCGACTAAGCTCCAGGGGACTATGAGCATCTCTCAAAATGTCCTGTAACTGTGGTGCATCACCTGTCCTCTTGATCAAGGATGCTGTGGAGACCCCACAAAATGGACCTGAACCAGTGTCCAAGGAGGGTTAACACAGAGGAATAATTTCCTCCATGCTTCCAAGTGAAGACAACCATGGTTGAGCAGGACCTTTGACTTATTATCTTCAAATAGATGGAACTGG
>NW_008340356.1:799336-824463 GCF_000622305.1 Nannospalax galili | reverse complement strand
TCCTTTGAGTTGTTGGCCAGGGTGGTCCAAGAGACTCCCAGACAGTACACAGCATAGAACTGAGAAAATGAACAGCAGACCCCAATCTTATCTAAAGGAATATTGGCAACTGATTGCTGCTAGATGAGGAAGAGCTGATCTTTCTAAAACAAGGAACTCTAGACATGCTGACTAGATTCAGTGGATGGACACACACTGGAGAATGGCTGCGGGTGCCGATAACACAGTGGACAGTAACAGGGACTACAGAGTATACGGGCTTCCGTTGTGGGGTGGGGGAGATTATGGGAGGGTGCCATTTGGGATGTGGGTTATAGATGAATAAGATCGTTTGGGATGTTCTGTATGAAATACATGCAAAAAATCAACAAATAAAAAAATGAGTTATATTTGAGTGAGAAGCATAAAAATTTGCTCCATGTTAATTAGTAGAGGTGAAACACATTATCATTGAAATGTATCCAAAGATTTTATATCCACGCTCAGGTGGATCTCAGAAACTATCTGACTGTGAGTAATAATAATCAGATACATAGATTAGAGAAGCATGTGCAAACATCTAAGTGTTAGTAGCATTAAAAATGAGTTTTTCTGAATGAAATAGAATTTTTAAAAATGAAATGGACATCTTTTTTAAAGGTTAAAATCCGATTCAATTTTATATCTTATGGTATTTATACTGAGTACAATATTGTATAACAATATTGTAATGCAACTGTGAACCTAAACATTTACAGCCCGTTTTGAAAGAGATGCATTTTTGCCGTGGAAATTGTTATTTATGTATATGTTAATGCTGTAATGAAATGCTTCTTCTAATCATGTGGTTATTTAATAATTTTAAAAGATGAAGAAAAGTATTGAAATCAGAAAAAAAAGGATAAAAGAAAAAAAGAAAATGATAGGTGTTTGGATAAATAGATGAGAGGGATCTGACTAGACTGTAAGTGGATGGACTTGCACTGGGGAAGGTCTGGGGACACTGACTTGACACAGTGGGCCTTAACACCCAGGACAGAGTATACAGGTTCCAGTGGGCGGGGGGAGGCTATGGGAGGGTGTTGGTCGGGATAGGGCTATTAAGATGATTCAGATTGAGATATGAAATACTATGCATGAATACGTATGTTTGCTGTATAAAATACAACAAAATTTAATAAAAACAAATTAAAAAAATATTTTAGCTATCTGTACTCACCAAAGCAAATTCATCTACATGAATTCTGGTTTTTCCTATTTCTCCACCTATACATTTAGGGAGAATTGAGGATTCAGCTCCTTTAGCGAATAAAATCTTCTCACCTAAAAGGAAAAGAAAAATTAGTTATCGGGCTCTTAATAGTAGGTAAATAAAAATTCAATGAAAGTTTAGGTTGGTTACCTGAAGGAGCCTGAACAATCACACTCATTCTCCTACGATCTGAATCAAATTCCAGAATATGAAGCAATTTGTATCTAATAAGAAAGACAAAACCTCAGAGTAATAATATGTGAGTTTGGAAAGAACAAAAAATAAAATACAAGCTTAAAATAAGAAGCTACAAATATCTTTTCATGAGGATGGGCTATGGGATATTAATAACAGTATTAATGTCATACCTGACATACAGAGAAGGAGGTTTCACTAAGTTCTCATCAAATAAGATCTACCATATAGACCTTGTGTCACTTAATTCTCACAGAAAAAAAAGTACATCTTACCTCACAAGATGAGGACTGTAAGAGAGATTAAATATCCAAGAAGCTTGTAAGCAGCAGAGCAGATCCAGAACTCAGTTCTGCCAAGCTGACTGATTCTCACCCTTTCCTGTTTTAATACCTCTGACAAATACAACCTTTGTTCAGTATTAGAGGCTTATCAGGACTGATCCTGAACTTGGGGCGGGGGGAGGGTAAGGGAATAAATGTCTCTAGAGAGTTGAGAGAAAACTCTTGTGGGCAGTTGTAGTGTGGCTTGAAAAATCTTCCAGGAGAGTATTTTACAAAGATGCACAAGTGAAATACATTCCACATCTCAAAGAAAAAGAGTGAGTTAAGTGAAAGTTTCTAATTTGATAGGTTCCTCATGAAGGAAGACCCAAAACGGGTGTTACTGAGTATGGAAAAAGCACAGCAAGAGTTGAGATAACACATAGAATAGGCTAGGACTAATTTATTAAGAGTGGAAATACTAGAAATAGACTGATGGCTCTTAAAATTTGAACATAAAATTATAGAAGAGAGAAAGGAACATGGATGGACTGGGGTACAGCTTAGTAGCAGAGCACTTGCCAACATGTTTTGATCTCCAGTGCTAACATATGCTAAAAAATTTTTCTTCATTCAGTGAGTAATAACCTATGAATCCCAAAGTCAAGAGTGTTCAATATAAATATGTAAGTAAATCGGGGAACAAGAATATTGTTTTAACTGTGATGAGATAGATACAATGTAATATTCACATTAGGCCAGATGTCAGCAAACATTTGACAGAGAGGCAGACAGCATGTACTTTAGGCTTCACAGGCCACACAACTGTCTCCTCTACTGTGTGTTCTCT
The DNA here is from genome assembly GCF_000622305.1 of Nannospalax galili. Lineage (NCBI taxonomy): Eukaryota > Metazoa > Chordata > Mammalia > Rodentia > Spalacidae > Nannospalax > Nannospalax galili. The sequence continues at coordinate 821,924 of NW_008340356.1, read as the reverse complement.
TTGTCTTTGCTGGACTACTGAGGGTTTAACTTAGGGCTTCATGGATGCAAGGCACATGCTCTACAACTGAGCTACAACTTTTTAAAATTTTTAGATGGGGGACTGGAGAGATGACTCAGTGGTTAAGAGCACTCTTGCAGAGGACCCATTTAGAGCTCTCAACCATCAGTAATTCCAGTTCCAGGGAATATGACACCCTGTTTTGACCTCCTGGGGCACTGCACCACATAGGTGCACTTACGTACGTTCTGGCAATACACTCGTACATATAAAATTAAGTTTTTAGACAGGGTCTTAGTCTTGCTAAAATTCCTAGGTTTGCCTTGGAGTCACCCTGTAGCACAGGCAGGCCTTGAGCTTATGACCTTCCTGCGGTGGCTTCCACACCACCAGGCCTGCTTTATTCTCTGTCCCCTCCTCCCCTCGCTTGTTTCTTTTTCAAACAATTCTAAATTCAACCTCACATAGTTCATGGACTATACAAAAAGATGGGAAGTCATGTCTGGTCCATAGACCACAGTTTCCTGTTCTATACTAAATACTTACTATGGACCATACCATAGATATATGGAAACAATTTACCTTTCCAATTTTCCAAGTACTTTAACCTCCATAGTTTCTTCAGAATTGCCTATAAATACAATGCCAACTCTAGAGATAAAAAGAACAAAGAAATAAAAGATTTAAGTCATTATAACTTGGCCTTGAATGAAGGTATTTTTAAATAAGAGCTTAAAATGTATTTAAGATAGTTCATTTAAATATAATACTACATTTAAGAACCTGAAAGATCAGAGTAGGTCCAGAATACAATACAAGTATTCTTACGATTTTATCATACAGATTTCTAGTAAACATTTCAAAGAGATCATAAAAAAAAACCTCTTAAATTTACATTTGAGAATTTAAATGACAGTTTTCTACTACTCTACTATTTACTTAAAGAGTGTTCTCTGAGGATTAGGATCAGACTCAGTCACCTTGCAGCAGCTTCTACTAGAGCCTTTTCATCTGGGGAGGAGGCATAGTACTCCAGCTGTGCGGGGGCCAGGCTAGACTGCCAGGGACCATCACCAATGCCGTCAGTCTGAGCATCGCTGATCTGTACAGTGTGGCAGAGACTGACTGCTTTGAAGAAGAGATCATGTTCTGTGATCTGTAAAATGTAACATTCACCATCAAAGCACATTCCTGATCCATGTAGGAAACCAGACACAACTAGGTCCGAGACCTACAGAGGAGTTATAGCCTGGACTACCCAAAGAGAGAACTGTATTTCAGACTTCAAACGGGAAATTTCCTATTGTTATAGGACCCTTTGACATAAGTGTGTCTTTTTAGAATGCATAAACAAATTGCAAGTTAGGGGGGAATATATTCTTGTAAAAAAAAGTGAGGTCTCAGAAAGTAGTAAATAAATTTAAGCTCTACTTTCTCTCTTTTTGACTTCAAGACAATAAGAGTTCTTCTTAACTTCCAATTCAATGCCCAGAGAGCTAAGGCTGATGTACAATAAATGACAAGCCAAACTAGGCTGTAACTAGAGTCTCAGGATGATACTTGGTGGTGCTAAATCAATGACAGTCATTTCAAATACATATTATATGCTCCACTTTCAGGAATCTTTCCCTATAGCCCAACTATTAAAGAGAACTAATTCACATGAAACCCATATTTATTAATTTAAAAACTGCTTACTAGTTCAGTTTCACTTTCAGGACTGGTTCTATACGAACTGGCTGTGAGGTGGGCTGAGTTGTTCAGATGGGATAAACTTCTGAGGTAAGTTAAGCTTTCTTCTGCAGAGTCTGGGGTTGGTCCTTCCAGTACAAGTCTACCATTAATTTCTTGGTATTTCATGCCATTAACTGAACACTCCCAAAACTGCATCTCATTTTCGGTCAGTGTTCCACTTTTATCTGTAAACAGATACTCTAACTTCTGAGGTAAGTTAAGCTTTCTTCTGCAGGATCTGGGGTTGGTCCTTCCAGTACAAGTCTACCATTAATTTCTTGGTATTTCATGCCATTAATTGAACACTCCCGAAACTGCATCTCATTTTCTGTCAGTGTTCCAGTTTTATCTGTAAACACATATTCTACCTAGACAAAACCGAAAACAAAAGAAAAGATTTAAAATTTGCATATACTTTGAAGACGATAGCACTGGATCCCCTGGACCTTGAGTTATGGACGGCTTTTGGCTGCCATGTGGGTGCTGGGAAATGAGCCTAACCAAGAGATAAACACAAAGTTCGTATATCACATTCTCAATCACCTCTGCAAATGAACATGTAACTAAAAATGTTATTGTCTTCAAAGTATATGCAAATTTTAAATATTTTTGTTACCTTCTTTTATCTGCTTTGCATCAATAACTGTTCTTGGATTATAAGACTCTCAGCTTTGGTTCATGGACATTAAAAGGTCAGCCACCACAAGTAAACAAATTAAAAAAATCCTACAGACCAATATCCCTCATGAATATATATGCATACACAAGCATATTAAATCCAGAAGTATATAAAATACATATCATACATAAAATATATATCATACATATATCTCAAAAACTTAAGATTAACTAGATGTTAATCCTAGCACTTGGGAGGGAGATGCAGGTGTATCTCTGTGAGATCGAGGTCAGCCTTGTCTACACAGGGAGTTCCAGGCCAGGTGGGGCTATAGGAAGACCTTGTTTCAGAAAAAAAAAAAAAATCACTATAGGGGCTGGAGAGATGGCTCAGCAGTTAAGAACACAAGTTGTTCTTGCAGAAGACCCAGGTTCAAATCCCAGCACCCACATGGCAGCTAACAACTGTCCATAACTCCAGTGCCGGGGATCCGATGGCCTCTTCTGTCCTCCTTGGGCATTGCACGACATGGGTGTACTTACCTACATGCAGGCAATACATTCATATATATAAAATAAAAATAATAAATATTTAAAAAATCAGTATAATCTATTATATTCATGATACTTGCCCTTCATTCGACTAATAAAATGGTCTTCTCAATAAATACAAATATTTGACAAAAAAATCCAATACCCTTCATGATAAAAACCACTCAACATTCAAGAGATAAAAGAGAACTTCTTCAACCTGGTAACATTATACTGAGCAATTTTCTCCTATGAGCAGAGACAAGAAAAAGTTGTCTGTTCTCATACCTTGTATTCAACATTGTTCTAAGAGTTCTGTTGAGCAAAAGAACAACATTATCATGATTTGGAAAAAAAGAGGTAAAGCTATTTCCATTTGCACATGAAATAACCTTGCATATATAACATTCAAGAAGAGACTGGAGAGCTGGCTCATTGGTTAAGAGCACTGGCTGCTCCTGCAGAGGACCCAGGTTCAGTTTCCAACACCCACATGGTAGCTAACAAATGGTCCGTAACTCAAGTTCCAGGGTATCCAATGCCCTCTTCTGACCTCTGTGGGCACTGCACGACATGGGTGTACTTACATGCATGCAATATATTCACACATAAGATAAATAAACAAAAAAATTTTTTTTATATCCAAGAGAATCAATTAAAATAACCTATTAGAACTAATAAACAATTTCAGTGAGATTCCAAGCTAAAGATCTATATGTAAAATCAAATAGTTGAATAGTTAAAACGGGAAAAAATTGTTTTGTGTAAGAAATAAAAAGAAGTGAGAAACTATACGTTAAGGTCTATATTGCTTAAACAATAAAAGTAACTATAATTCCTGAGACATGGGAATTCTATGTGAAATAATAATAATTAATTATAATAGGGCCCAATGTCGTATTCATGCAATCCTAGTTACTGGGAAACTTAAGGCAGGTGAATCATGAGCCCAGAAGTTTAAGCCTACCTAGGGGAGCAAAATGTAAGACTCTATTTAATAAAAAATTGAAAAAAAAACAAAACAAAACCCAAAACAAAGAAAGAAAATCCTAGATTACCTGATATGTTTAAATATGTAGAGAGATACTGAATATATTTGTAAAAGATTTGTTTAAGCTATGCGTGGTGGTGCATACATTTAATCCCAGCACTCAGGAGGCAGAGGCAGGTGGATTTCTGTGAGTTCAAGGCCAGCCTGGTCTATATAGTGAGTTCCAGGCCAGTTGGGGATATAGGAAGAACCTGTCTCAAAAAGACCAAAAAAAAAAAAAAAAAAAAAAAAGGTAAACAAATCTGGGGCTGGAGAGATGGCTCAGCAGTTAAGAGCACTGACTGCTCTTTCAGAGGAATCACGTTTGATTCCTAGGACCCACATGGTAGCTAACAACCATCCATAACTCTAGTTCCAGGGGCTCCAAAGCCCTCTTCTGACCTCCATGGGCACTGCACAACATGGGTGCACTTATACACATACAGGCACATAAACACAAAAAATAAAAATAATAAATAAAATATTTAAAAAAAAGATTTGTTTGAGGCATACAACATTAAGCAAATAAAAAACCATAAATTAGCTCTAGGGAAAACAAAATATGTAGAAAGGAAACATAATTATAGTATGAAGAACAAATAAGGAATTTGTGAAACATTAAAAGTCACGTGTAAATATTTATTAGATGTCAAACTGTAATACTAATACTAGGATATACAAAGTTAGTGTGTTTCTGGGTATGTGAGTAGAAGGACTTATGTCTTTACTTCTTAAAAATTTATTCTTATTATTTTTGGTTATGTGTATGTATGTCTGTGGCTATGCCAGTACAAGTACCTGCTGAGGTATTGGATCTCCGTGGAGTTAGAGTTACAGGTGATTGTGTGTCTCCTAACATGGGTGCTGGTAACTGAATTCAGGTCCTTTGAATGAATTCTATGTGTTCTTAACCATTGTACCATCTCTCTGGTCCCAGAGTTATGCCTTTATATTCTATAGTTGATAGTCTAAGCTTTGTAATATTTATCTTACATCAGTCTTTGTACATGTAATGCTTTGATAAAAACAATTTAGAAAAAGAAAATAATCAGGATCATTTTCACCTGTCCAAGCTCTTCATTCAGATCAGAAGTATTGACTTGAGCTTTCTGATCTGATTCTTCATGATAGAGATCAAGATCCCAGCCAATAAAAAATGATCCAAGAAATTTCTGCATTTCAACTGTCACATATAAAGAAATCGGGATGATGAAATTGTAGAGTACCAAAAAAGCAAGGAAATCAGAAATAAATCTCAGAATCTAAAAAAAAGAGAGAAATTATTATTTCATGAGAAAATACATGAGAATATGTTTAGTATGACTAAAAAAGAACTATCAGAAAATTGCAGGTCCAGAAAGACCCTCAGCTACATTCTGAGGTAGACTAGTATCATGAAGTAAAACTCCTTGCATAAACTGTCTTTCTAATATTGCATTTCCTGTTTATTTAGAGTCTTGGTTGAAGTAAAGGTTAAATTCACAGAGCTTGATCTGTTTTATTTTCAGAAGCTAAAGTCACCTGGTACGACTGAAACCCCCTTCTGCAACATTGTAATTATACCCTATGGAATGTACTAACCACTCTCTTCCTATTCTTCAAAATCATGGCCACCTAAAATCTGATGGAATCTAAACATACTGTGACACAATTGCTAGGGCGGAATTACTAGCAATTGAAAACAGACAAAGCGGAGAGCTTCTGTCAGTCGCACAGTGGAGTCATCTTTCAGTATGCACTGTGGAATATAGATGCCATTGTAAACGGGATCCTGTATTAATCTGCTTTGTGGTCTCTTCAGAGCAAAATGTTTTCTGATATATATACATTTTAATCTAAATGGAAATTTAAAGAACAATTATTTACCAAAATTGCAGGTCAAATTTTCTTGGTACACCAAGACAGATAAGATTCCTTGAATTATTCAGGCAGAATTGAAAATATATTCTTTAATTAATTTATAAGGTAAACAGTACAGGATTTTTAGAAAACTGAATTTGCAGTACTCAAGTAGAACGCAAATATACTCACACAGAAGTATGCCAGAGGGAACACAATGCTCAGCCCTGAACTAGGGAAAGTCTATCACTTACTAACATGCTGATTGCTCTTCTGGAAAATCATCATCAGGACTAAATGCTCTGATGCGATCACAGTGGACCTTCCCACCAGAAGACCCTACCAAAGACCAAATAGCTTCCCTTACTGCTGATTTATGAATTCCTCATAATACCTTACTACTATTTCTTTGATGTTCTGTTTTTTGGTTATACCAAGGTTCATCCCATTTTTCTTCAGCTTGCCAGGTGTATTTCAAGATAGTACTAATGATGGCCTCAGAAATAAGGATTATTAAATAAATTATCAAAAATGTGTTCATTGATCTAAAGCAAGAAAAAGAGAATAACAATATATCAGTCCAGGTTCTGTATCGTTTGCTTAGAATTTCTATTAAAGATACTAAATACATAGGACTTTATTGTAGCTACTCTAAAGGACACAGTCTTTATTTTAAATAAATGACCATTAAATAGATATTCACCAGAAATCAAAGTACCAATACATAAGCTATTACAGTAAATAAGCCAGGTGTGATGGCACATGCCTGTAGTCCCAGCACTTGGGAGGCAGAGGCAGGTGGATCTCTGTGAGTTCCAGGCTCAGGCCAGCCTGGTCTACACAGTGTGTTCCAGGACAGCTAGGGCTACAGGGAGATCCTGTCTCAAAAAGAAAAAAAAAAAAAAAAAAGATATTACAGTAAATAATAGTTGGGCCACTTATTTTTACTTCAAGTAATTATTCTAAGATTTTCACAATCTATTTAATTACAAGTATAACAACTAAAAATAACATCTGTACAGCATAAAATTTTATCAAAGCTTTTGTCATATCTAGTACCTTATCCAATAAAAAAAAAAAAAAACTATGATGAGACTATGGCACCTTTTCACTAATGAAAAAACAAAATCCCGAAATCCTATAATTTCTTCAAGTCACTAAAGTAACCAATTCAGAATCCCTCTTTCCTTCACCAGGCAACCTTAATATGTTGCTCAATTTTAACTTAAAAAACAAAATGTTCATATAATTAAAGAAACGATTTCTCATTAAACATTACATACAGACATAGCTGTGATGGTATAATGAACCCCACACATCTAAAAAGATAGGGAAAGTATAGGCTGCTTCAGGGTAGAAAAATGCCTGTATTCCTGTTTTTTTTCCATAGGCTCCCATGATTCAGCTTTATCCTAACTATGTAAATGTTTACTTTTCCATTATCCTACAACACAAACTCTAGAGCTAGACTGCTGTGAGAACAGAAGGAAAGTAGAGGCACAAAAGGAGATCTTTGCTTGGTTGTCATATGTTAGACAGTGTCTAGCACCTCATCTGTGGTATTGCTCACAATTTTAGAGATCAAAGTATTTGGCTCAAGGGAATAAAACAGTCAAGATCACATAGCTAATAAGCAGAGGGAACTGAAGTTAAAATCTGCCCAACTCCAAATTTGGTGCTTTCTCACTAACCTTGTCTCCTGGCCCCCTCTCACACATTCTAGTTGATCTCCACATTCTGTCGCTCAGGTCTCATTCATGGGATATTCTTTCTTGACTACATTCCACAACATTCACTCTTTCACTAATTCATTTATGATGGTGGTGGTGGTGTGTGTGTTCTGTGTGGAGGAAGGGGCAGGGACTAAATCCAAGCCATGGCACTTGGGAAGTAAGAGTTCTATCACTAAGCTAACTTTCTAATCCTTTAACCTATTTTCAAAGGTTTAATTGAAAAGCTTCTTCTTGTCTTAATAGCTTTAGTTTATATTCAGCTTTCTCTTATTTAAATTCGAAATTAGTGCTATAGTCCCAAATGTCAGCAGTGGGAGGATAGCTCCAAATCGTCACTCTCAGCAGCCTGAGGAATGTCCCTATCTTTCAGGGACCGTGACTCAGACACACTAGGATTCTTGGCTTGACACTGACAAGAATTTTTAGGACTAATCAGTATGAAGCAGAGGTGGAAATTGTTTTAAAGATATTTATTAAAGATTTTACTAAAGCTTTACTTTAAACACAAGAGTTAGGACAAAAAGTACTCAGAAAGAAAGTCATAATATTATCTAATTTTTTACTGTACATTAGCTTCAATTTCCAACTAGACTAGGAACTCCAAAAGAAAAAAAAAGTCAGAAAATCTGGCACATAACATACTGTGTTGGATAAAACTTCACACTCCTGGAAAGAAGGAATTAATTTGGGAATATCTCTATCAGGACAGCCTGGGCATGTCTGTGAGACAGTGATGTGGGAAGACCTAGACCACTGTGGGTGGTGCCACCCCTGGGCAGGCAGTCCTAAGTTATATAAGACAGCACGCTGAGCACAAGCTAGAAGGAGCAAGCCAGTAAGTTCCTCCATGGTCTGTGCTTCAGCTTCTGCCTCCAGGTTCCTGCCCTAAGTTCCTGACCCGACTTCTCTTGGTGATGGATTGTGACCTGGGAATTATAAGTTGAAATAAACCCTTTCCTCCCCAAATTACTTTTGGTCATGATATTTATTACAACAAACTAGGACACAGATCCACATGAAACATTTAATGAATATTGAGTTTTCTAAAGCAGAAATCAGTTAAGAGTTTCATACTCTCTTATAGTTCATGAGTAAGGTTTTAGAACTGAAATAATAACAATACTCTGGTAAATATTCTGATTATGAATATATCCACTCACTAATGCTCACTCATCAACTTCTACTTACTATAACAAGCCTTCAATTTTATTTTATGCACATATATCTGAAACCATAGACCTCTTCAGGATTTGTGCCAGTCATGTGCAAAGGCCATGCTCAGCTCTGTGCTGCTTGAACTTAGTGTAGGTGCTGCTGAAGCAGACATATTACATTTTAAATCTAAAAACATAAACTTTGATATGAAGAAACTTTTCTCTAAAACTTCAAGTGTAAATAAACTGAGCAAAATAATGAAACTTCACGTGCACCATACAGCAAGATGCAACCTCTGTTATTCCACTGATACATTCCTTCATTCCAATTTTTTTTTGTGGCTCTTTTACCTTGACATTTCATTAATTGCTTTACTTAAAAAATTATTTATCTTCATTTATGTATGAGCATTTTGCTTGCGTGTATGTAAGTATACCTCCTATATGCCTCAAGAGGTCAGAAAAGGGTATCGGATCTCCTGGAATTGGAGTTAAAAACAGTTAGCCACCCTGTGGGCTAAAAGCAGTAACACTGAGCCATCTCTCCAGCTCCTCATAAATTGCTAAAAAAAAAAAAAAGACTTCATGTTTTGGAATAATTGCAGGCTCACAGAAAACTACAGAGTCAGTATAAAGAGTTCCATGAACTACTTGTTAGTCCGTTCCTCTCCCCACCCAAAGCTTTTAGGCAGTATTAGGGATCAAACACAGAGGCTTATGCTAGATAGGTACTCTACCACTGAGCTATGTCCCTAGCCCAATGGTGGCATCTTACATAGTGGTACAATATCCAAACCAGGAAAGTAACACTGGGGTATTACAGTCAATTAGATTTGTTTATGCCTTATATTTACAATTAACCCCACATATAGTTTAATCACCATTACCAAGAACTGTCCCATCATACTTGATATCTGCACTCACCCCATAGTGAATTTCTGTCCCCTGGCAGCAATAATCTGTCCCCTATCGATACAGCTTCCTAATTTTGAAAATGTTACACAACTGGAAACATACAGTTTCAAACAAATATGCAATCTTTAAATTTGACATTTTCACGAAGCACAAGGACTTTGCAGTCTATTCAGGATAATGCATGTATTAGTAACGCTGCTTTTTCTTGTTGAATAGTCTTCTACTGCACAGATTTACCAGATTTTCTGTTCACCTGTTCACCTATACATGATTTGTTTTCCAGTTTTTTTTGGGGGGGGGAGGTTATAAATAAAGCTGGTAAGACTGCCGAACCATCTTCCAGAATGAGAATGTCACCTTCGAGTCCTGTCAACAGTGTACCAGATCAGTTTCTCCTTACCACTTTTTAATTTGAGCTCTTCTAGTAGGTGTGTTAACCTCACTGTGGTTCTGATTTGGTTTTTCTCTAATAGGTAATGATGCTGAATATCTTTATGTGTTCATTTGCCTCCTACAACTTCTCTCTGAGGAAATATGCATTCATGTCTTTTCCTCACTTCCAAGTGAATCTTTGTGCTGCAGTTTGGTTTCAGTTTGTGGTTTGCAAATATCTTCCCCTAGTCTTCAGCTTGTTTATCCTTTTAAGAGGGTTTGAAAAATGTTTTTAATTTTGATGGAGTTCAATTTATTAATTTTTTCCATTTAGGAGTTATCCTTTTGGGTATGGTATCTAATAACTGTTTAACTCTAGACCCTAAAGATTTGTTTTCTTTGAAAAGGTTTACCCTTCTGTTTCATACTTATTCAATTATTATCATTAGTATTATTCTGGATGCTGGGGGACTGAACCCATGGCCTGTGCATGCCTGGCAAATGCTCCTTTTGTTTTTTCATCCTGATTATTATCATAGGCTGCAGAGAGGCTGCAGTTTTTCATGTTCCTCGAGAGAGCAGTGCTCTTTATTCCAGTGGGCAGTTAGCTACGCTGGGCTCAAGCATGTGATTTCACTGCAATGGGTGGAAGCAAACGTCTCTATTCCGTTCTCCCTGTTTCCTGCTGAGTTTGTTTTGTTTTTCCCCCAACCTGCATCTACGTCATTTCATCAGTCAGTCAAGAATTTGAACACTTATGTGCAGGTTTTCAAGTTTTTCTTTTCTATAGCTTCTCTCTTATGCATTTCCCTAACTTTCTAGTGTCTTCCAGTGTTGAACCTTGTCTTCTGAAACTTCAGCCCAGTAAAGCTGTAAAGCTTAGACGTTTTCTTTCTTTTCTTAAAATTTTATTGATTGACTGATTGAGTGCTGGGTGTCCTTGGCCATTCCAGGCAGATGGACACTCTACCACTGAGCTACATCTTCAGTCTGAGCATAGACTTCTGAGGCCAAAGTAATATATAGTATATAGGGAATGTCCTCTCACAAAAGCTGAACTAAAATCATTTGCTGTTGCTATCTTTCAGGGTTGGAATCATTGCTAATGTCTCCCTTTTAGTCACTTGCCAGTACTAGTAACACGGACTGGCCTCAAACTTACTATGTAGCCCAGGCTAGCATCAAGCTCATAACACCTGCCTCTGCCTTTCAAGTACTAGGATTACTGGAATGCCCCACTGCGCACAGTCTAATAGGATATATATGTGTGTGTAGGCTTGGGGTTGGCATCTGTTGTGTCCTCCTATTGGTATCCACCTATTTTTTGAGACAGGGTCTCACACAGAACCTGGAAATGCCATTTCTGCTACTGGCTGACCAGCAAGCCCTTGGGATCTGCCTGCCTCCACCTCAAAGGTTACAGGTACTTGTCACATCTAGCTTTTTATGTGAGCGCTAGGGATCCAAACTCAGGTCTTCAAGCTTGTGATGCAAGCAGTTTAGCCACTAAGCCATCTCTTCAACCACCAACATTATTATTTCCTTTTTTAGAGACACAGTCTCACTATGTAGCCCTGGCTGGCCTGGAACTTGCTATGTCGACTACGCTGCCCTCACACTGACAGATTTGCCTGCCTCTGCCTCCCCAGTGCTAGGATTAAAGGTCTGAGCCACCATGCCCAGCCCAACACTATTTTTAAAACCATATTTTAGCATTTACTATCTGCCAAACTACCACCATGCAAAATACCTGTATACAAAAAGCAAACCTCATTCCTGTCTCCCAAGGATTTTATTTTTATACATGATTTGAAATACCTATTTTTATATGTTATACACATAAGACACATATATAGTTATATGAAGTTTTCTTACTTTTCTACTGCAGATCGTTTCTGTGACTTGCTCTTGTAATTTAATGCCATCTTAGTTTCCATTCCAGTATATATAGCAACACCTACAAAATAAAACTGTCCTTTAAAATAAATCTGTCATATTTCACAAGAAATAAACATACTCATTAGCATGAAAGCTTCGAAGTACTGGCTGACAATTTGCATAACTGGGCTTTTCCTTGAGTCTTTTCCTAGTTTTTGAAAACTTTCTAAGCTCCCCCCCTTTTTTTTGAGACAGGGTCTCCCTGTAGCTCCAACTGTCCTGTAACTTACTAGGTAGACCAGGCTGGCCTTGAACTCACAGAGATCCACCTGCCTCTGCCTCCCAAGTGCTGAGATTAAAGGCGTGCACCACCATGCCCAGCCTCTAAACCCAATCTTTTGTGATTCAGACACTTAACCTGCATTGGAGAGACGGGCCATGTGAGTATGTTTCTCAGTTACACCAGAAACCTGTACAAGAGATATGAGCTGGGAGCGAGGAGGAAAAGGATGGGAACAGTAGATGACCTCTGTGGATGGAGCAATGGTATTAATAAAGGCAGACACAGAAGAACACCTCTGATAGGCTGATGCTATAAATCAGGCTGAAGGCCTTGAATGCCAGAATCTGGAGTCTACATGTCATTCTTGGAGAACAGTATGAATGCCTTTCAGAATAAATGAAGCAAGCACAAAGAAAGGGCATTTAACAGATGTAAATCTGGTGTAAGACTCCAAGATGAGTTAGAATGATCATAATAGTGGGATTAAAACTGCAGAATGAAACAAATTAGGCAAGACTAAACTTAAAAAACTTTACACTTAGACCTTGGTTTGAATACTAGCTCTGCCATTTATTAGTTCTACACTTTGGGATTAAAAAAAAAAATCTGAGTTTCAATTTCCCCATTTCATTTTATTTAATTAATTTATTTTTGAGACAGGGTCTTACCATGTAGCCCTGGCTGGCCTGGAACTTGCTAGGTAGACCAGGCTCACCTTGAATTCACAGAGATCTGCCTGCTTATGCCTCCCAAGTGTTAGATTTCTTCATTTTAAATGAAGAAAATAATTTCATAGAGTTGTAAGGTCTGCATGAAAATTTAACAAAATGCTTGGAACCAATAAGTGATCAGTAAATTTACATGCCTAAACAGAAAAATTTGAGAAGCAATATAAGGATCAATCATGCCCTTTTATTAAGGATCTGACCTGGAATTTTGATTATCAGAATTATTCCTTAAATTTGTGTGTCATAATTCAAATGAGAAATGGCACTGAAACAAACGGAATCTGGAAACAGAATGAAGTAATGCGGAAGATGTTGCTGAGGCCGACAGCACACAGACCAATCTGAAAGTACTCAAATACACATTTGCTTTGAAGACTACGCATAATTTAGATCTTTGCTTTAAGGCAATAGGAACAAAAGTGTTACTGCCAAGTCATGTGCCATGTGAGAAACTCTAAAAATCTTGGAGGTTTACTCTGGCTTCTGCTATCTGAGTATTATGATTTTTAAATATGGTAGCAAAGCATCTGGAGAGATGATTCAGCAGTTAGGAAAGAGTGCTTACTGCTCTTGCAGAAGATCCAGGTTTCATTGCCAACACCCACATGTTGGCTCACAACCATCTGTAACATTAGTTCCAGGGGACTGGATGCCCTCCTCTGGCATCTGTGGGCACTGTATACATGGGTGCACTTACATATAAGCAGGCAAAACACTCATACACATAAAATAAAAATAAATAAATCTAAAACAATGGTTGCAAAATACATGTAACATACAATTTACCATCTAACCACTTGAAGTGCCCATTTCAGTGCTGATGACACATTTCACAATTTTGTGGCACCATCTTTACTATCTAACTAGAGAATACTTTTATTGTTTTCAAAGAGAACCCTGTACCCATTAAACAATCATTCCGTATTCCTTTCTATTCCCTAGCTCCTGGAAATACTTTATCTGTCTCATCTGTATGAATATGCCTATTTGGGGTAGCCCAGGCAGATGGATTCATATAATGTGTGGCCTTGAAGGCCTGACTTCTCCAAAGTGAGAGCACTAGCACTCATCCTTTTGAGAGAATGAAGGTATATTCCAAATAGTACCTGATATTCATTTGGAGCTCAATAAGAATTTCTAGGATAAATGTTTATGTGCATAAATAAGTCTGGAATTATAAATCCAATCTAATAATCATCATGAATTATGCATAACATTTAGTAAAGTAATGCTATCCAATCAAAATAATAAAAAATGCTGTGCTTTTAAAGCTATTTCGTATAGGTTGGGGCACAGCTTAGTGCTGCACAGAGCACTTGTGTCAGACCCTGAGTTCAATCTCCGGCACCACAAAAGCAAAAGCAAAACTTCGTATAAAACACGAACACAAAGCAAACAATTAAAAAAACTTAAGTATGTACAAACCAAAAATTTCTTTTGTGTTTTTTAATCTGGCTCCACGAAGCAAGAGACTCTCTGGTCCCAGAGGTCTAAGAAAAAAGAAACCCAAAAGGCACTGAATATATTAAAATTTTAATTCAACTAAAAGTTATTTTCAGTAAGAGGTACTTAACCTATAGTCACAATTGCTGTCATATGAAATCAAAATCCCAGCTACTATAAAGCTTCCTGGGCCAGTCATGTTAGTTACTATAACAACAAACATCTGCTTCAGCATTTCGGTCATTTTAAGGTTAGTAGCTGAGAAAGAAAATTACACGTTTAGATAAACTCACAAAGCCACTAATGTCAAAAAATTTTAAAAGAAAATAAAGTAAAAAATTAAGCAGTGATTTAAGAGAGTTTAGCAGAAGACAAAACTTAAATTTTTTGAGCAAAATTGAACAGTTTTAGAAGGGAAAATACAGAATTAAAATGCAAGGTAAACATAAAGTATAGTAGGATCTGCATATAAATGTGTAAGTTCTTCACAATTAAAATGCTAGCTCATAAAAATGTAATGTGCAAAGTAGGTTAGTGACTGTAGGCGGGGCTGCATGGTACAGGTGACTACCTGTACAATTCCTGAGCACAAGTCTTCTTGCTGTTTGACTCTCTCCATAAAAGAGACATAAAACGACAAGGAATAACTAGAAAAGAAATTTTATTTTCTCAGTGATGGAAAAATGATTAAGAGTCTGTTTTGGATAAGTTAAAAAGCGTTTGTTTATATTCCTTAAGTTTTTCTGAAACATATGTTTATCCAAATCAAAGAAAAGAAAATCTAAACCATTTATGAAAATTATCAGCAAATGCAAGCACTGAGAGGAAACACACTGGACGTCGTGATGACCAGGTATCTGGAACGCGGTCACCAGGTATGGTTTCAGTATAGTCTTGCTTGGCATGCAAGGATATCCTAGAATCGGTATGGCAGCTAGCTACTCACAAGCTATAAAATACTCATTTCACTTGGTACCGGTTTGAACAGTGAACAGAAATGTGGACAAAACTGGGATCTCATGACAGCTTCTAACTAAAAAGAAGTTCAACAGGTCACTGTGGCTGTTTTGGTACAGAACACAGCCCATTCTTTTAGCCCTCTAGGAGCTGATGTACCATACTGCTACTTTTCTTTACCAGCCACAGTATCTTAGAGTGCAATTCAGATGATGCACCCACATATTTTTACCATTTCAATACAGAAATCAAAATAAAATTTGGTCATAGTTATTCAGAAGAGAACTTATACAAATAAAGATGTTATAATTTATTGAATGAGCTGCTATGTTATTAAAGATATGAATCAGTGCCAATACATGACACTTTTGATGGCTTATCTTGAAGCTCTAATTGTAAAATGCTCAACTCTTCCTGCTACTGACTTAGGTCATACAGCCAATATATGCTGAATGTCTCCTCCAAAAAGATGTAGCAATGTCAAATCTGATTAGAAATTTAATGACTGATTCCAAGGTTGATTTTAAATTAAGCCTTCAGGTAATTATTTAACAATGCAATCTCATCCTATAGCAAATCTCGGAACTGACTTTTATTTAGATGCCAAAATAGAGGGAAAACAGACCAAAATCAACCAACTCAAAAGACTGAGTCAGAAGTTCAAGGTTGGACTCACCAGCGTGCACTCACTGATTCTCAAGTAAAATGATCAAAGCATTTACATGTACATTTACATTATGTAAAGCATATGTCTTTTAATAATTTTTGTGCTGGGAGGTTTCAACCGTGGACTTTGCACATGATAAGCATGCTGGACCACTGAACTGAACCTCAATCCACCTGACTTTGAGTGTTATGGTTTTAAATGTTAAAAGATCTGAATTAAGTCAGCAGTATTTCCCCTAAAAGCTGCTACCTAAGACTATCAGAAAATTATAAATAAATAAATAAATAAATATTAGATAACTACTTTTATGTCATTTCATGGAATGTTTCATCTTTACTTGTTGCCGTTACAAATTACTAGCAGATGAAATGCCAAATTTTTAAAATTCACCTTTTTCAATGATATGTTTATTTACATAATTTTCCTTTAAATTTTAAGTTTCCACTTAACAATTAGATAAGATGAATTTATTCTTACCTTACAATTTCTTCCATTTGTTGAGTTATTATCATTCGTCCCATGAATCTACAGAACATACCATATTACAAAAATGATTAGTTATGAAATTAATGTGTAGAACAAATTAAAAGTTTTAGCACTACTAGCTATGTGAAATAAAATGTGTGTGGCCAGAAGAAGACACTAGATGTTCTCTCACTCTGTCTCATTCCTAAGGCAGGGTCCTTCCCTGAACTTGAAGCAAGCATTTTGTCTGGGCAAGCCCCAGTGATCCTCCTCCTGTCTATCCCTAAAGTTCTAGGGGTACGGCACACAGGGCCATGCCAATTTTGTTGCATGGGTGCTGGGATCCAAACTCAGGTCCCCACTGTAACTACTAAACCATCTCTCCAGTCCAAGTCAACTTTCTATAGGTATTTTTTTAAGTGCTGGAATGGAGCCCAGCTCTTGCACATACTAGGCAAGTGCTCCAAACACTGAGTGTATCACCAGCCCATCTTTTATATATACAAATGGCCCAAAATTTGTGCTAGTAATTTTTTTAAGTTAGACCTAAAGCTTTAAATTTTTAATTTTTGTTTTGTTTTTTATTTTTTGAGACAGGGTCTCCCAGTAGCTGCAGCTGGCCTGGAACTCACTATGTAGAACAGGCTAGGTTTGAACTCACAGAGATCCACCCGCCTCTGCCTCTTGAGTGCTGGGATTAAAGGCGTGCGCCACCACACTGGAAGCTGGGCATGGTGGCGCACCCCTGTAAGTCCCAGCACTCAGGAGGGAAAGGCAGGTGGATCTCTGTGAGTTCAAGGCCAGCCTGGTCTACAAAGTGAGTTCCAGGACAGCTCAGGCTACAGGGAGACCCTGTAGAGAGGAAAAAAAAGATATTAAAGAGGAAGTAACAACCATTAGAAATTTCACTGCTTAAAGCTGCTCATATTTGGGGGTATATGTATGTTCGAGGATTTACATACACACACAGAAACACACAGACACATACACCCCTACACCTATCCTAAGAACAAAAACAGGATCATCCTCTTAAATGCTATTGGTAACATTTTCATATTTATTGAGCTGAGGAGATGGCTTAGTCAATAAAGTGCTTGCTATCAAGCATGAAGACCTGAGCCCAATCCACATAAAAGCTGGGTGCAGTGGTGCACACCTGCAATCACAATTCTGGTGAGGCAAAGAAAGGCAGATCCTGGAGCTCACTGGTCAGCCTGTCTAGTGTGATCAATGAGCTCCTGGTTCAGTGAGAGACTTTCTCAGGAAATAAAGTTCAGTATAACTGAGGAGGACACAGGATATTAACCTCTTCACCTCTGGCCTTTACAGACATGTGCACAAACCCACCTGAGCACAAACATACATCTAGTTCACTTTGTTTTTTTAATTATTTGTGTGTGTGTCTGTGTGTGCGTGCCACAGTATGAGTACCTGTGGAGGCAGGAAGAGAGCGTCAGAGTCCCTGGAGCTGAAGTTGTGGGCAGTTGCTGTAGGAAAGACTTTTACAAAATGGACCTAATCTAGACTAATGACTTTTAATTAACCCCAGCAAAACCATGTGCTCTTGTATCTCTTCACCTGGGCACCTGATCTTGTCTCCTTGGCAACCCCCCCTCAATTTGGTACTCCACTCAAAAAGATAATGAACGGCCGAGAATTAATGTGCTGAAAGCAGGTGCACATATTCACTGCACACAACTGAGAAGGACATGTAACTTTGGGTGAATGAGATATTCTAGAAGCAGGAATGAAAAGACAGGATGGTCTGTTGATAAGGATGGAGCCAAACTTGTACCTCCCCGGTTAAAACACAGTTCCAGGAGACAGACAGTTTCAAGAGATATGCAGGGGAAATGAAGGTCCTCCAAGTTCAGGCCCATTCTTAACAAATTAGAGTCAGGCTTTTTGTTCACAACATTGTACTGTTGGTGTAGCAGTGCTACAAGTTACAAGCTCCTGACTGGGTACTAGGAACTGAACTTGGGTTCTCTGGACGAGCAGCAAGCACACCAAACCACTGAGATATCTCCCCAGCCCCAACTATTTGTAATAGCTACAGACGCATTGTATTTTTGGTTACTGTGTAATTTACTTAAATCATGACTGATGGAAATTCACGATTCCAACTTGCGAATAGCCTAGAGAATGCAGCCCTGACTGAATGACCTTGTAAATATGTTTTCACACTTTCATCTATGTAACATGTATACCAAGTGTGCCAGTGGAGTCCCTAAACACTTTCATTAAGATAAATTCAAGGAACAGAATTTTATTAGCTAGGAAATAGAACCAAACTAGATGTTCATCAACTGATAAACAGATAAGGAAAATGTAACACATATACACAATGGAATATTACTCAGCTATAAAAAAAAACCCAAATTCATGAAATTTACAGGTAAATGAATGGAACTGTAAAAAATTATGCGCAATGAAGTCACCAGGGTTCAGAAAGACAAACACTACACGTTCTCTCTCATATGTGGCTCCTAGGTTTGAAGCTTTTGTTTTGTAGGTTTAATCTGAAGTACAAGTGGAAGGTGGGTAATTGGAAACAGGTCATTAGAGATGGGCCCATTAAGGGGGGAAAATAATAAAATACAGGTAAAATATTAAAGTAGAGAAGGGGAATACTGGGTGTAGAAAGGTTCAAACATGCAGGGGGTAGGGGATAGAAAAATGAGAAGGTAGGGGAAGGCTTAACCAAAATGAAGGGTAATGAAAAAGCTATATGGAAACCTATGATCTTGCAGCCCAAGTGAAAACTGTGATTAAAGGAGACAGCAGAATACAGGTGACATGAATGAGAAGGGGTGATCAGCCGAGTTAAAGGGCTAAGGGGCATGTGGGAGGGAGGAGGGCGGGTTAGCCCAGACTAAGGGTGCATGAAGGAATCTTATGGAAGTCCATTAGTTTGTAAGCTAATTTTAAAAATATAATATAAAAAAGGAAGTGTGACCAGAGGCTCCTTCCATGGATACAGTACTGCTCCCAGAAGACAAGGGTAATTTAATGAGAACTCCATGCCAGGCACCAAAAACACAGGTTATTGCTATTGCTTTTGGTTGCCCAACGTAATTAAGTGGTAAAACCCTGCTGCTGAAAACACCACCCACTTTGGGTGCAGGACATCAAGAAATCAATTTTGGGGGCAGGAGAGAAATTGCTTAGAGGTTAAGGGCACCAGTTGTTCTTGTAGAGGACCCAGGCTTTGGTTCCTAGCACCCACATGGCAGCTAACAACTGTTTGTAACTCTAGTTCCAGGGGATGTGAAACCCTCTTCTGGCTTCTTTGGGCTATGCATGTGAATGGTACACTTACATATATGCAAGCAGAACACTCACACACACAAACTTTTAAAAAATAAAATTAACCACAAAAATGACCGGCACAGCAAACTACAGTGGTAACAGCAGTGGCACTTTTATCTTGGTGTAATCAACAGCTGTCCAATTGGACTTAAAGCCCTCTCAATGGGAGGGAACTCATAGATGGCACTGTAAACATAGTAAAATACACATGGCTGGAGACGTCACAGATCCTAGAGAAAACCCTATCTCTGTCATGTCTCTAGTAGAGAAATAAAATTTCTGTGTGTTAAATATGGATCCTTAGATTTACAAACAAGTAAATCAGATACCACTCATCAAAGAAGATTCTTTTTGCAACAGATGGAAACTATTACAGAGTTCCACAACTGGTCAAATGCAAGTAAGTGTCTGTGAAATGCCCAGTCCTACATGACACGTCTACAATGGAACCTCTACATGTAATGCTCATGGAACATAGTGGAACACAGGGTAGAGACATTACTAATTCATCTCTCAACTCTCACCAGCAAAGCTTTATCATGCAATAGAGGGTGATGAACACACAAGGCTGTAACTGGCCAAAGTATAGAGAATAAGAGACTACAGAGTGAGTGTCCCTGGATAGAACTCCTGTATTAAACCTTGTCCACCCAGGGCTCAGGGACCATTGTGGAAGAGGGGGTGTGAAGATTATAAGAGCCAGAGGTGGTGCATGAAGATAAGGGAACAGAGTCTTACAGGCCTCTGGGATGTTGCTCATATGAACTTTCAGCAATGGTGACTGTATACACAAAACCCATGCTGACTCAATCAGATGAAAACCTAGCATAAAACTGGGGAAATGGGCAGAAGGTCCCAGCCTTAGCCAAGGAACTACTGGCAGCTGATCATTGCTGAGGGAGAATTGATCTTCTTTAAGGGAGTGACCCTAGATTGGCTGAACAGGCTCCAATGGATGAACATCATACCAAGGGACATTTGGACACAACCTTGACTCAGTAGGTCTTAATGGATATGACAGAATGCATGAAATCCTGTGGGTGGGCTATGAATGGGAGGGGAGTAGACAGAAGAGGGGGTTTAAATATGATTAAGATGTACTGTATGAAATGCACAAAAATTCAATAAAAATGCATGGAAAAATCAATCTCAAACTGACTAGCTAGTTAGCTTTCACAGTGCTGGAAAGTGCTATGTGGGCTGCTGGGTAAAAAAGACATCACTGGTCTTACCAAGTGCTTGACTCTACATACTACAATACTAACCTGTGCCCATTGGTACAGTAGTGGCATGATGGCTATAGGGAAACCAATCAGTTTCTGACTGGATCTGAGGCCTGTTCCACAGGAGGGATATCATGTCTAGTACTGTAAGCCTGGTCAAAAGCACATGACTGGGGAGACCATAGGCCCTGGGGGTAACCTACTGGTGTTTCAATAAATGGACATACTGTCATATTAATTTCTTAGTATTTATGTTTATACCCATAGATTTGTGCTGCTCTCATCCTTGGTTAGAAAAAGCTTCTTTTTTGCAGTGGGTAGCAGTTTATGTAGATACTCATGACTGGGCAAAATCGGACAATAAGTTATTGGATCATCCATACCAATCTCTTCCCATCCAAGGCTCAGGGAACATCATAGAAGAATGAGTGGAATGAATTTAAGAGCTGGAGGGTAGGGAGAATATCTGTGAAATGCTTTCTTTTGGACATGATATGGCTCATGTACACATATCAACTCACAGCAGCTGTGGCTGCCTGCAGAAGACCTGCACATTGACCAAACCAATCAAAATTCCAGCATGGATGAGAGAAGGGCCTCCAGCGTCCCACCCATAGCTGAGAAGCTACGGACAGTTAATGGCTCCTGAGGGAGGGAACATCACTTTTCTTTGGGGATGTGACCACTGATAAGTTGTCCATGCCCCAGTGGATGGTCTCATGCCATATCACACGTGGAACAAATGGGACTCTGTGGGTTATTAATAATAATATTTAAAAAAGAAGATATGAAGTCAGGAGGAGACAAGTTGTTGAGTCCAGAGGGGTGCTGGAGCGCAGCAGGAGGTGGATCAAATCAAAATACATTGTATATATGAGAGAAATTTTCAAATAAAAATATTCTTAAAACAAATAAAACGAAATATATACTTTGAATAATCATTTCCTCTTTGTGAAAGTTTTTTTACTATCTCCACACTTCCTAAGATAATTTTTATTTTTTTATTTTTTTGGTCTTTTTGAAACAGGGTCTCCCTGTAGCTCCAGCTGTCCTGGAACTCACTATGTAGACCAGGCTGTCCTTGAATTCACAAAGATCTGCTTGCCTCTGCCTCCAGAGTGCTAGGATTAAAGGCGTGCACCACCATGCCTGGCCTAAGATAATTTTTAAACCATAGACTTAAGCATTAGTTAAATTTAATCTCATAGTAATCCTATATTTCCTTAATTCAGCATCATTCTCTAGTTCTTAATAATTTGTAATTTGTCAAGCTTGTGACCAAGACATGATAATGATATAAAGATCTGGGCAGAAATTAATGAAACCGAAACAAAGAAAACAATACAAAGAATCAACAACTCCAAGAGCTGGTTCTTTGAAAAGATAAACAAGATCTAGAGACCGCTAGCCAAGTTAACCAAAGAAAGAAAGAGTACCTCCAAATCAACAAAATCAGAGATGAAAGGGGAAACATCACAACAGACACCAGAAAGATACACAACATTATAAGGGAATACTTTAAAAACCTATATGATACTAAATTTGAAAACCTAAAAGAAATGGATGGATACCTAAAGGCATGGGTACGAGAAAAACTAAACCAAGAGATTAACAGCTTAAACAGACCCAAAACAAAAAAAGAAATTGAAACGGTAATACAAAACCTCCCGACTAAAAAAAGCCCAGGACCAGATGGATTTACAGCA
>NW_008340356.1:797168-798282 GCF_000622305.1 Nannospalax galili | reverse complement strand
AAAACAACCCTGAGAACTAAGAGCAATGCTGGGGGGATTACTATACCAGATTTTAAGCTCTACTACAGAGCTATAGTCATAAAAACAATATGGTACTGGCACAAAAATAGACCCATAGACCAATGGAACAAAATTGAAGACCCAAATATGAGTAATTGCAATTTTAGCCACCTGATATTTGACAAAGGGGCCAAGAACATTAACTGGAGGAAAGACAGCATGTTCAGCAACTGGTGCTGGCAAAACTGGATTTCCACCTGTAGAAGAATGAAACTAAACCCCTATCTTTCACCCTGCACAAAAGTCAATTCCAAATGGCTCAAAGACCTCAATGTAAAGCCTGAAACTCTGAAACTATTAGAAGAAAACATTGGGAATAATCTACAAGACATAGGCATAGGAAAGGATTTTCTATGGACATCAATTGCCCAGGAAACAAGGGCAAGAATTAACAAATGGGACCTCATTAAACTAAAAAGCTTCTGTACATCAAAGGAGACAACCAAGGAAACAAATAGAAAACCCACAGAATGGGAGAAAATATTCACCAGCAACACATCTGATAGAGGTTTAATAAACAGAATTTACAACGAACTCAAAAAACAGGGAACCAAGACAAGAAGCATCCCAATTAAAAGATGGACTAAGGAGCTGAACGGAAAGTTCTCAAAAGAAGAAGTAAAGATGGCTAGGAAACATTTTAAAAGATGTTCAACATCCCTAATAATTAGGGAAATGCAAATTAAAACCATTTTAAGATTCCACCTCACCCCAGTCAGACTGGCTAAGATCAAGAGAACAAATGATACCAAATGTTGGGAGAGGATGTGGGGAAAGGGGAACACTCATCTACTGCTGGTGGGGCTGCAAACTGGCTTAACCCCTATGGAAAGCAGTGTGGAGAACTCTTAAAAAACTACAAATGAACCTGCCATTTGACCCAGTTATACCACTCCTTGGCATATACCCAAAGAGCCCATCCTATCGCAGAGACACTTGTACATCCATGAATGTTGCTGCTCTTTTCACAATAGCTAAGAGATGGAAGCAACCTAAGTGTCCCTCAATTGATGAGTGGATAATGAAAATGTAGTTCATTTATATGATGGAGTTC
>NW_008340356.1:791409-795103 GCF_000622305.1 Nannospalax galili | reverse complement strand
AATTTACAGCCAATTTTGAAAGAGATGCATCTTAGCTCTGGAAATTGTTATTGAATATGTCAATGCTGTTGCAATGAAATGCCTCTTCTAATCATTTGGCTATGAAATAAATAATTAAATAATAATAATTATAATAATAAGTAGATGTGGATGTGAAAAGCATTACCATTGAAATCTACCTGATTACTTTATATCCATGCTCAGATACCAAGGAGCTCAGAAAGTAACCGACTGTCACTAGTAATAATCAGATATATAGAGATTAGAAATGCATGAGATTAGAGATGCATGTGCCAATATATATGTGTTAATAGCATTAAAAATGAGTTTTCTGTATGAAAAAGTGTATTTTAAAATGAAATGGAGCTCTTTTTTAAGGGTTAAGACCTCATTTAATTTTATGTCTTATAAGGTTTATACTGAGTAAAATATTGTATTATTGTAACAATTCAACTGTAAACCTAAAAATTTTCAGCCAATTTTGAAAAAGATGCATCTTAGCTCAGAAAATTGTTATTGAATATGTCAATGCTGTTGTAAATGCTTCTTCTAAGTATGTGGTTATTAAATAAATAATAAACTGAAAAAAAAGTCCTTTAACTCCTCATAGGAAACTTTTAAAGCATATGATTTTTCAAATTTTTCAATCCACTGGCAAATTCCCCACTATACTTAACTTTGATGAAAATTCATTTTTTAAAATATCACATAGAGAGGCCTGGAGAGATGCTCAGCAGTTAAGAGCAGTGACTGCTCTTGCAGAGGACTAGGGTTCGATCCCAGCACCCACATGGTGGTTAACAACCATCCATAACTCCAGTTCCAGGGGATCTGATGCCTTCTTCTGACCACCATGGCACTGCATGTCACGGGTGCACTTACAAACATGCAGGCAATACATGCATAATACATGCATACACATAAAATTTAAAAAGAAATTCACAGAGAAAACCTCCATTATAATGATAGGATTCCAAACGAACCTACATAAGATATTTGAAAAAGACTTAATATTTTAAAATATTTCAACCAATGGGGAAGGTAGGATAAATAATAGGGGTGATTTTAAAATGTGCTTTTAATTTTCAGCCTATTGCCAATCATTAAGCAATAATGAATTTAGTTCCTTATAAATTTTAAGTTTTTTTAACTTATGTGTATGTGTGTATGTCTGTGTAAGTATATGCCATCTGTATTCAGGAACCTGCAGAACCACAAGAGGATACTTATTCCCTGGAAATGGAGTTATATATGGTCATGAGCTGTACTATGTGGGTACTGGGAACCAAACTCAGGTCCTCTGGAAGAACAGCAAGTGCTCTGTCCAGACCAGTTTCTTACATAACTAAATTGAGTGGTTTCCAACCCATACCAAATACTAACTAGCAGGACCACTGAAAGACAACTCACACTGTGTGTGGTGAACTATACTCCTTTGCCTCCTTCAGAAACAGAATTCTGTCAGGTGTGGTGGCACGGACCTTTAATTCCAACACTCAGGAGGCAGATGCGGGCAGATCTCTGTGAGATCCAGGCTACCTTGTCTACGTAGCAGTTCTAGACCAGCTGGTGCTAAAGGGAGACCCTGTCTCAATAAAACAAACAACAACAACAACCCCCCCAAAAAAACTAACAAAATATAAACAAAGTTTTTGAAATTTTGTGCTTATTTTGATAGATGGTAAGATAAGAATAAATTCTGTCTCTAAGGAGCTCACCAGAGTTAAAGGTACTTATATAAGCTTACTTTTTTACTTTACTGTATGTTATGTATATAAGTAAAATACTGAAAACATACAATATATAAGGCTAAATTTTAATAGCAGTATCTCCCATATGTTATACAGTGAGCAAAAAATTATAGCTCCGCCCTCTACCAGGGCATGAGTTTTCATAAAAAATTCAGAGGTTCACAGAATTTTTCCTTAGCTAGTGTCATCTAATGACTTTCTCTTAGTGCCTCCACGGTGACCATTTGTCTTCCTATTACTAACCTCGTGTTTACCTGATTTAGCTTAAAGATGGCCCTTACTTTTAAAAATAAAAGAGGAAAAAACTAAGACAGAAGAAAAAAATATAAATATCTGAAGGGTCTATCAAATAAAAATTTTAGTAAATAATACCTAATGTACCTTTTTAAAGTGTATTCAGAGGGTGAGCAATGTGACAAAGCTCATGCAACATAATGTGAAGAGTTAAATTGTTTTCTCATTAAGCACCTATAAAGAGAAAAAAGAATCCCTTAACTTCACAAAGTTTAAAAAAAACAAGACCAGCAGACCCTGCTAAGGAGGTAATCTATTCTCTACTGGAACTGCAACAGATAGAGCAAGACCAGAAACGGAGGGACTTGTGATAAAAGCACCATTTTTCAATTAGGATCTTCGGATTAGAATTCCCCAAATTCGGCTTTTTGTTCATTTCTCCCCTTAACTAAAAGTCTCACAAACAGTATCTCTAATCATGTAAGAGTTTGTTTTATGGGCTGGTGAAATTGCTTAGTGGGTAAAGGTGCTTGCTGCCAAGTCTGATGACCTGAGTTTGATCCCCAGGACTCCCATGGTGGAAAGGGAGAACAGACTCCCAAAAGTTGTCATCTGACCTCCATGTACACACTACGGCATGCACATGCCCGCACACATACACACACAAAATAAAAATGTAATAAATTTTTTTAAAGACTTCATTTTACATTTATGGCTATAAAAACAAGGTTTTTTTTTTAATTTTTAAAGTATTTATTATTTTTATTTTATGTGTATGTATGTTTTGCCTGCATGTTTATACATACACCATGTGCATGCAATGTCTGCAGAGGCCAGAAGACGGTATCAGGTCCCCCTGAAACTGGAGTTATTGACAGTTGTTAGCTGCCACGTGGGTGCTGGGAACTGAACCCTGGTCCTCTGCAAAAGCAGCCAGTGCTCTTAACCACTGAGTATCTCTCTAGCCTCAAACAAGGTCTTGTTAATAAGACTGAAGATGAATACTCTGAACACCACACCATACCTGTACAAGTCTGCTTCTGGCTGTTGGCATTCTATCACAGCTACGAGACTGTCCAAGCTGGCAACTGTTTGTAATACTGCTGTTTCTGGAACTGACACATGTGTCTGAAAAAAAGAGATTAAATTATATCCCAATGTGACCTCAGATATCAACTACTTCAAATGTCATCCACAGATGAAATCACAGCATAGTATATTTGAGATGACTCAGCTAAGACAACGCAGAAGAGAAATATCAGAAATAAACAGAACAAATGGATTGCTGAGCTTACTTAGAGACCATTTGTATCATCGGTTATTAAAGTTTTATTGTATTCCATTTAATAGTAAAAAATGTGAATTTTCATCCCTGATTAGATTCTGAAAAGTAAGAATATTATATTTGTTTCTTAACTAAAAATGCATCAAGCTACAGATGGTAGCTCACATCTATAATCACAGTACATGGGAAGGAGAGACAGGAGGATCACCACTGCAAGTTTGAGGCCAGCCTGGGGCTACATGGTAAGTTCCAGGACAGGGTTACATAAAGAAACCCTACCTCATAAATAAAATAAAATAAAATAAAATAATAAAATAAAATAAAATAAAATAAAATAAGGGGTTGAGATGGCTGAGCTGACTCAGCAGTTAAGACCCTGGCTGCTCTTGCAGAGGACCCAGGTTTGACTCCCAGCACCCACAGG
>NW_008340356.1:784820-791336 GCF_000622305.1 Nannospalax galili | reverse complement strand
AAAAATTATATTTAAAAAAAATTAAATATAAAATAAAGCATCAAAAGTATTAAGAGGTTATATTTTTTCCTTAGAACATTTCCCATTTCCATTTTTAATCTGAATTAACAAAGCTAGGATAAGACTCCCCAGGGCTGGGATTATAGGAATATACTGTTCTGCCTGGATTATTATTAAGTGGGTCTTGGGGATCCAAACTCAGGTCCTCATAATTGTGCAGCAAGTGCTTTTACCAAACTAGCTATCGCCTCAACCCATTAATTTTGTAATTTTTAAAAATTTCAGTAACTTAAAGACATTTTTCCTTTATCAAATCAAATTTTATCACTCCACCTAAAGGAAAATACTATGAACATAAACTTCTTTGATTACCCAGAGCAACAGAGACATAGACATGAACAAACCTTCAGATTCGTTTCTCCATCCAAACTAGCAGTTGTAACGTGACACGAACCGTCAAGCCGGTCTGAGGACAGAAGCGCCAAATCTGCAGGGAAAATCTCATCTTTGGCTATTCGAACAATATCACCCACCTGTGAGAGTTTTTGGGAAAAGTGAAGACATACATTTTAGAAGACAAGGATTTACTTTCCTTCTGCTGTAGATGAGTGGCCTATCACAGTCTTTTACTTTGTATCTATTTATATTTTACAGTGCAGTTGAACTCTGGTGCTCAGGCATGTGAGGCTAGTGCTCTCCACTGGGCAACACTCTTGCCACTTTCACGGGCTTCTACAATCTATGAATCTAGCACATAAAATCAGGACTACAACTATGTACTACGACACCAAAACACAATTTCATAGTACTCACAACATACATACTCGAATGTTCTGTGATCTAGTTTTCACAAGGCCGCCACTTCGAACAACATACACAGGCGCTCCATTTACTTCACTGTCTGAGTTATGTCGTAGCCAATCTTCATATCCCTGAAAATATCCAAAGAACCAAAGTTATCCACTTCAGTATACATTTAAAATATTTCTACTAAATGAGAGAGAAAACGCTAAGAATTTCAGAGATGACTTTGATGGCTGCCACAGGTTTCCGACATTCATTCCTACTAGAAACATTACTTGTTCTCATTACATGCATGTTCTGGTTGTCAGAGAGCCTATCTCTTTTTTGTTTTCTTGCTACAGGTTTTTTTTCCATGTTACCTTTATGGATCCTTTCCTCAATTCACAATTGTTAGGATTAGGATCTGCAAGAGCCCCCTCCCCAACAGGGCCTCACGGTTTTGCAAGCCCCTGAGAATGCGGGAACTGAGTTAATGAGCACCCTGGTCTTTGAAGACAAGAGAAGTAGACTCTCTGCACCTTTTGGTCAAAGGCAGCATGCTTCCTCTTTGATGATCTTAAAGGATAAACAGACACCTTTTGACCCAGATCCTGGCTGACGCAAGGTGGGCTGTGGGTGGAACGCTCGCTGCACTGGCAGGGTTGGAGGGCTAGGTGCAGGGAGAGGAGGCATACGTGACTTGTGACCCAGGTCAGTGATGCCAGGGAGGCTGGATGTGGAGGGAGCCGAGGACAGCACGTGTCACTAATCATAAAACACTTTTTGAGGTCTGAAGTAGCATTATTACCATCTTACAGGTGGGGAAACTAAGGCACAAAGAGATTGATTTACATTCTCTGAGGGCATCAGGAGGGGAGCAGGCTGGGAGAGACGAGGCACTGGGAAGCTGGCCTAGTTCTGGAGGTGGGAGGATGTGTGGCTGGACGGGCACACAGGCACGCTCAGCTTGGACAGACAGACGGAAGGGGCCGGTTTTAAAAGAAGCTGTTCTGGTAAGCCCTGGGCTCCCTCTCTCCCGCCTAACTTTTAAAAAAATCTTCCCGCCTTCTGCATCCCCTGAAGCCCCCTCCCCCATAAAGACCCCAGCCCACAACTTGTGGGCTGACAATTTCCCTATCCCAAAGGGAATTGTCCTGTGTGACTTTCCTCTGCTAATAAACTCTATCCCGCTGGAGTTTTATCTGTGTCCTGGTGCTTTCTCCCAACTGACCCGATTCATCTATCAACAATCACTACTAAAATTCTTCTATTCCTACATATGCAAATAGTGTAAAATAGGCGGGTATTTCTGAAATGTTTATCTTCAACTCCTATCTCTTCTAGATTCTGAACGTGAACATTTAGCTGTTCTACTAACATCTCCATTTGCAGTCTCATAAATGTTACCCCACATTACCTTTCTTACCACCACCTCCAAAATCCTTCTTCCTTCCAACAAGTTCCCTCCTACTTTGATGTCTTTTTTGTACAAGGGGTGATGACTCACTGAGTTTAACTCTGGTTGCTTGCACACCCTAATGAAGAAATCACAACCCTCCTCCTAGCACACAGTAACTGCCCACAGTTCCTCAATGAGGGGTTGGGTTTACAGACACCTTCTTTTTTAAAATGTGTATGAGTATTTTGCCTGCCTGTATGTAAGTGCACCCACACTGTACAATGCTTGCAGAGACCAGAAGAGGTCATGGATTCCCCTGGAACTGGAATTACAGAGTGTTATTAGCCACCATGTGGGTGCTGGGAACCAAACTCAGGTTCCCTCCAAGAGTAGCCAGTGCTCTTAACCACTGAGACATCTCTCCAGCCCCAGGGTGTCATTCTTGACTTTTACTTTTCCTAACACTATTCAGTCATTAAATTCTATGACATCTGTGAACAAATAATATTTTAATCATACAGTATAAATTCACATAGCAGTACTGCAGACAACAGAGGGAAAAAAAGAATAAATTTAAAATTGAGGTTTACTTTTTTTGCTTTCTTAAAGCATAGATTAATTATAATCCAAACTCCAAAACTTTTTGAGTCCTGGTATGATGTCACAACTAGAAAATTCCACATTAGACTTCTTTGTCAAACATTATTTTATATATAAAAATATTTTAAATACTGAGTAAAATTATCTTCAGGCTCAGTGTATAAAGTACAATAAAACAAGTTTTGTCTTTAGAGTTGGGTTCCTTTGTCAAGATTATTCCAAAATATGGAAAAAAAAGAAATTCAAAGCACTTCTGGTCTCAAGCATTTTGGATAAAAGATATTCAAACTGCAGTACTTAGAAAAATTTGGCACATCACTGAAAAGGAAAACAGATACAAACTTTGATGGTAGAAAGTGAGAAAAATTAAGTGGAAATATCTCCTGTGCTATTTAACAAAAATTCAAGAATTCAACAGTATAGAACACTAGAGCTAATATATAGTGCTAAAAAGCAACGTTCAGACTACTGTAGCTTGTGTTCTATACTACCACTGAGGACAATGTGACTACTTTAGATATCTGGATTAATTTACAAATAACTGTTCCATTGGGAGAAGAGAATTAGCAAATTAGAGTTTAGGTACATTAAGAAGGAATTTTACCACATTATTTTGTATTCAATGCTTCCACTGAAAAATGTGTTTATCTATTACTGTAAAAATACTAAGATACTGGGGCTGGAGACATGGCTCAGAGGTTAAGAGCACTGGCTGCTCTTTCTGAGGACAATGGTTCAGTTCCCAGCTCCCACATGGAGGCTAATAACTGTCAGTAACTCTAGTTCCAGGAGATCGGACACCCTCTTCCGGCCTCCAGGAACGCTGCACACATGGGTGCATCTATATACACACAGGCAAAACACTCACACATAAAAACAAAACCAAAAAAATTTAAATATGAAAATACTGGGGCTGAGGATATAGCAGAGTTGGTAGAGCGCTTGCCTAGGATGCATGAAGCCCTGGATTCCATCCCTGTATTGTATAAATTTGGGCATGGTAGTGCTCCTGTAATCCCAGCACTCAAGAGACAGAGGCTGAGGGGTAAGAAAGTTTAAGATTATTTTCAGCTATGTAACAGGTTTTAGGCCAGCCGTGGACCCTGTGGGGCGCTGGGGGACCTCATGAGGTCCCCGTGGACCCCTCACAGAACTCTGTGGGGTGAGTGGGCATGTGGGGATGCAAGATGAGGCAGACCATGGACAAAAGAGATCCGGAATGGCGGGCCAAGCCACACAGAGCTGGGTGCAGGGTGTTGGGTGTTCATTTTTTTGTACATTGCCCACCGCCCCCCCCACAAAGGTATAAACTATACAAAATTCAAATTAGGATGTGTTATAAGGTTTGTCTACCTGCGTCAGGAGCAAGGGACCATTACAGAACTCGGGCAACAGGGTCTTATCTAAATTTAGCACTCAACTGAAGCAATCATCCTAAGTATGTGGTATAAGTTTTCTGCTTCTTCCCCTGAGATTATATTTTTAACTAATTCTAGAAAGAGAGAAATAGTCAATTATTATATTAAATTCTTATTTTGTAGTTATGCATTCACCAAAAATTTTTTCAATGTAGCTAATGGCACTATATTCTAGTTAAGTGCAGTCTACAGTTGGCTAAACATGCACTGGGTGATAAGGACAAAAAGAATTTAAATTGTTTTAAAAAATATGGAGCTGGCTATGGTGATGCGTGCCTTTAACCCCAGCCCTTGGGAGACAGAGACAGACAGATCAGTCAGCCTTGCCTACAAAATAAGTTCCAGACCAGGCAGGGATAGTAAGACCATTTCAAAAAATAAAACACTTGGCCAGACATGGTGGCATACACCTTTAATCCCAGCCTGCTGGACTTAGTGAGTTCTAAGCCAGTTGGGGACACAGTGAGGCCTTGCCTCAAAAAGACCAAAAAATAAAAAACTTGAAAAAGTTTCGTGGAAAGCCACTACCAAAGAAGTTTCCTAAAACATATACATATGTAAAGAGTTTAAACAGAGTTACTCTATAACTGGGGACTATGCCCCTACTAGACACCACACACTAGCAAATAAAAGGCTCAGTGCCATGAGCTGTTGGCTAATGAACTCCAATACATCCCCAAACATTACTGGCTATTGGTTATTGCTCTTGGTTACCCTCCAAAACTTGTGGTTAAGACCCTACTGTTGAAGACACCACACACTTGAGTCATAGAGCATGAAGAAATCAAACTGGTATTGACCTCAAAGCTTCATTCCTACTGACTAGCCTTCATAGCACTGAAAGGTACTATGCTCACTACAGGAGGAGAAAAGTAATCATCTATCTCACCCAACTGTGAATGCTGTGAACTGTAATAATGAACAACCTGGCAACAAATGCCCACTGGGGAAGGGAAGGCAGCGTGACTGAATGTTAGTTACTGGGAAGCTGAAAGCAGGAAGAGGCTGATCAGGAGAACAACACACCGTCGAGGTACAGTACAGTAGTGGTGACAAACTAATGAGGTGCATCTTGAAGGCAGGGGTAAAAGCAGTTAAAGGATGCAGATGTGGTGGGAAATGATATGGCTATTAATAAGCTAGGGAACAATAGGAGCAGCGTGGTTTAGCTCTGTGGGAGTCTCTTCTTAGACGTAAAAGTGGGAATGTGCAAAGTTAATTTTTTTGGTGTGTGTGTAGTCCAAATAGTTTCAGGATAAATACTAATTTCAGAAAATCAATATAGAGATGGACTGAATGAAATCACAGAGAAAAATATGAAAGACAGGTCCAGTGGACAAATACGTGCTATTCTAATGAAATAAATGACATTTGAAAAACCAAGTAAATAGGTAACTGTGTAGTGATTTGGATGCTTGCTAAATATACACACAAATCCCAATCTCCATCAGAAGAGTGAAGAAAAGGAAATCTAAGTGAAAGTTAAGGCACAGTAGTCTCTGACACACTGTTGCGTAATGTAATTGTTAAACTATAGACCCTTCTATTCTTTATCCTTTAGCAAAACCAAGGCAAGGCCCAAAGGGTGGTTCAGTAGGTAACGGCACCTGTAACAAGTATGACAATCTAAGTTCAGTCCCCAGGACCTATATGGCAGAGGAATGAACTGACTTCTGTGGGTTATGCTCTGACCGATACCAGCAAACCATGGCATGTATATATCACACATGTGCATGATGCTTATGCACACACACACACACACACACACACACACACACACACACAACCAGAAATGTGATTAAAATGTTTATAAAAATGAATAAAACTAACTTTCAAAGGCAATTAATATGCTTCATCCCAGAACTGCAAAATATGTGTCAATTTCATTTCCCCATCAATCAACAAGCAATCCTTACATATTATGAAATGGAAAATCTTAATACCATTTAGGTAAGAAAATGCAATGAACTCTCTCAAGTGGAAGGAAGCAGCTCTGTATCATTGAGACCCTGCCAGGATTTTTTGAGAAGTGGTAGCTATTTCAGCATGACATTATTAAGAACTTATTTCTTAATTAGTATACTTATCCAATAATCTAATTCTCTATTCCTAAATCTTAACATCAACTCATAATCTGGTTAAAATTATTTCCATTAGTGTATTACTACATATAAAACCAACGTTGTCAAGGAAAACTGTAAGCAGGAAAGCACAAGTGTTCATCCTAAAAGCAGATACTCTGCATTCTATATATAGACCTTCTCCTTTGAACTATACTTCCTTTAAGTATCATTAAACTTACAAAGATAATGTTTC
>NW_008340356.1:736149-784482 GCF_000622305.1 Nannospalax galili | reverse complement strand
TTTGTGTTTAGATGAGTCCTGTGTCAAGAAAATAATATATTTTGATTGTGATCCTTCATGAGTCACAAGGTACTTGAAATGTAACTAATCACATATCTAACAACTTTGATGCTTTTTAATAGAAGTTATTTTCACAATGAATGCTAATTTGCAGTAGAAATATTTAGCATCTTCTGAATGAATTTTGGGAAATCAATGAAGTATTTCGTACCTGTTTTATGGCGGTTACTGTTATCACAAAGAATAATGGAAGTCCACTGGTAATTGGACTGGTAGGTGTATCAATCATAAGCTAGATTTAAAGAAAGAATGCAGAATATTATATTCTTATATTGCCTATGTTGTACTATCAATAACTAAAATCACATACTCTAATACAATGGGTGTAGTTTAGTTTACAATTTCATTTTCTTGGCTACATCACAGAATTGGTATTTTAAACCGGAGACTCACACATATTGCTAGAGTGGATTCGCTCATTCTGCCTTTTGTTGTTCTGTTTTTGTTTTAAGACAATGTAAGCCTAGGCCAGACTTGATCCTCTTGTCGCTGTTGCCCAAGTGCTGGGACTACAGGCATTCGCCTTGTGCCTGGCCACTCTGCTTTCTTAGTGGGGTATTTAAATTCTTCCTCAGTGTCGCCTAGGAATGGAACTACAGCTGCTCTGATCAAATTTCACATTTCTTTGAACAGCCTACAAAATGCTAAAGAGTCAGCAATTTTACTCTTTGGGTTCAGAATAAACTCAACACTGATGAAGGAGAAGTAGGAACAGGAAGAAAGAAAATGATTTTTCCTACAACTTATTCTACGACAGCCAGCAGAACCCGAGAAAAACAGCTATGAAAATAATGCTGCAGTTATGATGGCTATCGTGTAACTGACATTTCTATAAGTTGCAGAAATGTTTGTAGTAATTATGTATGACTAACAAGAGCACAGACCTTATGATTTATTAATGTTCCTTTATTCTGGGACAATGGTATTTGCTCTATCCCACAGACATGCTGAATTCCTGATCTTACCTAGGAATTGCACAAATGAATACATGCCATGTGGATGGTTAGTATAATTTCACATTTTCCAAGAAACCACCAGATGCTATTAAAAAAGTAAATGATATAAAATTAAAAGTTCTTTTGCTACTCATGAAGAAAGACAATTTTTTAAAAAAAGTTTAAATATTTCCTAAGTTTTAAAATGATTATTTGACTAATTGTAACTTTTCTTTTGAAATCCTAGGCTCTACTGACAAAAGAGCTCATTCAAAAATTCAATGCAACACTGGAGGAAAATTCTAAAAAGCTGTTTTATTAGAAACGACTAACCTCTTTATGAAAATGATAATCACGACGTTTACATATTGACTTTCATGGGCTTTTCTGATATATATTTTAAAAAGCACAAAAATTAACAACCTATGACAACAAACAGAGATTTAAGCCCAGAAAAAGACCTCCAGGATTTCCAGTCATGTGGACACTTAAAAATGAGAATAACTAGCTGAGTGTGGCGATATACATCTGTAATTCCAGAAGGGGCAGAGGCAGAAAGATAGTGAGTTCATAGCTATCCTGGAAATACAAAATGAGACTCTAAGATAGATGGGTAGATAAATAAAAGAGATAAGAAAGAACAAAAGGAAGGAAAAGAGAAGGAGGGAGAGAAAGGGGCTAAAACAATTCTAAAGTTAGTGGCTGCAAAGATGATTCAGTGGTTAAGAGCACTGGCTGCTCTTGCAGAGGAACCTGGTTTGTTCAATTCCCAGCACCCACATGGCAGCTCACAACTATCTGTAACTCCAGTTTCAAGGGATCTATCTGATGGCCTCTTCTGACCTCTATGGGCATTAAGAATACAGGTGCAACTTATATACATGCAAGCAGTACACTCATACACACAGAGTAAAAAAAAAAAAAACCATAAAAAAATTCTTAATTTAAATGAAATTTGTTTATTGGAATGATGTTTTGCGATGTTGTCCAAGATGGTCTCAAGCAACCCTCCTCTGTCTCAGCTTCCCGAGTATCTGTGCCTACAGACTCATGCCACTACACTTAGCTAAAACAAAACTTAAATTAAAAAACTTAAAAAGCCAAATATGTATATACATTACATAGAAATACATATTAATACATACAATTTTGTATAAAGATGATTCCGTAGATAGACATGTGCCGAAAGCATGCACTATACACTAATGGTGATAAAACATTTATATTCTGAGGCAAGCATCTGAAAACTGGTAATAGTCTTAGCTTAGATTACAGCTATCAGCACTACAACACTCTAGTAAAGAAACAAAATACAACTGATTTTAAAATTTATAGCCTACTTTTTAGAAATCTAGATGTGATTTAGATCATCTATTCATGAATGGGAAAATTGCAGAAAAAAAATCCTATAATCAAACAACTAAGAATATAATCTGGCTTTTCCTTATTATGAGATATATTTTGAGAAGTTAAATTTACAAATAATGCTTTGAGTGATAAAACTTACCTGAACCAAAAATATAATAAGAAAATAAAAGTTTGCCACTCTTCTGAACTGTTCAAATAGGTTTTTTGGAACAAAGTTCCATACAGTATACTAGGGGAGAAAAGAAGAAAGGAGAAATAAGTATTTTAAACAAAATATAGTATATAGATGCAATTATAAAAATAGTAAGATGAGATCTGCTAATCTCTTAAATTCATATAACTCTTAATGCTATAAAAACTATCTGGTTTCCAGAATTTTAAATTTTTTTATATGAGTGTTTTGCCTATATGTACATATGACATGCAATGCCCACGGAGGTCAAAAGAGGGCATCAGATGTCCTGCAAGAGCAGCCAGTGTTCTTAACTGATGAGTCACCTCTCATCCTCTAGTTTCTAGAATTTCACACTGCTATTCTACTTTCTTATTTTCTTCCTTTGCTATTCATTGGCAATTTTAGTACATTTTTATTTATATATTTTTTTTATAAATTTTATTTTCATTTATTTTTTTCAAATATTTTATTGATTATTCTTTTTTTATGTGTATGCATGTATTGCCTGCATGTAGGTAAATGTTATGCAATGCCCACTGAGGACTGGAGAGGCTGTCGGATCACCTGGAACTGGGGTTACGGACAGTTGCTAGCTGCCACGTGGGTGCTGGGATTTGAAGCCGGGTCTTCTGCAAGAACAACCAGTGTTCTTAACCACTGAACCATCTCTCCAGCCCCTTTTATTTATGTTTTAAAAAATGTTGCACTTATTATTTTTTCATGTGTTTGAGTATATTGCGATGGAGGTCAGAAGAGGGCATCAGATCCCTTGGAACTGGAGTTATAGACAGTTTTTAGCTGCTGTGTGGGTGCTAGGAATCAAACCCAGGTCCTCTGGAAGAGCAGCCAGCGCTCTTAACCACTAAGCCATCTCTCCAGCCCCAGACAATTTTAGTACATTTTTAAAAATGAGATATGAAACCTATTAATTTTGCTATTCAATTGCTGATTTTTTAGAAGTTAGAGAAAATAGATCTAAAATAATAT
Source organism: Nannospalax galili (assembly GCF_000622305.1). Lineage (NCBI taxonomy): Eukaryota > Metazoa > Chordata > Mammalia > Rodentia > Spalacidae > Nannospalax > Nannospalax galili. The sequence continues at coordinate 780,957 of NW_008340356.1, read as the reverse complement.
TTTACTAACGTATTTTGGGTTTTGGTTACATAAAATTAAAGGAGAAAAAATGAATGAGTTGATAGAAATGCTACCTAGACTAAAATTTGTATTTTATTTAGCCCAGTGTCAGAAACAAAAGAAATAGTCTAATTGTGCAATTATTTTCTATATGATATATAGAGTAATGACCTAGAATGTTAAAAAAAATAAAAATGTTAGAAAAGTGATCACTGGATAATCACCCCCAAAATTCATGAAGGACATGAAACTGCCACAATGTCCATTTTAAAAGGTAAGCCTGGGTAGAGTATGATGGTCAAAAGCACATATGGGGAGTTAAACTCCTATGGCTCAATCCTAACGCAACATTCATTAAATAACCTTAGGCTTAATCTCTGTGTCCCATTTCATTTCTCTGAAAAATGAGAGTGATGATAAGCATCTCTTTTAGAGGACTTAATAAGTATACATGAGCCAATTATTTGTAAGCACTTAGGGTAGAAGATGGCTTGTATTAATTGTTGCATGTTTGTTAATTAGTAGTAGTTAACTCATAAGCTTATTATGCTATATCATAAGGGTATAGCAATACGCATTATTTATATCATCACTCACGTCATTATATATGAAAACTCAGTTTACAGAATTTTTGTCTGTCTATATTCGCCCATTGTTCTGCTCACTTCGCTACCTTTAGTGCTTATACTACTTGGAAGAGTTGAGAATCAAAGACTCTGAAGACTCAATGAATAAATAAATAAATAAAAATGAAAAGAGAGTTTTTGTTTCCTGGTTACTGATTAAGATCTTTAAAAAAGGCAGTTTACTTAATTTTCTCTGTATAAAGTAAGATGCTTCTAATTTCTGAATTTTTCTGTTTCTGTTCTTTTGGTCTGTTTTAATTTCTGAAATTTTTATATGTCAAAAGTTACTTCTAAATTAGTTGTTTGAAACCTGAATAATCCTTTCCCACACAAACAATTTCATAAACAGAACTAGGTTCCCAGAAGAGTCCACTAAGGCCTATACCCAGAAGTATACAGAGCACATCTAACAACTTTTCTTTCTTAGGTGAAATTACATTTCTATTTTTAACCTGAGACATATGAAATGTGTATTTTCTGTTAGTAGTATCAGCACAAATAGCTCCAGAATCTGGAAATGAAAATTATGTTCAGGGTTCAAGAGAAAAGAGAGGCAGGTACTTTCTACAACCTAAAGAAGTCATCCTTTTAGCATTTATGGAGGATGGTAGAACTGGATAGTTATCTTTAGCTGATCTGTGTGTGTCTCTGTTGTGTGTATGTGTTGGTATGGCTGTGTACACATGTGTACATGTGTGTGGAGGCCAAAGGCCAATAATGAGTGTATTCCAAATTGTTCTGTTCCTTATTTTTTGAGTCAGTCAAGCTGGCCAATGCTCCAGGGAGCCTCCTAGCTCTGCTTCCATAGCACTAGGATTACAGGCATGTGCAACTGTGCTCTGCTTTTACGTGGAAGATCCAAACTCAGGGTCCTTGTGCTTTCAGGAAGCATTTTACTAGCTGAGCCATCTCCCCAGCCTTTTTCAGCTCATCTTAATTGGAGGAAAAAGCAGCTGTTCCTACAGGGGTCAGAATATCTTCATGTAAATTCCTTAGTCATCATATCAATGTATAAAACTTCCTATGAATTAGGCTGGCAATGCCCTATGTTTACAAACACCTACATAAATTATGACAGCTGGGCGTGGTGGCGCATACTTTTAATTCAGCACTCAGGAGGCAGAGGCAGGTGAATCTCTATGAGTTCAAGGACAGCCTAGTCTACATAGCAAGTCAGCTGGGGCTACAGGGAGACCCTGTCTCTAAAAGACCAAAAAATAAAAAAATAAATAAATTATGACAGTGGCAATATATTAAGATTTATTTATATTTATTTTATGTGCATAAGTGGTTTGCCTGTGTGTGCATGCCTAATGCCCACAGTGGCCAGAGGGGCACTACATCCCTGCAACTGGAGTTACAGATGGTTGTGAGCTGCCAGGTGAGTGCTGGGAAATGAACTTGGGTCCTCTAGAAGAACAACAAGTGCCTTTAACTGCTGAACCTTTCCAGTCCCTCCCACTACAATCTTAAGGAGAATAATTGTATAAATTGTCAGTAAGGTAACTGGCTTCAAGCTATTTCCTTGGTGGAGGTGGGGATGAAGAGATGGCTCAGCATTTGGGAGCATGTACTGCCCTTGTGGAGGACCCAAGTTCAATTCCTAGAACCCGGATCTGCTGGCGCACAAACACCTATACATCTAGCTACAGCAAGCTCTGATGTGTCTGGCCTCCCTAGACATACTATTAAATATGAAAATATTTTTTGGTGTTTTTTTTTTTTTTATTTGAGACAGGGTCTTCCTGTAGTCCCAGCTGGCCTGGAAATTGATATGTAGATCAGACTGGCTTCAATCTCACAGAGATCTGACTGCCTCTGCCTCCCAAGCACTGGCATTAAAGGCAGGCACCACCATACCCAGCATATGAAAATATTTTTAAGAAATTTTATTGAATGTTAATGTTATCCTAATCACTACGTAATAGTCATTAAGACAAGTGAGTTGATAAAATTTCCCTATAGTTATGTATGACTTTATAAATGACCTTGTCTCCTAACTTCTAACATTGATAGAATAGTAAAATTAATGCTTCAAGGAAGTTTAAATTTAATATAAGGTAGCTACTATGGACAATGAAATTAAGCTAAGATATATTATGAACTATCTACAACATGTAAAACACAAAGAATAAGGGAAACTAGTAAGCTTATTAGTAAATCACAGAGTTTAGAACTAAATATTAATAGTTGTAGTCAAAGATAATCACACAAAATCACTCAAAGAAAAAGCCCGTAGAAAGAAAAGCATAATGAAGGAGGCTGAAGTCAGGGCACGTGAAAGAGCGTTTCTGGAAGACAGGGCAGCAGAGATCAGGAAGTGTGAGAACAGCTCATGGTGGCTTCGTGGAACAGAAGGCAATGCAGCCTGAACAGCATCTCAGAGCAATTCCAGGAATTAAAAGTAATATGAGGTCAGCTTTATTGATGCTCAGGAGAAAATTAGCAGCAGATATCTATACCTTTTTTTTTTTTTTTTTTTTCCGATCTTATTGAGACACGGTCTCCCTGTAGCCCCAGCTGGCCTAGAACTCACTACATAGACTAAACTGGCCTTGAACTCACCAGAGATTCACCTCTGCCTCCTGAGTGCTGGGATTAAAGGTGTGCACATGTTAAGAACCATGGTAGAAGCATGGAATCCAGTCAAGGCTCAATGGGAAGAGTTAGTTCACTGTGAGCTGTGGGACTACAAGAAATCTAAGAGGTTCCAGAAACAACTGGGGTATAATCAAATTAGGAAAAGTGTGAGAAAATCCTTATGTTAAAAGATTTAACGAGGCAATGGTTATTTAAACTCTTACAGTTTTGGAACTCTAGTCAGAAACATTAAAATTGAATGTGCTGTATATAAAAACTGCCATATAAAAGTACTTATTTAATCTCATAAGTTTTGGGCTGGAGCAATAACTCAGCACTTAAGAGCACTGGCTGCTCTTGCAGAGGACTGGGGTTCCATTCCCAGCACTCACATGGCAGTTAACAATCATCAGTAACTCCAGTTCCAGGGGATCTGACACCCTCTTCTGGTCTCTGTGAGCACTGTATGCACATAGTGCGCTTATATACATGCAGGTAAAACACTCATACACATAAAATATTTTAGAAGTTTTAAGTTTTCAGGATACTCAGTTTCCAGCATCAGCTAAAGAGTTTTAAGTAGACCTGTGAAGTCCCAGCAGATAAGAATGACAATAATTAGAGTTTAAAACTATTTTAAAACCTGTAAAGTGTCCCAAATATAGCTGGGAACTAAAAGAGGCTGTTTAAAAAAACAACAAAAAACAAAAAACAAACAAAAAAGAATCATCAGTGAGAAGGTCACACATACAAATAATGAGACGGTGGAAAGAGAACAGGACCAGGGCAAAGGGACTGCTGGGCTGGGCTGGGATCTTGGGAAAGATGAACTCAGGGTAAGAATAAAGCATTAGCAGTGTCTCTGGAAGACAGTGACGGAGCATATAACAATGCTTCTTACGGCCCTATCAGCAAGAGCCAGGCTAAGGAGAACTTTGCCCTCAATCTCTGACTCACATCCTCTATCAACATGTAGTTTAATAAGGGGTCACTAGTCACATAGAGCTCTTGACATTTAAATTTAAGTAAAATTTAAAAATTCAGTTTCTCAGTTGTACCAGCTACTTTCGAGGCCTCAACAGTCACATGTGGCTATTGACTATCACACTGGACACTGTGGAGCACATTTCTATCATGAAAGAAAAATCTATTAGACAACATTGCTCTATAATCCTCAGCATTAAAAAACAGGACATCTTCAAAAGTCGCAGAAAAAAAATGAAACAAGAAAAAATAAGTAAGAATGAAGCAATATTTTACTTTAAAATATTTGCTGAAGATTCAAAACTGGAGCAGGGAGGCTTTAAAGTCACATGGAAATAAGTTCAAATTCCAATCTAGCCACTTACAATCTTGGGAATATTATTCAATTTCCAAGCACTTAAAGAACTGTAATAATACGAATATAGCACATTGTAAGCTAGATTTAAAAAATAGTTACTTTACATGGGTTGTTGCAAAAATCAAATTATAACATGAAAAGACACAAATACAACTACAGGCGGTCAGTATAAACACCGTGTGGAAGCAGAGCTGCAACTGAAGACAATTACTTGACATAGTGACAGGCTGGGAGCAACTGGCAACTCCTTTCTTTCACATATCATTTTGGTTAAGATAAATCAATTATCAGTTTCCTGACCTTGTAATAATATAAATGTACATCTGCACAAATCCAACCATTTTTAGATGGTACACATTTATAGGTTTTTGTTTGTTGTTGTTGTTACTGTTAATTTTGCTCTTGAGACAGGGTCTCATATATCCCAGGCTGGCCCCAATCTTAAGTAGCCAAAAATAATGCTGAACTTCCAAGAGCTGAGATTATAGGCATACATTGTATTGTTCAGTTTATGTGTTACTATGGATTGAACCCATGGCTTCATACATGCTAGGGAAGCACTCCACCAACCTAAATTATCCCCAGTCCTATATCTATAGTTTAAATAATAAAACTGTTTATCCTTACCTTAGATGAAATGATCCGGTTATCTATAAATTTTTGAGGTGTATAAAGGCCATTCTGAGGAAATCTATTGGCTATGTAAACAGTTCTTGTGTCACTCTGATGTGGTGGGTCAAAACCCTAAGATCAAACAAAATAAGAAGCAATACTGGTCAACAGCCTAGTTGTTGGATGTTACTTCACTACTAGTTTTTACATAATCAATTAGATTACATATATTATAATTGGCCTCAAAGTGCACATAGACCCAATCTATTTAATTATTAGAACAGTTCAAACACTGATGCTTTTTCTTTCATAGGTAAATAGGTATATTATCTTCGGATATAAATGAACTAAATCATACCTTCTAAAGAAATAGTTCACCTTTTGAGATATGCTATAAGGGAAAAACAATCAGATGGGAGGCTTACAGAACTTTCCTTAATTCCTTGCTTCTCATTCCTGTAGGTGCCTTGCTTTCTTTTAGGATGGCCTCTTACTGGGTGAACAAGAAGTGTGTGTAGCTAACATGTGACTGCCATGTTTGATAGCAAAGACTTATGCTCATTTTCAACTTCTTCCGTATCTAGATCAACTTGGTTTCAGAGACATTTGTTCTCAAAAGACTCTGATTCATGTCACAGATATATACCACTTGATCCTTTATTTGTACCAGTTAACAGTTCCAACTGATTTCCTGACCTATAGATAGTAACGTGATTATATTCCTGGAGGAACACATATTCTGTCCTCAAATTCACAAGACCATCTCTCACAGTTGTATTAATCTTCAGTGGAAAAATTTTCACTAGTGGCAAGAATACAGATTCTTTGCATACTCACTGTCTTCCAGGACTGTAAGTGAATCTCCAATAAGGTAAAGGCACTCCTTTAACAGGCAAATGATTTTAAATTCCTTTGATTTTCATTTTGTTAATGATGGCCAAGGGCTATTTACTAGTTTTACTAAGTTGTAAGACTCAATTATGTGGGAGACAGGCTTGAGCCTAGAGTGGAAGTCCTAATGACAGCCATACAGCAGGCCTGAGGCAATGGCCTGACCCTGGAGCCACAAGGAAGGCCTTGTGATTATCGCTCCATTTGGCTTGCCACTCCCTAGTCACCACCCCTTGAAATTCCAGGATGCAGTTATCTACAGCTTGCAGCACATGGGCATAACAACAGCCATGGTCACATGATTTACTGGAACCTGGGCTGCCCATATATGGCACTGTTGTTGTATCCCTGTCTGATTGGTCCAGGGACCCTATTAAGCTTGTAAATTCCTCAATAGACCTGTGTCACTGAACCTGGTCTCCTGTGTCTGAATGCAGCTCCGCTGACACAGTCTCCTCACCAGCCCTGGGGCGAGGGCCGTGAAGGTGGATGGCCGCAAATTAGACTTGATAGTCATTAAATACAATGATTCATTTTTAGATAAGACTACCAGCCTTGGTTGTCAACTTGACACACCTAGGAAGAGGTAATCTCAATTGAGGCATTTCCTCCATTACACTGGCCCATGAGCATGTCTGTGAGGAATTTTTTTGATGGTTGAATGATGTGGGAGGGCCCAGTTCACTGTGGGTGATGTTAACTCTGAAGAGGTGGTCCTGGGATGGATAAAAAAGCAGGCTGAGCACAGGCCAGAAATGCAAACCAGTAAGCAGTGTTCCTTCAAAGCCTCTGCTTCAGCCTCTCCTCCAGGTTCTGCTTGTTTACAGTTAGGAAAGAGGCTAGATTTGAAACTGGAGTCCAGCAAGCATTGAGGCTAAGGCTGCAGCTGAGACTGCCTACCAAATGCATGGCAGAGAGGAGAGTAAGTAAGGGCAAGAGAGAGCTCTCAGGGCCATCTAAGATGCCCGGGAGAAAAGGAAGACACGAATAGGAACGTGACAGGAAATCAGAAAGAAGATTCCAAAAGGAATTATTTTCTATGCTGCCAAAAGGATGAGAACTGAAGAAAAAGGAAGCTGAATGATTAAGACATCGTTGGTAATGCTGCCCACACAGCTTGAGAGGAGGTGAGGGAGCCCAAGTCAGACTCCAGTGAGTGAGTGAACAAGGAAGGAGGGTGTGGGACGGAGGCAACAGCAACTCCAGGAAAAACAGACCAATGGAGGGATTCTAGCTCACACTAATCCTAAAATTCTGGTGTGAGAATTAACTTTTTGAAATGAAAAATTTTTGAAGGATTCAGGAAAAGAAACAAAGGACTTTTAAAGCCAGTATCAGGCATTAACTTTGGAAATGGATACAATTTTTACTCATCCAAAAGGGTTTTTTTGCTGTTTAATTTAAAGATGAAAAAAAGCTAAAAGCATCTATCATCATACTTTTTTTTTTTTTCATCTTTTTGAGTCAGGGTCTCCCTGTAGCCCCAGCTGGCCTTAGAACTCACTATGTAGACCAGGCTGGCCTTGAACTCACAGAGATCTGCCTGTCTTATCCTCCCAAATGCTGGGATTAAAGCCACCATGCCCAACTCTATCATCATACTTTTATGCTGGTAGTAATGCTAAGGAATATCTCTGTGATGGGATGATAGCATGCATCCAGTCATTCGTGTGTTTACAACTTCCTATCTTCCTGTGGCTTTCTACATACACTAGTGTCCCTAATGGAGACTCAAAACTCCTATCACAAACTGTTCCTCTCTAATTAACTCTAAAGTTAACTAAAAAACTCACATTCTTGGGTTGTTAATGGCATAGTTAAGTGGCAGAATGTGTGGGCCCTGAGTTCTATCTCCTTTGGGAATAAATAAATAAATAAATAAATAAATAAATAAATAAAATCCATTCTTTCTCTTTTATTAGTAATATACATATTTTTATACAATTACAACACAGGGACCATCAAGATGGCTCAGCGAGTAAAGGTACTTACTGTCAAGCCTGAGGACACGATCAGTCCTAGGAACCCACATGGTATACAGAGAAAACTGACTCCAAGTTGTTCTCTGAGATCCACATGCACACTATACCATAGATTTACCCACACACATGCACAAACAGATGCAAAACAAAAACAGAAGTTTGAAAATATGGGTCTTTTTCTGTGTTAGCGGCAATCACACTGACTTCTCTCTAAAAGGCAGTGGTTCTCTCTAGAGTTTAGGAATTCACAGACAGACATGTTTAGAGTTGGGAGGCTGACCTTTTAACTTTTCCCAAGGAAGAATATTAAGACAAAAGAATGTAGGAAAAACAATGATGTAAAAGACGATTGTTTTCAAAGGAAACTGACATAGCTCAGAGGTGTCTAATGCTTTTTTTATTTTTACCTTTTCTTTCTCTTGTTTTTTTTTGAGTTAGGGACTCACTAAAAGGTAGCCCAGGCTAGCCTCAAATTCACCATTTTGCCTCAGCTTTCTGAGTACTGGTATGGCATATTATTTATTAAGCAAATGTAACTGTGTTCCTCTGTATTCCAGATGAATCAGAAAAAAACCTTTACAGTGTCTGTTAATCTAAGACTATTCTAAAATTGAATTTATACTTAATTATCTAGACACTGCTCAAAAAAAAAAAAAAGGATGCCTTTAATCCTGGCACTCAGGAGGCAAAGGAAGACAGATTTCTATAAGATGGAGGCCTACATAGTGAGTTCTAGGCCAGCTGGGGCTAAAGGGAGGCTCTGTCAAAAAAAAAAAAAAAAGTCCTGGGAGCTGGAGAGATGCCTCAACAGTTAAGAGCACTGGCTGGTCTTCCAAAGGACTTTGGTTTGATTCCCAGCACCCACAGGGCAGCTCACAACTATCTGTGACTCCAGTTTCAGGGGATCTAATGCCTACTTCTGTCTTCCATAGGCTTTGCATGACACAGGTGCATTTTCAGATGCAGGAAAAATACTCATACATGTAAAACAAAAGTTTTTTAAAAGTTAATTAGCATTAGCAGGTAAACACTGCTTCAATTCCTTTTAACTTTGCATTAAGGGTTGGAATCACAAAGTTAGAGGGTCTCTTATCTGAGTTAGAAACCAGCTCTTTCACATTTAAAGTTCAACATAAAAAGAAAAGATTACAGAACTTGCCTATCTCTCATCAGGTCACTCTCACTGCTGGAACTTCTTGAACTTCCTGTATTTAAGGAACATTCATGGAGTACCAAAGTAAACAAAGGTGGGAGATGCAGAAGAAACAAGTTTCTCAGTAACAATCTGAGGAGCTGCTGCCAACCACACTCATTACACAGAATCTTCAAAGAAAATCTTAGGACATCAATATGTAGCATGTGTTTACTGAGAAAAACGTTTGGTACTACACTAAGCATAGTATTGTGACAAATTTAAGCAAAAATACCAAGAAAGCAGAAATACCAAGTCACTTAGAATGTTATTTGTTAAACTATCCAACAATTTAAGTTGAAAAATTTATAAGTATAATGAACACTGACTCTATGCAAGATGAATACACGTGGAACTATGGAAATACCAAAATGAGAAGACAGAATCCCTACTCTGAATCAAACCTTGTATTTTAAAAATGAGGACTTTTGGGCTGGGGATACAGCTCGTAAAAGGTTGTCTAGCAAGGCTCAATCTCCAGCACTGAAAAGAGGCTAGAAGGGGAGTAAAAGGTCTTTTTTTTAAAAAAAGTATTTTATTACTTTTATATGTATGAGTGTATTGCCTGCATGCATGTGAGTGCACCCGTGTCGTGCAACGCCGCAGAGGTCAGAAGGCGGCTTTGGATTCCCCTGGAACTGGAGTTAAGGATGGTTCGTAGCCGCCATGTGGGTGCTGGGAATCGAACCCCGGTCCTCTGCAAGAGCAGCTGGTGCTCTTAATTGCTGAGCCATCTCTCCAGCCCCAATAGGTCTTTTTCTAATAAGCTTTGTACCAAGAAGGTGTAGAAGGCAAAGAAGGTAGCTGCTGCCCTTCCCAAAGCTGGAGAAAACATTTGACTGCTAAGAAGGCTGTACTTGCTGAAGGCATCCAAAGCCATAAAGTAACTCCATGGCTGGGCATGGTGGCACATACCTATAACCCCAGCACTTTGGAGGCTAAGGCTGAAGGATCACCACGAATTCCAGGCAGGTCAGTCCTGGCTATAAAGTAAGACTCCATCTCAAAATCCAAAAAGGAGGGGCTGGAGAGAAGCCTCAAGGGGTTAACAGCACTGGCTGCATGCTGGGTATGGTGGCACATGCCTTTAATCCCAGCACTCAGGAGGCAGAGGCAGGCAGATCTCTGTGAGATCAAGGACAGCCTGGTCTACTTATTGAGTTCCAGGCCTGCTGGAGCAACAGGGAGACCCTATCTCAAAAACCCCTCTCCCCGAAAAAGGACAGTGGCTGCTCTTAGAGATGACCCACACAACCATCCTCACAACCTCCACTTCCAGGGGATCATATGCTTTCTTCTGGTCATTGCATGACACAGGTGAACTTAACATACATGCAGGCAAACACTAATACACACAAAAATTAAAAATTTAAAATAGGCCATGAGTGGTAGCATAGGCCTTTAGTCCCAGCACTCAGGAGGCAGAGGCTGGTGGAGCTCTGTGAGTTCGAGGCCAGCCTGGTCTACATAGTGAGTTCCAGGACAGCTGGAGCTACAGGGAGACCCTGTCTCAAAAAGACCAAAAAAAAAGTAAAACAAATTTCAATCAAAATGAGAAAATTCTTAGTGAAATAGCATTACATCATTAGATGACTCACTTTTTTAAAAGTATTTTGTTATTTTATATATATGAGTGTATTGCCTGCATGTAAGTGCACCCATGTCATGCAATGCCTCTCGAAGTCAGAAGAGGGTGTCGGAGTCCCTGGAACTAGAGTTACTGGCAGTTGTTAGTTGCCATTGTGGGTGCTGGGAACCAAGCCAAGGTCCTCTGCAAGAGCAGCCAGTGTTCTTAACTGATGAGCCCTCTCTCCAGCCCTGATGACTCACTTTTCTTACAGATTATCAAGTATATCTTTCTGAATAAAGAGTTCTGAAAGAATGCTCAAGAACCTTATCTTTTTTTGCATTTTCAATTTCTATTTCAATATCATAGTGTATTAGTTACTTTTCTGTTGCTGTGATAAAACATCAAGAGCAAGGGAACTTATAAAAGGATGAGTATATCTGAGCTTACAGTTCCAGAGGAATCAGTGTCCATCAGGGTGGGGAGGCACGGGGGCAAGAGGTGGCTGGAGCCAAAAGAGGAGTGCTCCTATCTTCAAGCACAGGAAGTAGAGCCACTGGAAATCTAGCAAGGCTTCAGAATGCTCTAGGCCCGCTCCCAGTGACGTGCTTCCTCCATCAAGGCTACACCATTATTTAAAAAAAAAATTTATTTATTATTTTTATTTTATGTGTATGCATGTATTGCCTGCATGTATGTAAGTGTGCCTGTGTCGTGCAATGCCTACAGAGGACAGAAGAGCTTGTCAGATCCCCTGGAACTGGAGTTATGGACAGTTGTTAGCTGCCATGTGGGTGCTGGGATTCGAACTGGGGTCTTCTGCAAGAACAGTGAGTGTTCTTAACTGTTGAGTTATCTCTCCAGCCCCAAGGCCACACTTTCTAAGACTTCCAAAACAGCACCACTAACTGGACACAAAATGTCCAATTACTTGGAGCCTATGAGGGATATTCTCATTCAAACCAAGACACATAGTCATCTCAGAAAGAAAATATATAAATAAAATTAAAAAAAAAAAAACAAACTAATTTTGGAGTTTCTAAGACTCAAAATGAAAAAGAAAAAAATTTCAAAAAAATGTGTCATGTTGTTCAAAAATCAACTTACACATGCTATAGTTTACAATAAAAACATTTGCCAGAGGCATTACACATCAAGGAATAAAAGCAAGGCCTAACTATTAAAATATATGGTACTTGAAAATGACTATGGTTAAGTAACTACAGAATTCTGATCACTACTCTCTTCTCCCTGTACAAACTCTGGAGTCTCCTGGTGCCTACACATTCCTCCCTAATCCATTCTATAGTCCAGTCTCATGCCCAGGCAGGTGTAAGATGACAGGATAGGGAAGGTGGAGATAACAGGAAAGGAATGATTTTCTCAGGAGAAAGAAAACAAAAACTATGCAACAAATCAGTCATTCACAAAGAGATAGAAATGAAAAAAATCCAGTAATAAATTCTGAAAACGAGTCATTAAAATTGAAAATCAGAAGACAGGATAAATCCCAGTGTGGATACAGAGAATTTGTGAACTAAAGGCTAGTGTGAGAGGATGTGGAGAAAGAGGAGTTCTTCTTCACTGTTAGTGGGAGCGCAAATGACACGGTCATTACGGAAATCTGTTGAGAGGTTCCTCAAGAAGTCAGAAACTGAACCACCTACCACCTATGGTCTAGCTATTGCACTCATGGGCATATACCCAGAGAACGCTATATCCTACCACAGAGAAGTATTTGCACGTCCATGTTTATTGCTGCTCTATTTATGGTTAACGAGGACACAGAAACACCTAGATGTTGAACAGATGAACACATAAAGAAAAATCGGGTACCTATAAAAAAAGATTATTCAGCTATAAAATAAAAAAAAAGGAAATTTGCAGGAAAATGGACTTGGAAAGCATAACATTAAGCAAAGTGACCCAAACTCAGAAAAACAAAAACAGAAAACAAAAACCAGAATACATTCTCCCATAAATGGAAACAGCCCATCACCTAGCACTTTCAATTCTAGCTATTTCACTTTAAAGTAAAAATCAGTATTAAGGCCGGTCGTGGTGGCGCACGCCTGTAGTCCCAGCACTCCAGAGGCAGAGGCAGGTGGATCTCTGTCAGTTCAAGGCCAGCCTGGTCTACGTAGTGAGTTCCAGGCCAGCTGGGGCTACAGGGAGACCCTGTCTCAAAAAGACAAAGAAAAAAAAAATCAGTATTACACATAAGAAGGGTCACCACCTTTTTGCTTTAAGAAAAAAAACTTAGCAACAATTCAAATGTCCATTAGGGAAAAAGCCTCCTAGAACACTGGCTGAGGCAGGGTTGCTTCATTTCAGCTGTTCGAAATCCTATGAATATGGTATCACAGTGTGGATGTTCAGAAAATGTTTGTGTAAATTACAGAAATGGAGAATTGAAAATGAACCAGCTTTTGTTGGATGGAGAACTGAAATCCCTGCCTTCATGAGGTAAATAAGTAGACTGCAGAGTATGTTAAATAGTGCTACGAGAAACGAAGCAGGAAAGGGATTCAGGACACAGTGGAGGGTGAAGGTGTATGATTTTATACTGAAGGGCCACAAAAGGCTGTGCTGGTTGATAAGGGAACACTTGAGAAGTGATCTGGGTGCAGGTGCCTTCAGAGTTCAGAAGAGGGTGCTGGAGCTGGTGTTACAGGCAGTTGTGAGCCACCCAACATGGATGCTGGGATCTGAACTTGGGTCTTCTGTAAGAGCAGTATCTGCTCTTAATTGCTGAGCCATTTTTCCAGCCCAAGAAGGAATTGGTTTTCACTCTTAACAAAAAAGCAAGAAGAAGTCAGGCATGGTGGTACATGACTTTAATTCCAGCACTTGGGAGGCAGAGGCAGGAGGATCTCTGTGAGATCAGGAACAGCCTGGTCTTCATAGTGAGTTCCAGGTCAGCTACGGCTACAGGAGACCCTGTTTCAAAAAGACCGAAAAAGAAAAGAAAAGAAAAAAAAATTCAAGAAGCGCCCTTGGAAGTTTTCAAGCTGAGGAACTGCAGGGTGTAGTGTTTCATAACATCACTCCGGCTGCTAACCTGAAGAGACTGAAGGCGCAGAAGAGGGAGAACAAGGCAAACCAGGAAGCACTGCAGCAATCTAGGCAAGAGGCAAGGCACTATTTTTGCGTAGGGAAAAAGAAAGGGAAGACTAAGGGTTTGGGGTTTCACTTAAAAAAGACAGATGTTTTTACTCCCTCAAAACGTAAAAAATGCACTTCATATCATTAAACTAAGCATTTTATCTAACTGACAGGGACTGTATGTATTTAAAACACAACATGACATTCTGAAGCAAAGCACTTTTTGGATTCATATGACTCTGATTTCTCCTTAGATATAATCACAAGAAAAAAAAAGCAGTATACTTTAAAGGAACTGCTCTCTAGAATTTGAGACGGGAAAAAGGAAGGGAGAAGGGAATGCATGAGTTGTTATGAGTCATACTTATGTACTTGAAATGATTACCTTTGGAGACAGAGAAATATTCATCGGTGAACTTATAAAATATTTGAGTTTTACTTTCAAATTAGTCAAAGCGTTAGGTGGGAGGAATAGGAGAGACTGGGTTGTGATGACAATTACCAAAGTTGGGTAAGGGATAAATGGGGACTCATTCTACTTTCTATACTTTTAGATACTATAGTGGACAACATGGGGCTAGGATATATTTGATGGCAATAATGTAATCACCAGGCTCTGGCGATTCTGGAGCAAGGTCCCTACATAAAAGAAAGACTCAGGACGTTAAGGCAGAAATATGAATTTGGGACCAGCCCGGGATACATAAAGAAACCCTTTCTCAAAAAAATTAAAAGAATATAAGCCTGAATAATTAACTAATATAAGCCTCAATACAGAAATACAAAAGCACATAGTCAAAGATCTAGGTTCTTAAACATTCATCTTGCGGTTAACCGCTGTCATTACAGGCCAGTGCTTCCTTTTCTATGCTTTCACTCATGGTATGGGAGAAAGACAAAGAAAAGGTCATTCCAAGGCCTGGCTTGGTGGTGTACACCTTTAATCCCAGCACCGGGAGGCAGAAGCGGGCAGATCTCTTATGTTTAAGGCCAGCCTGGTCTATATAAAGAGTTCAAGGCCAGACAGGGCTACAAAGTGAGACCTTTTTGGTCTCCAAAAAACTTATGAGTTAATTCCAAGCTGATGGTGAATTAAATCAGATACTTGTTAATTTATATAGGTGGAGAGTACTTACAATGGACCAGCTGTTGTGAATGCAAAGGATATAGAACAATTAAGATATGGTCCCTGTCCTGGTCCCTGTCTCCGCTAGTGAGATATCCAGACTTAATGTGCTATACAGAAACCCAAGCTCACTTTAAATGTCATATAGCAGCACTAATAAAAAATAAAACATGAGTCACAGATGTAAGTCACATATATTATTTCTAAATTTCAAGTAACCACATTTTAAAAGCAATTTTTTAATTTTAAAAATTATATTACAGGGGGATGGGCACATGAGGGGGTCAGAGGGCAACTTTCGGAAATCAGTTCTCTCCCTTTACCCTGTGGGTCCCAGAGAGCAAACTCAGATCCTTAGACTTGGTGACAAGCACCTTTACCCACGGAGCTATCTTGCTGTGGCCTAGAAAGTTATAGATAATCCCAGTTTTTCATATTGTTTTCAAAATCCATTATGTTTCTATGTCTCTCAGTGAATCAGGAGAGACAGTCTTACAGCCTCCTTTTACAATTACCAGTGCAAGTCCAAAGGGACATTTATGATCAATTTAAGGATGCCTCTCCCAGTCAACATCCTCCCCACACCACCTCCCAAGTGCTGGGAGTACAGGCCTGCCACCAAGCCCAGCTGAAAAAAAAAGCTGTTAGGCTGTGCCTGTATGTTAGTCATTTTCTGCTTTCTAGGCTGGTCCACCTTGAACTCCGCCACTGTTTTTCCAAACACAGAGACACTACTGCACTCACTCCTTCTTTCCTAGCCTGCTCATTATTCATTCAGCAAACACACTCAAGGCTAACCCTACCCCAAATGTGAAGGGCTGAGAACAGACATGAGTAAGGGATCACTATTTTCATAGGAATCCTCAACATTTAATATGTGCCAAAGACGTCTAACTCTAAGAGAACACATAATACTGTGTAAACTCTAAGAGAACACAGTATTATGTTGCCCTGTACATAAATCTTATGTGTCTAAAAGTCTAAATCAGTGTTGTACAAAACAATTTGCTGTTACAAATATTCTTTTCTGAGCATAAATTTTAATGGCCTAATGTAGTAAATAGCTACCATACAGGGTGAACTATCAGAATAAGCAAGGGACCCTGCCCAGTGACAGAACACTTGACTAGCATGTATGAGGCAGTGGGTTTGATCTCCAGCACTGTCAAAAATACTAATACAGCAGGTACCAGAATGGGACTACCAGTGTTACAACTATGAGGTTGTTATGAGGTAATATAGTATGTTGCTGAAAATAGGTACACAAGTTATGCCAGAGTCAGAATTTTTTTAGTATCAAGTAACTTGAATAGTGTGTGAAAGAGAGAAAGGAAAAGGAGAGAAACAAAAGATAAAGGAGGAAAAGCTGTTCCACACATTCTAAAGGGAAACAGCCTTTCTCATCACGTCAGGCAGTAAAAACATTTTGTAGAAATGTAGAAAACAACCTTTT
The DNA here is from genome assembly GCF_000622305.1 of Nannospalax galili. Taxonomy (NCBI): domain Eukaryota; kingdom Metazoa; phylum Chordata; class Mammalia; order Rodentia; family Spalacidae; genus Nannospalax; species Nannospalax galili. The sequence goes on along the minus strand of NW_008340356.1, from coordinate 764,481 downwards.
TTCCTCAATTGTAAAGAACTGGAGTGCAGAATTGTCTCTGTAACACTATGACAATAGTGGAGGAGAAAGGGCTCAGCAGATAAATACCCCAGCCACCAAGCCTGAGCAATCCCCAGAGTTCAATCCCCAGGATCCCAGGCTGGAAGGGGATCGCCGACTCCACAGGTTTTCCTGACCTCTACACAAGTGAGCGCACCCACACAACAAATGTAATTCTAAAAAATATCTTATTTTAGTGAAAACATTAACTGAAAATCATGACTCATATAAGTATTCCTAACTAAATCACCTGCCCTTGTAATTTATCAATCTCTCTCAAATTGCGCACATATATGAATTTTACAGTTAATCTAATGCTAAAATACATGGTGACTCAACTCACTAAGCAAATGTTAGCATAACCTAAACTACAATTTTTTGAACTGAATTAATTCTTGCTGTGGCAACTAGAGTAGCTGTTTATGATTACAACTGTAAAGACACATCCAGTTCTCCTTGTTTTAGATTATACAAGTGATTATACAAGCTTAATCAGAGATATGAAGCTCTGCATTGGCACAGGTCTTAGATCTGACATCTTAAAAGTAAAACCAGTAAAGCGAGCAACTAAATATCAGAGATAGTATTTTCATCACAGCAACTTGTTCTACTTGCTAACCAGTGCAGTAAGACAGCTGCTTTATAAATTAACCACCGAGCTTCCGGTTCTTCTTTTCGCCTGTGTGTATCTGAAGGCATTTTCTCCAACATTACCAGACCTCTGGATGATGAAAAGGTAAGAGTAAGATTTTATTGACGCTAACAAAAGTACCTGACACTAAGAAACAGTGCCTTAATATATTAGGAAAAGCTTGAAAAGACCGACTTAAGATTATCTTCCTGCCATACAAAGCGCCATCAAATAAATGGTATTAAATGAACCCTTCTTCACACGAGGTCTTGGAAATAAAAAAAAAAAAAAAAAAGGCGACCAGATTTGTAATAATTAACTTCCAGAGTCAAATTACTGTACTACGGGCTTGCTGCAAGAGAGCCAAACTAGTACAGCATGGTATTATAATGACATCATTCGCTTGGATTCCTAATGAAGCTGGGATATCTCAATCTGCAACAGCTAGCTAAAAATAAAGACCCAACATTTGTATGAGGGAGTGGCAGGCAGTTTTATTTATAAGATTTATTTAAGTATGACGGCCACTGTAAAGTGCAGAAACAGGAGGTTGACTGAAATATACTTCTTACTTTCTACCGCTGGGAAAAAGAATTATGAACATTTTGATGCAAAACAACAGTTTTTGCTCCGCCTTGAGAACTAGCAGGCAAAAACGCTACGATTGACGGGTTTCTAAGGCTAAGTTCCTCCGACAGAAGGGATTTCGGCCCGGACTGCCCGGTCGCCAGTATTTCTGGGCTGCGGGGCCTGGAAGCAGGGAAACCCCTCCGCATTATTTCTGAAAGGTGGCGCTTCGCGGACACTTCCATCACCCTGACGCCGCCTTTGCTCCAGATGACCCGCAACGATGCAAAGTCAGCCCCCGGCCCGCGCTCGTTCCCACCGCCCCGAGTGCCGCGGGGTCTGCGTCCCGGAGAACTTGCACCTTGGCCCAACAGGCCGCCGCCCGGGAGCCGCTTCCGCGCGGAGGCCGAAGCCGCCCCGAACCTGCGGGCGCCTGCGCGAGCCGCTCGGAGCCCCGGAGCCGCGGCCTGGATCTCTGCAGCGCGCCCTCCCGCCGCCCTCCCGGCGCCGCCCGCACCTACCAGCTGCTGCCGGACCCAGCGCCACATGCCCGGCAGTCGCCGTGGCGGCCCGCGAGACGCGGCCGAGCGGCTGCAGGCGGAGGACGCCGAGCCCGAGCAGAGCGGGCGAGCCCTCAGCCTCAAGTTCCTCTCGCCGCCTCAGTCGCAGCGTCGCGCCCCCATCCCGCTGCACAGGCCCGACGTCTTACAGGCGCAGCTCGGAAGCCGCCCGTGCCCAGTGTGGCCCAACCTGCCGCCGCGCCGCTGCCACCTTCATCGCGGGCAGTTGTCACCCGGAGCGCCCCACAGCGCCGCCCGCCCCGCCCCCGCCCGACGCTCCGCCCCCACGCCGTAGCCCCGCCCCTCTCTCCGGGCCTGCCCCCTCCTGCTTCCTCCCGCCGCCCGGCGCTCCGCCTTCGCCCTGATAGCCCCGCCCCCACGCCTTGCGCACCGCCCCTCTTCCGAGCTCCCCCACTCCCCCGGGGTCTCTCTGTCCCGCCTCTGGCGCCGGACGTGACGAAAGCCGACTGGCGCCCAGGGCCGGGGAGAAGTCGGAGCCCGGGAGGCGAGTGGGCGAGGCCGGGTGTTCAGCCCTCGGGGAGAAGCTGTGTGCGCCGAGGTCACTGGCCGAGGCCGGCTCCGCGCGCTCTGTTGAAGGTCCGTTGTCCCCTTTCGGACACGCATTCGCACCCGCGGCAGTATTGTGACCCCGAAACTCGTCCCCAGAGGCCCCCTCTGGCTCCATTGATCACTGCGGGCGTGTGCTTCCGTGGACTCAGCCCGTGACCGAGGGGCGTGCTGTTGGGAAAGGATTGAAGGGTCTCAGGTTCCAGCCTGCTCCCGGGTTCCTGTGCAGTGGGTGACATAGGCCGCGCTAAAGTGGACGGGTTAAAGGGAAAACACTTCTTGGAAAGGCCGTTTCCTCCTGGTTGCCAAACACGCAATAATTGCAAAACGACGCTGGAAGTAGCTCGGCCTCTGTAACAATTTGTGTGGACTGTAAGGAGTTAAGCAGCCAGAACAGGCTTTGACTATTGTTAAAACGCTGTCAGGTCTTGGTGTCTGTGTCGTGTGCTGTGTTCCTGAATTAAAACCACCGGCAGACATTTGTGATTTGGAAAGTAACATTAAGCAGACACCTAAATCTAAATTAGCCTACTAGACAAGTCATTGAGTGCATAGTCAGTCTTTTAGTTTCAGTGAGCATTCCTTATATAACCCAGCACCATAAACAACCTTTCAGATATCTATGACCAGTGGAATTTTATATTATAAATTAACTTCGGAATATACTAGATATTTAAAAAGAAAAAGTAATTTATTTGTGTTCTTAGGACTGAACCTTTATGCCACCAGCATGAAGATACAGATAGGATGACAAATATTGCTACCATTCCTAAGCACTCTAGTTTATCCATCAGTCCTTTGCAGTACGTATTTTCCCAGTTGTGTAGATGAAGTAATGGAAACTCAGTTTTAAGTAACTTGGCAAGGCTGAGATTCAGAGTCCCGATTGTCAGGCAGTACAGCATATGTTCTTAAGCTGTATCTAAAAACAAGCTTATTCTCACATTTTGTTTCCAATGGATTTGGTTAAAAATTAGGCCTGAAGATTTTTTTTTTTATATGCCACCCAAGATTTGTCAAGATGGCATATGAGGATGTTTTATAGATCAATGAACTGGGTCCCAGTTTTTTTGTTTTTTGGTTTGGGTTTTTTTGTTTGGTGGTTTTTTTGTTTGTTTTGTTTTGGTCTTTTTAAGACAAAGTCTCTATAGCCACAGCTAGCCTGAAACTCACTATGTGGACCTCTGTCTCACAGAGATCTGCCTGCCTCTGCTTCCCTAGTGCTGGGATTAAAGGCCTGTGTCACCACATCCCCATGGGTCCCAAATTTTTAGAGGTAAAAGTGGGCAGGGTGGGGGTTCATTCTAGGTGCTTTAAGGGAATATGGTAGATTGTGATCTCAAGTGTGTAAAGGTCATAATGAAAGCTCAAATTGTCAGGAACAGAGCATGCAATACAGTAGTATGTTGTTTTAATCATTTTTTATTCCAGGATTAGACCAGGATCATAAACTAGGAGAGTATTTTTAGGCTATGCTTTAGGGGTGGCAAAATCCTCTGTTTATAATCAATGATTTTTCTTATTACATGCATTTACAGGGGTGCATCTCATGGAGAGTGGGTGGCTGTCAGAGGACAACTTGGATGAGTCAGTTCTCTACCATGGTTCTCAGTCACCTACCATGTAGGTTCCAGGGACTGAACTAAGGTAATCAGGCTCAGCAGGAAGTATCTTTCCCTGCTGAGCCATCTCACCAGTCCAGATCAGTGTTTCTTTTAAACAGGCTAGAAAACATCAGGATATATTGGACAGTGTAAGTAATTGGTGTTTTGTGAAATCTTGGTCTCAGTAGTATTTCCATGCATATATACGTATACCTACACACCAGGTTAAATTATAAGAGGAGTTTCTTCCTTATTCTTGTGATTGGAAAGCTTTGAAAACCAGGAAAACATGACTGAAGAAGGCAGACACTGAGTATAAAAAGAAAAATTTTGGAGTTAATGGTTATTTATCCTACAATTCTTTCTTAAAAGTTTCCACATCATATTTATGTATAATGACTGCCTAAAACTAGGAAAGGACACAAAACCCACTTTAAAGTGACCTACTATGCTCCAGGTGGAGTTTATAATCTAGTTGGAGAGAGAAGTTGCAGAAGGAGGGTGGTCAGTCAAGTAACAATCAAAGACATTATAGGATTGAATCAGTACACTGACAACAGTCACTAATTTCAGAAAGTTGATCTGAGCACTAGCAATTGGAGAAGGTGTCATATGAAAGCAACTATAATCATTTGTTTACTTATTTGTTTATCTTGAATTCCAGGCAAGTGCTTTATCACTGAACCACATCTAGATTTGAACTGGGTTTGAAATAAGAGGATAGAGCAAGGACAGGTTTTGCAACTAGAACTACCGGTTTCAAATGCTTGAGTCAGGTGTGGGGCAATAAGAGGTGGGTGAGGCTGGGTAAGTTCAGTCAGACAAGGTATAGAGAGAGTATTCGGATAATCACAAGTGTTTCTAGGAAATGGAGAATTCCTGGAGTTTTCTAAATAAGGAAACAGGATTTTTCTCTAGAGTGTTAAATGTGGTTGGCTGGTGGGAAAAAGAGGTCAAATAGTAAAGTTGAGTAGAAAGTGCTGAACCAGCAAAGGGCCAGGAGTAAAGCACGTTACAGGAAGTTGTGTAGGGATGCCATGGAAACCCGAAACTGAAGCCATTCCAAGATAGGTGGCAGATATTTCAGACAATGTTTATCAACATCATATAACAGCCTCTTAATTAATGGCAAACACAGTTCATTAGTAAATATGCTAACATAATTCTGTACTATGTATGTGTTGAGACATGTTCATTCTCAGGAAAAACAGAATACCAAACATCTCCAAACTTGATGTAGTGGGCTTTCTCAGGTATAACAGACAAAGACACTTTTCTTGATCAGAATATTTAGACCATCAATGAAAAGCACAGGCTGTGAGCTTGTGGAGATTCCCAGCTCATTCATTTTGGTACTTATAGTATCTAAACAATATTCAGTAAATGTTAAGTCAACCAATGAGGCCAGTGACCGAGGAACTGAGGAAAAACATCTAGATCCAGAATATCAAAGCCATACAGAGTAAACCTTAGAGAATGATTGTAGTAGATCCTGAGCCATGGGAGACCCATAGTCTACAGCCTTTAGGTTAAGGGAAATTTCTACAATTTGTCTCCCAGGCTCTTCCAGGGTCAGTCTGCTTAGGGGACATTGAACCTTTCCAATGTATTGGCTTTATTGTTTCTAAAGCAACAGAACTCTTAGGCTGCAGGGGGCTGGAGAGATGGCTCAGTGGTTAAGAGCACTGGCTGCTTTTGAAGAGGACCCAGGTTCAAGTCCCAGCACCCATATGGTGAGTAACAACTATGATTCCAGTTCCAGGGGACCTGACGCCCTCTTCTGACCTCTTCAGGCATTGCACAACATGGGTGTACTTAAATGTATGCAATACACTCATACGCATAAAATAAAAATTTTTTTTTTTTTTAAAAAAGGGTGCTTGCTGCTCTTGCAACAGGCCCATGTCAGAAGCTCTTTACTGGCAGTAACTCCAGCTCCAAGGATCCAGTGCCTCTAGTCTCTGTGGGCACCTACACATAAGCACATACCCCACACAGAAACACATAATGAAAAATGAAATAAATCTTAAGAAATAAATGAAAAAACCCTAGAGAACTCAGTTGTATATGTGTCTGACTTAGAGAAGGAACTATGATAAATTGCTAATAGAAATATTTGTGGACTCAAATTGACCACAATAAAGCTGAAATTGGTAAAACTATTTTTCTTGTTTGGCAACCTCCAAAACTTAACCGTCTTTTGATTACTTGTACTGTACAGTTGAGCAGACAAACTCAGTAGTCTTCAAAAGACATTGCTTTTGTAACAGCTTTTTTTTTTTTTTTTACAGCTATCACATGGCACTTTCATTTCTTGAAGTGACATAGTTTGAGAGTTTAATTAAAATTACTGCATTGGGTTAGGGTTTGCTAGCAGTTGCTTCGTAGGTTTTCTAGGCTGAAGTTGTAGATAGTTGTAGTTAGTGGCAAAAAATTGTGGTCTTATTGCTCTTTTGCCTGAATTAGGGTAATCTGAAAATTGTTTTGTAAAATCCTAGCTCATCCGCAAACATTTTCTGTTTTCTTAACTTTTATAGAACGTCATTAGCCCCATCCCTCCTGTGTTGACTATTAGTGCGAATGAATACACTTTAAGCCCCATCTCAGCTCTGCAGAGCTTATCAGAAGTGCTCATCTGAGGAGCAATGTTTGCAAAGGATTTCCTGAACATGGTGCACTTTTTTGAAAATCTAGATTTTACTTTTAAATGCTAGAAAATCTACCCAAATGCATGCTTTGGTACTCTTCATGTTAGTCTAGAATTGCAGTGCAGAGTCACACAAGCAGTCTAAGTATAGGGACTGTAGGAGAAGCAGCCTTAGGAACTGTAGCTGTGAGACTGTATTTTATGGCTGAAAATACTACTCTCCTCAACTGTGTTCTCACACTAAGCAGCTGCAGAAAGTCAGTAGTGCCACAAAAAACTGAAACAGCTAGTTTGTTTTGTAATCTTGTGGGTATTTTAGTTACGTGAACATGCTTCCTGTCATTGCTGTGGTGGTTTTTGCAGTTACAGCCACTGCTCAGATCCCATGATGTACATTTGTTAATTACTTTCACCTCACTTTATTATTTTGTCTACTCTTGGCTTCCCTTTGAGTGATTATTCCACTTCTTTATGTCTTGTATTGTGTATATTTTATAAGTAACCTTTAATCTTTCTGAATAGTCAGAATAAAGGATAATTTAAAACAGTCATTTATAACACAAGTCATAAAGACTCATTTTGAGATTAGATAAGAGCAACCCAGATCATTAGATCTGAAGGTCATATGATTTCCTTTACTTCCACCACAATTATGTGTAGATTTCCACTCCTTTACAGTGAGGAAGTGTTCACTGATAAAAGAAGACCATTGACTAGAGGACAACAAATGATCAGTAAAGAACTTACCAGGAAGAGGAAGTAAAAGGGGAAAATGTGGGGGAAAAGGAAACAGCGAGTTAAAGGGACAGACAAAAGACTCCATTCCCACGGCCGCAGGCTGATTGAGTTGTCACTGAGAACTGAGAAACACTGGTGTAGACATTTCTGTCTGGGAAACAGGAAGAGCAGCTGCTTGTTCAAGGGGTTAGGCTAGTTACTGGCTTTGGTAACCGTTTACCAGTGAGAAGTGGAGAAGGGCTAGCATCCCAGAGAGCCAAGGAAAGTATGGTGCCTGGTTCCCTTGTGACCCTGACAATCAGAAAGCAGGTTGCTTCCTTTCTGCTCAGGGAGGCCAAGAAGGCATAGGCTGAGGACATGGGTTGCTTCAAGATTAGGGGAGACTTCATGCTGGGGCAAGAATATAACCAGGAGAGGCCATACTTCTTAAGAAGTCAGAGGAAGAAAGGTCTCCATGGGGAGAGCTGGAGCTGGTAGTGAGTCCCAAGATGCAGAGTAGGAGAAGCCTTGGCTATGCCAGCAGTCAGCCTAGTATGCTTTCAGAGCTTTGCCCCGTAGTTATTCTGGCCGAACTCATTTCTGTATTTGTGCTACTGCCATTGTCAGCCTGCCTGTGGTTTATGTCCTGACATGGCTCTTACTGCAAGAAGGATCTTCCTTGATCTGGATGGACTGCCTTTAAAAATGACTCCTTACAGAGCAGAAAGAGATGAGGGGCTTTGGGTTCCAACTCCGCCACCTTTAAGTTGTTTCGCATGCTGCATACATCCTCTGGAAATCTTTTCTGTTACCCTCTGCCTCCTTACTCAGCTCTAAGTCTTGCTTTAGTTACCCTTGCAGAGAAGGTTGGGACTCTTTACAGTGCTGGATTAAAATGTTCATAAGCCCTGAGTATTTAAAGCATTCTAGTGCATGCCCTGCCCAACCTAAGAAAAAACAAACTAGTAAAACCCCTTTTCTGTATTTCTTGACAGAACATGCAGCAAAGTGCACAAAATTCTGTACAGCATCTTTCTAGATTCTCCTCTGATTCAGATTCCCTCTCTGTCTCTCTCATGTGATCTATTTTTAGGCTCTTCTTTCTTAGTCTTTTTTGAGCCTTTCTTTGTGAGTACCCCCAGGCAAGTGCTGAGCCTGCCAACCAAGACAGTCTTCACTGTCCCCTGTACCTCTCCAAGTACTTTGCACTATGATAATTATATGCTTCTATGCTGTGATCTCAGTATGTCTGTTCCCTTCACATGAAACTGTTCTACAGGACAGGGACCCTGTGATGTTATCAAAACCCCAAATATTTGACCATTTAACTAGCTCTTTTGTGAAAAGCAAAAGACTTTAATTGAGCAGTGGAAAAAATCAAGGAATCCCCTAAAGTGGTGAAATAGACTCTTATAAACAGGATGAAAGGGACTGGAGAGATGGCTCAGCAGTTAAGAACACTGGTTGCTCTTGTAGAGGACTCTGGTTTGATTCCCAGCACCCACATGGTGGCTAACAACTGTCTATAACTCCAGTTTCAGGGGTTCTGACGCCCTCTTCTGACCTCCAAGGGCATTGCACAACACAGGTGCAGTTACATGCGGACAATACACTCATACACATAAATAAAAATAATAGATAAGATTTTTTAAAAAAGAGGATGAAAGAAGATGACTGTTCTAGTTTGCTTTCAATTGCTATGGCAAAACACTCTGACCAGATCCAACATGGAGAGGAAAGGGTTTATTTAGCTTATGAACACAGTCCATCATCAAGGGAAGCCAAGGCAGGAACTCAGAGCAGGGACCTGGAGCACAGACCACAAAAGAATGCTGTTCACTGGCTTGTTCCTTTGGCTGGTGTTCAGCCTGCTTTTTTATACAATACAGAACCACCTTCCCAGGGGTGGCATTGCCCACAATGGGCTGGGCCTTTCCACATCAATAATTGAGAAAATGCCCACAGACATGACCATAGGCCAGTACAGATGGAGGCAATTCCCCAATTGAGGCCCCCTCTACCCAGGTGTATCAAGTTGACACTAAAGCTATCCAGCACAATTGATGCTTATCAACTTGACACACACACACATCACTATTAAACCACAACCTTTCCATTTCTTGGCTCCAGCATATGTTAATGTTACATCAGACAGTAGAACTTTGAAAATTCCACAGTCCTTAAAAAAATTCAAACACTTTAAAAGTTAAAAGTCTCTCTTAAAGGTCTCTTAACTGGGGGCCCTATAAAATCCCAAACAAGTTAAGTACTGTCTTATTTCAGAAGGGAAGAAATGGGCACACTTAAGCAAAACCAAAGTTCAGCAAAGTTGCTCTAGGCTGGACATTTGGAATTTACTCACAATCTTCTGGGTTCCAAAGGGCTTGGACAGCTTCACTTCTTTGACTCTGCTGTCTTCAGCACACACAGCTTGTCTCATAGGCTTAACCAAGCCCCATTCCACATCTGCTGCTGCCCTTGGTGGTCCTCCCATGGTCCTAGAATCTCCAAAAAGCTGGGGTCTCCATTGAAATTGAGGGTACATCTTCACCAATGGGCTCTTCTGGACTCTCAGAGTGCTAAGCCTCAGCTGCTCTCTGTGACCCCTTCACACTTTCAACACCAAAAGCATGTAGGAGACTTACATATTACCCAGTCCTGCTTCAGACCACAGCTTCTGTGCAATGACCCTGAGGAAATACTTCCCAGAAGATTCTGTCACAGTGATACTGATGCCTTGCTACTTTGTTACTTAACAGCTGATTTTTCAGCCCCAGCTAACCAGCATCAATTGTCCCAGTAAAGCAAAGTTTCACTTCAGTGATTCTGGTATCTTACTCAGAGCTGAGTGTTCAACCCGAGTTGACCAGAAATTCTCAATTCAAAATATCACACAAAGAGCCCTTATAGTCTCTGCTTCCCTTTGAAGCTTCACAAGCCAGGCCTCATCGTCTGCACCTCTTTGAGTTCAGCAAACTGTTCCAAGCTCCACAGCAACAACTCACTAAACTCTAAGCACTCAATGGCTTTTCCAGCCCAAATTTCCAAACACTTCCAAAATCCTTCCAAAAACAACTGGGTCAGGTCTGTCACTGCAATAGCCCACTCTCTGGTACCAATTTCTGTATTAGGGTTCTCTAAAGAAACAATGAATAAAATGAATATAGGATACTTACAGGAGAGAGTCCAAGTAGTCCAACAATGCATGCACCACACTGGACAGGCTAAAAATCCAGTAGTTGCTCGGTCTATGAGGCTGGATGTCTCAGCAGTTTAATCTGGTGCTGAAGGCCTGATGAATTCCTGGAGATCTGCTAGTCTTCAGTCTACCTTGGAATCCAAAGAAGTTGGTCACAGCAGCAAGACAAACTCACCAGTGAGAGAGAAGGAAAGCAGCAAAAAGCAATAGCTCCCTTCTGCCATGGACTTTTATATGGGCTGCCATCAGAAGGTAACGCCCACATTTAGCGTGGGTCTTCCAGCTTCAAGTGATCCAATCAAGAAGGTCTCTCTCATTTCAGCTAATCCCAGATCCAGTCAAATTGACAACTAGGATGAGCCACCATAATGACTTGCTAAGTGAGACGACCAGATAAATAAAAGGCATTTTCCTACAATAGTAATAAAAGACCTCATAAATTACCCTTTTCTTAATTTTCATTACATTTTGTGTGTGTGTGTGTGTGTATGTGTATGCGTGCGCGCATGCGAGTACGTGCGTGTGCATGCACTCACAGGCCATAGCCAATGGGCAGAGGTCAGAGGACAACTGGCTGGAGTCAGTTCTCTCCTTCCACTATGTGAGTTCCAGGGATTGAATTTGGGTCCTCAGGCTTGGGGCAAGTGCTTTTACCTGCTGAACCATCTCACTGGCCTCACAAATTACTTAATTTTACCCCTTTGGTGAAATAAATTAGTTCTCTCTCTCTAGATAATTCCTAGTAAAAGATAATGTAAATCTGTCATAATAGTCTAAGGTTGACAGTTTTATTAAGACTCATTCTTAAAATCATCGTAAGCACTTTTCAAGTCTAGTGCCTTGACTATCCCTCTCCTCTCTCTACTGTTGTTTTTTTCTACCACTACTTCATTCAAAAAGTGATTGCTTAACATTTATCAAATGTTAATCATTGTGCTAGGTCCCCAGGGGAAGAGCCCTGAAACATTTATAGTTCAAGATCAGTAGGTACTAGGTTGAAGTCAGAGAAGAACAAGAAGTTCTCTTGTGCTGTTGCACAGTAATATGATAATAGATAACAATAATGTACATTTCAAAAAGCATTAAAAAGTATTTTAAAGGGTCCACCACAAAGAAATTACAGGTATATATATTTAACCTGATTTAAACATTACATGCCACTTTTATTAGTATGTATAAATTTTATGCATCACTTAAAAAGAAAGTTCATAGTTTAAGATCTGAGACCCTTGCCTCAGAATTAGATTATAACAAGATAATTTTATGCTTCCCATATTAATTATGGCAAAATATCACAGATTAAGTGTTCAGAAAGTATTCCTACCTGTAGGAAGTTGTAAGTACAGAGAGTAAAGGGAAGTAGTGAGACCATGCTTGGAAATTCATAGGTCTGTCACCTCTGACTTCAACCCTATCTGTTCATTGACCAGGTCTTCTGTTGTTCAGCCAAGATGTGTTCACCCTTTGGTGAACATATAATGAGCATGTGCATGGTCAGTGACATGGCAAGAAGAGACAGCCTAGCTGCAAGAAAGGAGGTTGCACTGTATTTACACAGAGCAGGAGTAAAGGGCTGGGGCTGTAGTTCAGCGGTAGAGCCCTTGCCCAGGATGCATGAGTTCTGAGGTTCAAGCCCCTGTACAAAATTTTAAAAAAGAAACACACGAAGGTGAGGAGCTATGGGACTGGAGAGATGACTCAGCAGTCAAGATCACTTAACTGTTTCCAGTGCTAAATGTCCAGTGGCTCACAGTTGCTTGTAATGCCAGCCCCAAGGGATCTGACACCCTCTTCTGGCCTTCATGGGCATCCACACAAGTGACATTCACTCAGACACACATAAATAAAACAATAAAAATGAATATTAAAAACAGGAGTGAAGTTTTTAGTGTGTGTGTGATTGTGCCAAGGGGGGGAAATAGAGGGAAGTGATGTGCACATGTTTTATTATTTAGCTCATTTAATTTTTACTCAGTTATAATAAAATAAAAACTGCGGCCCCAACTCCCACAGGTGATTGTTAGCTTAACACAGGGAGAATCTCTGTTCCCTTCCACAGATTGCCCTTCTAGCCATGAAACGAAGCAAGAGAGGGGCAGGTAACTCGATGGATCACTAGATAAGCAGAAAGTCCACTCGGAATGGTGGATCCATTTCTGTCTGTAGGAAAGGAAGGGACGTTCCTATTAGACACATCCCTTCGGCTTTCCGCCATCACTGTGGGAGAAGGGGGACCCTTCAGTCATAAATGCTAAGCAGCTCTTCAGATTTACTCCCACACGTGTTTTCCTCTATTATTTTATGTATATACTTTGTGTACTACACAAATGACGGAAATACCATTTAGCACAGTAATGTATATGGATGCTAATTAGTAGGCTTAATTCCACTGAGTCATTAAAGGCAAACTCATTGAGTATACAATTGCATTAAAATTCCAAATGGCATTTAGTTTTATCATATTGAGTTGGTATGTCAGCTTTTTCCTGCTGTTTAATTGAATACTGGAGAAGGTACCAATTTTAAGTTGCTCCCATTTTTTCAACTCCATGTGTTGTTTTTGCCAGTGTAGTTTAAATGTAGATGCAGTACACTGTGACTTTTTGTTGTCCATGCTAGCTTCCAGGGAAATGAATACCTCATGACTAATTCCTCTCAGCATCTCTGGAGGTTGGGAGGGCAAGAGGGAGGTCAGCTTCCAGAGAGAACCTCTTTATATTTAGGCAGAACTTTAGAATCTAGACAGTTCTCACTGGGGCTTCTATGACACATGGATGAAATGTGTCCCTAGTGAAACCTGGGAAGCTCCTCCTATTGGGTTTTCCACCCTGTTCCTCTCTTTCTGAGTTCCCAATCTCACTGCCTCTTGGGTCAGAGCACAGAGAGATGCTCAACTGAGCCCAGCCTGAGAAAATACAGGAAGAGCTTGCATTCTTTCAGGGAGAAACTTGGGGCAGTTGATTACCTGTTTCAACATAACTATGAGGCAACATTGTAATTTTAATTTTTTTAATTTTATGTGTATGAGTGTTTTGCCTGCATGTATGTAGGTACACAACCTGCATGCATTGCCTTACAGAGGCCAGAAGAGGGTGTCAGATCCCCTGGAACTGTTGTTAGCTGCCATGTGGGTGTTGGGAATTGAACCCAGGTCCTCTGCAAGAGCAGCCAGTACTCTTAACTGCTGAGCCATCTCTCCAGCCCCAGAAGCTGTTTTTATAACACATTTAGTTATTAATAAATTGGTAGATCTCAGAGACGATAATTGTGGAATAAAAGACATCTGTGAATGTAAAGTGCGGGTGAGTGCCATGTCTGGGGCGAGGGCAGCTAGTCAGTATCTTGCCCTTTCCTGGCTTTGCTGTCTGTGTCCCCAGTTGGTTCCAACCTTGCTACTATTCAAGCAGTTGTCTTTGTTTCATTCAGACAGGCTGAACCTTCTGAAAGTTGATGAATCAATAGAAGTAGGAAAAGACTTAAGCACACTGTACGTTTAACAAGAGCATACAGTCTTGCTGCCACTCAATTAAAATCTTTCCTATTTAATTTATTTGTTATTATTATTTTTTTATATGTTTGAATGTACTGCCTGCATGTATGTGAGTGCACCCATGCACCCGTGTTGTGCAATGCCACGGAGGTCAGAAGAGGGCTTCGGATTGCCCTGGAATTGGAGGTAAGGACGGTTCACAGCCACCATGTGGGTGCTGGGAATCGAACCCTGGTCCTCTGCAAAAGCAGTCGGTTCTCTCAACCGCTGAGCCAACACTCCAGCCCCAAAGTCTTTCCTTTTTAAACAGTTTGTATGATTAGCAGATTCTCTTACCTCGGGCTGGCTTCAGTGGCAATCTCCCCTTCAAGGGGCGATGGAACACATGTTATAATATTGGTTAATTGGGAAGTAAATTAGCTTTAGAATGCCCTCAAAATCTGGAAAAACATATCTGAATGAGGAAATAAGAGTCCTGCTCTGGCCCTGCACTTCCTGGAGTAGCTGATATCCTTCCTTGCAGCAGTGGTAAAGAGCATTACGTAAGGGCAGACAGAAAAACCTGCTCACCTTTGCTATGGTAGTCCAATAAAGCCCCTGAAGAAAGTGCTGTTGGTCTCAGCTGTTGGCAAGTTCAGTTGAGTTCCACTTCCTTTCAACCAGGGTTTTTCAAGCTACTGTTCCCAGAGACTTTTAAGGTTGTTTACCACAACCAATTTTACCAATGACATTGCAATTTGCTAATTGATTTAATACTGAATGTCAAGAAACAGTTGAGGTCTAAAACTCACAAACCCCAAATCCATTAAATCATCCTTTTTCTGATGTTTACTTAAAAAATAAAATAGCCGTTTCATTTTGGATCATTTGTTGATATATGAAGACTTCTTAAATTGTATAGTATTAGACAACTTTCAGAAGACTCAAGATGGGCTGTATAAGGAAAAACCATTACGTACTTCCTGACGTAACTGAAGATATTTATTTCTCATATACTCACAGAAATGCAGAAATGTGATACTGAATGATCAATAGCAAAGTTCAGGTTGCTTCAATAATTCTATCATTTCACAGAGTCCTTTGCATTGTATTTCTGTAACGCCAAATACATTGTATTTATGATAAACTAGTTGTGTTTCCAGTTTAAGATGTTTTATAAGAGTTACTCTTAGTTTTTTAAAAAATTATCTACTAGTTTTTCATATGATTTCCCTTGATCGCATGTAATTTCACAATAGCACGTAGCGGTCATTTATTAGCTAGAAAAGCTGTGATATGTGCAGGAGCTTGCTTGATTCTGATTGGTCTCTTGATTCACTGCAGTCAGTTTAGTCCACATACAAGGTTTAAATAACTATAGCCACAACAATGGTATAAATAATAGTAATTTGGACTTATGTGCTGAGCACTGAGCATATTGTTTTATTTAGTACTCTTTATTACCCTGAGGGTGGCATTATTTTCTTCCTCATGACACAGTCATTATAATGGCCATTTATTGAGGTTACTATGAACTGAGGTTACTGTGCACTTTGCATGTATCATTTAGTCCTCACAGTATCTCTTAATTTGAGCTGTGGTTTTATCCACTTTACATCCCTCATGGTGGTTAAGATGCTGAAGTTCTTCCACAGTGGTCAGTGCATTCCCCACATGCCCTCTATACCGTTTCTTCAATTGCCTAGCTCTTTTTTCTGGGGACCCATTAACAAAACCTCAGATTCAGAAATAAAGGATGAATAGGAGGCATACAGGGTCCTCTAGAACCCCTTAGCAGTGGTCAGAATTCATGGTCCAACCTATACCAGTTGTTAACTATGTTAACTAGTAGGAGTGTAGCTATTGTTCTTATTTTGCTGGTGGGGAAACTCACATAAATACCTGAAAGTCAAGCAACTTCTCAAGATCACTTGCCCAGTAAGAATGAGAGCCAGGAATCAAATAGGTCTCTTCCAATTAAAAGTTGCTTCTTAACTAATATACTCAAACAATAGAGAAAACCAGCCAATCACTGACATTGACTTCCCACGTTCAAGATTAAGGGCATTGGGACACTTTGGCTACTTGTAGAGTGAATTTAAAATTTCATGTTTTAAAATTTTTTTATTATACTGTGTGTGTGTGAGAGAGACAGAGACAGAGAGACAGAGAAAGACAAAGAGACAGAGACAGAGATCAGAGGACAACTTTCAAGAGTCAGTTCTTTTTTTTCTACCATGTGGACCCTGAGGATTGAACTCAGGTTTTAGACTTGTTAGAAAGTACCTTTACCTACTGAGCCAAGTCACCAGCTCTAAAATTTCATGTTTTAAATGCTCACACTCTTCTAATTGGTTCCCAGCTGTACTACAGGCATGTGAATGGCAGACAGTGGATACTAGTTGGCATTATGGTACCAGTTGCTTGTATCCACTAACTTGCCCAGGTTGTATTTTGAAGTAATCACTTCTCAAGTAAAAATTACCTGCTTTATTAATTTATTTTATATTGGTACCTTAGAATCAGTAAAATGCTGTTATAAAAGTAACATTTTAATATACTTTAAAATCAGATTTGCTTCTCTATAGCTTCCATGTCCAATTTCCACATATCAGGGGCTGAAACCATTGGCATTATGTTTTGCTTCTTTATTTCTGTGTCTTCTACCCTGTCTTTCCATTCCTAATAAGAAGATAGCTTCCAGCTTAGTATCTGTAATATCTGATCATTTATGTAACACCATCATCAAGTAAGCACATTCTAATGCTAGTAGCACCTGCTGTGTCTTTTTCAAGGACAGTTCCTTAGAGGACGCAGAAGCCTACAAGTTTACCACTTGCAAAGCACATTTTTAGTTAACAAAATGAAATTAGGGCTGGAGAGATGGCTCAGCAGCTAAGAGCATGGATTACTCTTGCAGAGAATGTGGTTCAGTTCCTAGCACCCACATGGTGACTAACAACCACCCATAACTCCAGTTCCAAGAATCCAACGCCCTCTTCTGGGCTCTGTCAGCATTGCACACATGGGTGCATTTAAATATATGCCGGCAAACACTCTAAAAGTAAATTTTAAAAAATTTTTTTAAAAAGAAGAAAAGGAGCCGGGCATGGTGGCACATGCCTTTTCATGTGGGGGAGGGGCTAAGGACATATAAGCCAAGAATGCCAGGAGGCACCTCTCACCATTTTCTGTGACTGTCAGGAAGTCACTGAATCTATATTTGACTGTGGACTTTCCAGTGCAGCAGTAAATGGGGGCACCTAATCCTCTGTAAATAAAAAAAAAAAAAAAAAAAAAAAAAAAAAAAAAAGAAAAGAAAAGAAAATGCAACTAGGCTCCCAGGATTGGAATCCCAGGATTGGAAGGGACTTGTCTGTGGACTTAGAGACAGAGCCTAAGGTGCTTTACCTGAGGCCCCTCAGTGAAGCACAGAGCATATGTCTGACTCACTGTGATACTGTGAAATATATATTAGTTTGGTCCCCCATTTCCTGCTGTTTTACTTTCATTTCTTTGCTAGGATAAAACACTGAACAAAAGCAATGTGGGAAGGAAAGGGTTTGTTTGACTTACACTTCCAAGTCAAAATCAGTCATGGAGAGAAGTAATGACAGAAACTTAAGCAGGAACTCAAAGCAGAATCCATGGAGGAATGCTGCTTGCTTGCTGACTCACTCTCTGACTTGTTTGCAGGCTCATACATGCTTTCTTTTCCTCCCTCCCTCCCTCCCTCCCTCCCTCGATCCTTTTCCTTCCTTCTTTTTTGTTTCTTTTTTGAGACAGGGTCTCCCTGTAGCTACAACTGGCCTGGAACTTTTTATGTAGACCAGACTGGCCTTGATCTCATAGAAATCTACCTGCCTCTGCCTCCAGAGAGCTGGAACTAAAGGCATGCGCCACCATACCCAGCTTATAGTTAGCTTTCTTACACAGTCTAAGTTTACCAATTAGACAGCAAAGGCTAACTAGGACACCTGCCACGTGTCTCCAGAAGTCCTTAAGTCCCTGAAATGGTTAAGATTGCTTTAGTGCATGTTAATGAGATGACTAGTGGCCTCAAACATGGCCTGGTTTCCAGGGCAACTAACCATGTGATTAGAAGGTCCATACGTCTGGTGCCACCTCTGACCTTGGAAAGGGCCAAGTGATTGAGCTGATAAATCAATAGCCAATGACTTAATCAAATCATGCCTCGTTAACGAGGCTTTCATAAACTTCCCAAAAGCTAACATATGGCAGTTTCTGGAAGGCAGCATACCTTGAAAAGCTATGAGAACTGTCTCCCCTTTTCCCATAGCTTACCCTCTGTATCTTTTCCTTCTGGCCATCTGTCCTTTTTAGTGTTCATGCATGCATACATGTATAGGTGCGTGTGTGTTTTGTGTGTGTTGTGTGTTTATTTTCCAGGGTCTTGCATAATTAGGCAAGCACTGTACCTCTAAGCATGTCCCCAGGCCTTTAGCAGTCTTTACAATAATTTTCCCGAGTTCCCCAGCCACTCTAGTAAATCGATTGAATGTGAGGAATATCTTGAGAATCCTGATTTATAGCCTATTGGTCAGAAATACAGGCTACAACTTGTGCTTCAGACTGGAGTCTGAGGGGTTGCATGAGCTTGTGGGACTGAGTTCTCAACCTGGTCTGATGCTATCTCCAGTGAACAGACAGGATTGAATTAAGGGACCCTTGGCTGGGGTCTGCTAGAGAATTCACTACAGAACTGCTTGTGTGGTGTTGGTGGTCCACACATCCACGGTCACAGAGGTGTTCTGTATTGCAAGAGCAGAGAAGAAGAAGCTGAATTTGGACCCCCTCCCCAATC
The DNA here is from genome assembly GCF_000622305.1 of Nannospalax galili. Lineage (NCBI taxonomy): Eukaryota > Metazoa > Chordata > Mammalia > Rodentia > Spalacidae > Nannospalax > Nannospalax galili. The sequence goes on along the minus strand of NW_008340356.1, from coordinate 745,656 downwards.
CTTCTGCCCATTCATGTTTGCTGTAGTATTTTTGGCTGTATCTTGGGCTTCTGGAACTAGCAGAGGAAGTATCCTGCAGTAGTACTAAGCAACCCTACTTCAAAGCAACCGTAGAGCTGAAATGCCTGCCACCTCCCCTGAGTCTCAGGCAGCACTGAGGCCCTCAGATGGTCACAGAAATTCCTGATGATGTTAAATCCTGGGATGTCAGTAGCATTTAGGAAGGGATGCGGCTGGTCCCCACATCACCTTTAGCTCCAAGGTGGCTCTGAGAGGATCTTCAACACTGTAGGAAGAAAACATGAGCTGAACTCCATCTGGAGGGATCAGAAGGAAAACAAGAACCATTATGGTTGCTGATCTAGCAGTAACGATTCCCCTGGGAGCCTAATGGAAGACAGAAGGGGCCTGGAAGGGGAGGGCTGAATCCCTGCCAGGTGCCTTGGAGAGGCTGGAACTTGTGAAAACTATGCTGTCCTTATTTCCTTGCAATGTTTTCCCTTCCTTTGAACCTGGGAAGTGTCTTTTGAAAGACTGTCCAAACTGTGGAACGTTCTGCTCCCTCTAGGACCACACTCACTGTAAGGTTCACTTCCTTTAGTGGTAGAAATACAGTCAAGACTGTAAGTGGCTTTCCTCTTTCTTGTGGAAGATTGTCACCTTTGTGCAATTACAGCCAGGTTTTTAACACAAATATTGAGCACCAGCTGTATGCTAGGAGCTATTTGTTATGTTCAGAAAGATGCAGGTGAGAACTGCGTGTCCTGGAGGAGGCAACTAACCCTGGACACCATGTGTGTCACCCTTATTTTCACATTCTGCAGCTCAAAAGGCCAGAAATGCATCCTGCTCACTAGTAAGGGTGCACATTTTGGAATGGGAAAGCTTTCTTGGACATTTACCAGTACAGAGGATGGGGAAAAATGACTGTTTCAGAGTCCCATCCAGACTTAGCATTGAGAACCTAGCTCATCAATATTCTGCAGGTGATCAGACTTGGGATGTTTAATTTAGTATACCTCCTAGCAGAAGGACTTATTAAAACAGAAATATACTTTATGAATTTATAATAAGAAAGAAAACCTCTAGGAACTGGGGATCCCATCATTAAATCACTTCCTCTCATTGTTACTGAACAGGAACCTATAAGCAGCAAAACCTCTATATAATGCCTTGAGGAGGGTAGGCCTACAAGAGAAGGTACTGGTGAGTATTCTGTGTAGTCCACTGTGTTGGTTAACTTTTTAAATATATAATATTTAAGTTTAATTTTATGTGTATGTTGCCTACATGTATGTAAGTGAACCTGTGTCCTGCAATACCTGTGTAGGTCAGAAGAGGGTGTCAGATCCCCCGGAACTAGAGTTATGGATGGTTGTTAGCCACCATGTGGGTGCTGGGACTTGAACCTGGGTCCTCTACAAGAGCAGCCAGTGCTCTTAACCACTGAACCATCTCTCCAGCCCCTGTACTGGTTAGTTTTTATGGTCAACTTGACATAACCAAGAGTCCCTCAGGAAAAGGGAACCTCAGTTGAATTTCCTTCATCAGATTGGCCTGTGGGGCCATTTCTTGATTATTAATTGATGTAGAAAGGCCCAGCCCATTGTGGGGAATGTGCTCTCTCTCTCTCTCTCTCTCTCTCTCTCTCTCTCTCTCTCTCTGGTCTTTTTGAGACAGGGTCTCCTTGTAGCCCCAACTGGCCTGGAACTTGCTATGTAGACCAGGCTAGCCTCAAACTCACAGAGATCCATCTCCTCTGCTTCCTAAGTGCTGGGATTAAAGGCGAGCAGTTAAAAGCTGGGTATGATCATGGCCTTTTTTACCCAGAAACCTGCATAGCGCCTTCTGGCACCATGAAAGCTAACCAGCAAGGAAGAAGCTTCTAGCTCAGTTCCAGCTTGATTTCCCTGTGTCATGCAGCCAGTGTGTGGTGTCTTCACCAGCAGGGTCTTTTTTTTTTTTTTTTTTTAGAGAAAGCAAAGCAGTTTATTTTATGACTTTGTAAATTCAGGTATCTGAGAACAGTTTTTACAATCCTGAGCACAGGTTCCTCCTCTGGTTTCTCATGGTTAAGTAACTGGGAGGGTAGGACCTTTTGGTTGTTTTTTTTTTTTTTTAATGTTTTATTATGAATGTATGGCCAGCATGTATGTGAGTGCACCCATGTTGTGCAGTGCCACGGAGGTCAGAGAGGGCTTTGGATTCCCCTGGAGCTGGAGTTAAGGACGGTTCATAGCTGCCATATGGGTGCTGGGCATCAAACCCGGGTCCTCTGCAAGAGTCAGTGCTCTTAACCGCTGAGCCATCTCTCTAGTCCTTTGGTTGTTGTTCTGAGCCAGAGTCTACCTGTAGCCCCAGCTGGCCTGGAACTCATTACATAGAGCAGGCTGGCCTCCGAGAGATCTGCCTGCCTCTGCCTCCTGAGTGCTGGGTCAAAGGTGAGTGCCACTCTTGTACATCACCCAGGTCCTCTCTTCCCCACCAGGTCCTTTAACCCTTTCTTTTTTGATTTTTTTTAAATGGGGCTTTTGGCTACTCTAACATTCCCCCCTTCTTTGAAACGGAGTATGTTGCTAAGAGGCCTGAGGACATTGTGAGTTTTAGTCAAGAAACTGGCTACTTTTATTTGGGGTCTTTTTACCCTAACTGCATGGCCAATTCCTACCTCCTATTCTTATCACACTATCCTCTGAAGAGGTTACCCAAATTGCCGATAGGGAATAGGGACACAGACCACTCTGGCTTCTTCCATGTTGAACAGGGACGCAGGGTGAGGCAATTGGAGTACCCCCTTCAGTGGGTCTATCTTCTCAAATCTCAAATTGCATAACTCTTATCTCAAGAGGGAAAAGAAAGTCCTTGAATCGTGAATAGGAGATGTGAAGGAGAAGTAAAGGCAAGAGTAACTAGCATTACAAGTTCTAGACAGGCAACTAGAAAAAAGAACAAGGCAGTTTTCAAATGTTCATATGAGAGTCCATTGGAATTTCTTGACAAGAGCTTCCGAAAGCATTATTGGGTTCCTCCTCTTTTTCCTTTTGTCTTCCAAGGCTGGACTAAAGAGTGATGGGTGTTTAGCGATCAGGCTCAGCTGAAGTTGTGATGATGGTAGTTTTTTCATGCAGAAGGGACTGCTGTATAGCATCATCTTATTAAAAGAACCACCATGTGGAGGCAGGATCTGGGGACCCTCAGGCAGTCCCCTGCGTTCTTAGCTCCTCTGTCAGAGAGAGGCCAGAGGCAGGCCAGAACTTTGCACTCTCTAGTGGTCTGCTGAGATCAGAGCTGCTACACCAATCCACCAGTAGTGTCTTACCAACTAGTTTTGGTAGGCAATCAAGAGGAATAGCAAGAGCTTGTATTATTGTGAGGGACTATTTATTTATTATTTATTTATTTTATTGAGACAAAGTCTCATTATGTAGCACTGGCTAGCCTCAAACTTATGACAATCCTTCTGCCTCTGCCCAATTAAACAATATGTATGCTAATTAAAACAGCAGTAACAATATAGAATTAACTTTTATTTTTTGAAAAAAAGACAGGGTCTTGCCATGCAGTTCTGGCTGGCTTGGAACTGTCTATGTAGCTTAGAATAGCTGTAAACATTCCTCCTGAGTTTCTGGGATTACAGGTGTGTACCACCCCACCCAGCCTAGAATTAACTATTGAAAATTAGTGGATCTGTCAAAGGGTTGGGCGTCAGGAAATTCTCACATTTTAAGCCTATAGCTGACCTACTCAATTTCTTTGTGCCCCATCTCTTTAATTTAATTTGAAATTAGAAATATCAAAATAAATAGTAGCCAAAGATTTAGTAATTCCTCTGATAATACGTAATACAAGGGGAAAATCTGTTCATGGAGATGAGGGCAGTGATGCATACCTATAATCCTAGCAACTCAGGAGGAAAATTTACAGCTATTCTGGGCTACATAGAAAGTTCCAAGCTAGCCAGAACCACATGGCAAGACAGTGTCTTTAAAAAAAAGTTAATTCTATATTATAACTGTTATTTTAATTAGCATACGTATTATTTAATTGGGCACTAAGATGCCTATTGAAAGAAAAGTTCATTATGTACTGGGAAAAGCAGCTGATTGAATCCTTAAGAGATTTTTTAAAAAATGTTCTGTAAAATCACCACCACCTGGGCATGCTGGGCTTGTGTTTTTATTAGCCAGGAAAACTATTGAGCCCACATATTACTCAAAACAAGTAAGCAGAAACTGCAGGCAAATTCCTTGTTTTTGTTTCTTTTTTGAGTCTGTCACATACTGGCTACCTCATTTACCCCGAAACTCACTATGTAACTAGGCTAACCTCAAACTCATGGAAATCCTTCTGTCTCGGCCTCCCCAGTGTGGGGATTATTGGTGTGAGCCACAACATCTGACTCTCTCAGCAAGTTTTAAGTAGCTCATGTTGGTTTAGTTGTTGCCAAGAACCAAGACAGGGGCCAGGTCCTGCTAGCTCCTCTGAATGTCTTTCCAGAGCCCCTCCTTCTCACACCTGCCATTCTGGATTTGCCATGGCCCTGGTTATACTTGGAAAGCCACTTTTCCAAGGTTTCAGGAAGGATGCTGACCTGTATGTGGAAGACTGCAGGATTGCCTTTGCAAGCTGTGGGGTTTTCTGATGGAAAAACGAGGTGGAAGAGAATGTTTGTCATCAGGCAGTCCAGGACCAGGGGAGCTTCCTCCCCAGACCTTCCCTCCTCCTCCCCATTTTCAGGAAATTCAAGTTAATCTTTGTTAAATAGATGAATTTTTCTGAAGAACTTAAATTTTTTATTTTTTATTTTTTGGTCTTTTTGAGACAGGGTCTCCCTGTAGCCCCCCAGCTGTCCTGGAACTCACTATGTAGACCAGGCTTGCCTTGAACTCACAGAGATCCACCTGCCTCTGCCTCGCGAGTGCTGGAACTACAGGTATGCGCCATCATGCCCGGCTTAATTTTTTTTTTAATATGTATATCTATGTGCTGCATTCCCCCCTCCCTAAACAGGAATGTGCAGAGGTCACTAGTTTTTTTATTTGGAGTAAATTCCCGTCTCAAATGATGTCCTGTGACTATTCATGTTTGTGTCCCCTCAAATTCCTATGTTGAGACCTAGAGAGATGGCTTAGTGGGTAAAAGCATTGGCCATGCACACGTGAAGAACTTAGATCAAATCGCCCGACAAACATAGAAGCTGGACCACAGGAGGAATGCCTGTAACCTCAGTTCTCTAAGGGGGACGGGAGGAGGAGGCAGGAGGGCCATCTGGCTGATGCAGCACAGAACAAGAGAGACCCCACCCGTCTTAAGGTGGAAGGCAAAAATGGACAGCTGAGGTTGAGCCCTGCCCTCAGTACAGGCTCTGTGCAGGCATTCCCTCATTCTCACAATTCCTGTGTTGGAATTTGCACCCTCTCCCATGTGATGGGGTCAAGAGGTGTTCTTATCACTTACTTTTGTGGTCAGTAGTCATCTTCACTCTTTTCTCTCTTCCCTTACCACTCCCAGCTCTGGCAGTTCCCATTTTAGGCTCCACGTCTGTGGTTTGTTTTCTGAGCCTGGCTTGTTTCTCTTAACATAATCTCCAGGTCCCTTCATGATGCCTCAAATGACAGGATTTCATTTATGCTTTTTTATGACTCATAATATAAATATGTGGAATTTGGGCTGGGGATGTAGCTCAGCTGGGGTAGCTCAAGTGTCCAGTATGCAAGATCCCCAGCACTGCATAACCCAGCTGTGGTGGAACTCACCTGCAATTCTAACACTTGGGAGGTAAATAGAAGTATCAGAGTTCAAAGTCATCTTCAGATATGCAGGGAATTTTAGGCCAGTCTGTCAGAGAGCGAGAGCGAGAGCGAATGAGCGAGCGAGCGAGCGAGAAAGAGAGAGAACATATAGCTGCCAGTGGTGAATCATGTAATTTAATGTCAAATCATAAAAGCTTTTGAACTTTGAATAAAGGAATAGTTTCATTAATCATTGGTCCTGAGCTATGCCTCAGATCATAGCAGTACCAGAGGGAATGAAAGAAGTACATTTGCTGTATAGGCATTCCTCAGTAATGGTGCTAACACAAGGAGGGCAACCAGACACTGTGTGGCTTCTGAGGAAAGTCAGTCTTTGAGGCGGTGTTGCCCACCCCCCACAAAAAAATCAAATACACGTAAAAGATCAAGCCTCAGATTTTTCCTTTGTTTTTAAATGCATTTTAAATTTATTTTTATTGTTTTAGTTAGTATACAAATAGGTTTATCAGACGTTTTTGTTTTCAAACAGGGTCTTGTATAGCCTAGGCTGGCCTTGAACTCACTGTGTAGCTGAGGTTGTCCTTGAACTCTTCTTTTATGTTTTGCTTCTTTTTCCCTTTAAACTGGGTGTCCCTGTGGTCACAGCTGGCCTGGAACTCACTAAGTAGACCAGGCTAGCCTAAGCTCACAGAGATACACCTGCCTCTGCCTCCTGAGTGCTGGAATTAAAGGTTTACGCCATCATGTCCAGCTTTCCTTGAAGTTCTGATCTTTCTGTTTCCATCTCCTAAATCCTGGGATTACAGGCCTTTGCCACCAAGGTCAGGATTGTTTCTCAGGGTTTTTCCTAGTCAATCAATTTGTAGTAATTTTTTTTCTTTTTTTAAAACATTTTAATTTATAGAAAATAAAGGAAAATGCTTGGTGGCTTGAGATCACATTTAATAAGTCCATGGACATCTATTCAACCAAACCTAAACATTAGGGCCTTTTATAGGGCTATAATAGTTTTTCTTCAATAATAAAATTCCAAAATGCAGAGAGAGAGAGAGGAGAGAGGAGGGGGGGAGAGAGAGAGAGAGAGAGAGAGAGAGAGAGAGAGAGAGAGAGAAATTATACATTAAAACCAATTGGGACTAGAGAGGTGGCTCAGAGGTTGAGCGAATTGGCTGCTCTTACAGAAAAACTGTGTTCAGTTCCCATCACCCATGTTAGGTGGCTCATTTTTACCTGTAACTCCAGCTCCAGGGAGTCCGACACCCTCTTCTAGCCTCCACAGGTACCTACTTGTACACAAGTACACACACACACACACACACACACACACACAAATAAAAATAATCTTTTAAAAAACCTTCAAGAGCCAGGTGTGTGGTACAGGACTTTAATCCCAGCACTCCAGAGGCAGAGACAGGCAGATCTCTGAATTAAAGGCCAGCCTGGTCTACATAGTGAGTTCTAGGCCAGCTGGGGCTACAAGGAGACCCTGTCTCAAAGAGACAAAAAAAAAAAACAAAAAACAAAAAACAAAACCAAAAACTTTCAATTATTAGCCAATAATAATGTACAGACCTTGTGTTTTAGATCTGAGCAAACATTCTAAATGTTTTATAGTTTCAATGGGGTAAATGTGAGTATTGGATATTTGATAGTATTAAACAATTTTTATTGATTTGGGAAAGTGATTGGTATCATGACTTTTTAAAGTCCATTTAAAAATGAATATCGAAATGTATAGAGAAGAAATAATATATATTAGATTTACTTTAGAATAATCTGGACTTCTTCAAATAGAACTCACATCAGGGCTGAGTGCTTCCCTAGCATGTTGGAATCATGGGTCCTATGACCAGCACACTGAGAAGGAGGCAGGGACTCCCTGGAGTACAGTGTGGATCCTATGCTTCAGACATTTCTAGTCATATATTTGTCCATTTGAAAGGTCCTCATCTCTCTGCACTAGAGCCTAGTTGCTGCTGTGTGGATTTTGTCCAGTTTCCTCCAAGATTTCAGTAGAACATAAACTCTTTCTCATATTTTTTTTCTTAAAAAAAAACAGGTAGATTTCTGATATTAATATATAACCCCTGGAGCTGGCTTTTTTCTTTCTTTTTTAAAAAATAAATTCAAAACTTTCTTTCTTTCTTTCTTTCTTTCTTTCTTTCTTTCTTTCTTTCTTTCTTTTCTTTTTTTTGGTCTTTTTGAGACAGGGTCTCCCTATAGCTCCAGCTGGCCTGGAACTCACTATGTAGACCAGGCTGGCCTTGAACTCACAGAGATCCGCCTGCCTCTGCCTCCCCAGTGCTGGGATTAAAGGCATGCGCCACCACACCCGGCAAAACTTTATTTCTTCAAAAAATGCCCTTGTTACAGTTTTAAAAGTTTGAGAAAGCTCTTTTTACGTATCCAGAGTAAATAAACATACAGAAGAGGAAACCCATTTTAAAATGTTAAAAAAGGGAACATGCATTGGCACTCCTCCAACTCTGAAGAGGTGTCATCCTCAGATAGTTGATATCAAGGTTACTAAGGTTGCCTTAATCATCCACATTTATAGCTCCAATTAGATATCTCAGTGAAGAAACAGGTGTTCTCTATGGACATCCTGGTTGAACCCCCAAATTTTGTGCTTGAGATGTTGAGTTTGTTGCCAATGGTCCTTGGCTTGTTTGCCCAAATAAACTTCTGTTTCCACCTGTTTTTTTTTTTTTTTTTTTGTAAAGGTGAATCTAAGCTTTCTTTGGACAGAACAGGATATTGGAGCATAACCTTTGACATTTAAAATCACTGGTTCATAGGTGATTGAACTTTCAAAGAGAGTGCTCCATGGAAAAAATTGTGTCCTGATGCCACAATGGTAAATGAACTCAAGGAAGTCAGGCACGGTTCTGCTTTCAATTTTTTTTTTTTTTTTTTTGTAAAGGTGAATCTAAGCTTTCTTTGGACAGAACAGGATATTGGAGCATAACCTTTGACATTTAAAATCACTGGTTCATAGGTGATTGAACTTTCAAAGAGAGTGCTCCATGGAAAAAATTGTGTCCTGATGCCACAATGGTAAATGAACTCAAGGAAGTCAGGCACGGTTCTGCTTTCAAAGCAGCCAGTCCCTAGATACAACTCATAAAACTGGGGGAACAGCTCATCCACAAAAAGTACTCTTTTTAAAAAAATTTTTTAAAGTTTTTTTTTTAACTTTTAAAAATTATAGCCAGGTGTGGTGGCACATGCCTTTAATTCCAGCACTCAGGAGGCAGAGGTAGGCGGATCTCTGTGAGTTCGAGGCCAAGCAGTGACTGTAAATTTTTAGGTTCACAGTTCAATTAATACAGTTGTACATTTTTGAATGCAGTATAAACCCTGTAACATAAAATTGAATGAGTTTTTGCCCTTTAAAGAAGATCTCCATTTCATTTTAAGATGCGCTATTTCCTACATTTTTAATGCTACTAACACATGTTTGCACATGTATCTTTAATCTCTATGTATCTGATTATTACTAGTCACAGTCGGTTACACTCGGATCCTTAGTACCTGAGTATGGATATAAAGTCATCAGGTAGATTTCACTGGTAATGTTTATCACCTCTATTATTTAACATAAAGTAAAATTTAAAAAAAAATTAATAACTACATGATCAGAAGAAGTATTTCATTACAGCTTTAACATACTCAGTAACACACTCCAGAGCAAGAGTACATCTCTTTCACAAGTGGCTGTAAGTTTCTAGGTTCACAGTTGAATTAATACAGT
>NW_008340356.1:692322-736113 GCF_000622305.1 Nannospalax galili | reverse complement strand
TGCTACTAACACTGAGATGTTGGTGCATGCATCTCTAATCTGTATGCATCTGATTATTACTCATCATAATCGGTTGTACTTGGATCCTTGGCACCTGTGTATGTCTATAAAGTCATCAGGTAGATTTCAATGGTAATGTTTATCCCCTCTACTAATTAACATGATGTAAATTTCCATGCTTCTTCCTCAAATATAATACATTTTAAAAAATTTGTTGATGCGTGTGTGTGTGTGTGTGTGTGTAGGTGTGTATCACACAGAACATCCCAAACCATCTTATTCAATGATTTGACCCAGTTATACCACTCCCTGGCATATACACAAAGAACTCATCCTATTGCAGAGACACTTGTACATCCATATTTGTTGCTGCTCTTTTAACAATAGCTAAGAGTTGGAAGTAACCTAAGTGCCCCTCAATTGATGAGTGGATAATGAAAATGTGGTTCATTTGTACGATGGAGTTTTACTCAGCAGTAAAGAAAGATGAAATCATGAAATTTTCAGGTAAATGGATGGAACTAGAAACTGTTATACTAAGTGAAGTGCTGGCATTTTTATTGTAAAAGGAAAGTCATGAAATCTGAGGCCTGTTAACCTCATCAAATGTGAATGTTGGGTACGCAACAAGTGTGATGCAAAGGGTTTAAAATTTTTATCTTGAGAAATTGGCCCATGTAACCAGGGGACCAAATCATGCAGGGATAGCCATAGTGAGAGTCTGCATGTATCAGCTTCCTCCCTATGTGCCTATCAACTAAGCTGAGTACTTTCATACATTTAATCCTTAAAATTCTGTAAGGAAGTACTCTTATTCCTAAAATACAAATAAGAAAGCCATTGTGATAACTTGTTCACTGTCACAGAGATACTAAACTGTCACAGCAGAGCTTGAAACCCAGGTCTCTCTGAAGTAAAAGTCTATGTGGGGCAAAATTACATGAAACTAGAAGTATTCAACTTAATTTCCTTCAGACACCATTAATCAGAGCAGTATGTAGTAAACAGTCTATCTATAACTGTCACATGAATGTTGTAGTTAATTATGTATTTACTGGGTATTGCTTAAAGGGTGTTTTGGGATGAGATTAACATTTTAATTGATAGACTAAAGCAGGCTTGTACCCTATAATATGGCTGGGCCTTTTCCAATCAGTTCAAGGTCAGAAGAGAAGAAAATAGAAGAGGAAGACCTGAGCTCACCATGGAAGGGGAAGCTCCGCAGTAGACTACCTCTGCACTGGGCACTGTCACCGCTCTCCCTGAGTCCCTGCCAGCTGGCTCACACTATAGATTCACACTTGCCAGTCATGTAAGCCAGATCCTTACAATAATTTCTTTGAATAGATGATCGATTGGTAGGTGATAGTCAAATAGATGGTAGATATACATTTAATGGATAATGGATGATTGATGCCCCATAAACGATTGATAGGTAGGTAGATAATGTACATATGATAGATAATGGATGCTAGATACATAAGTGATAGAAGATATATATATATAGAGAGAGAAAGATAAAGAGATAGATGCATTTGATTGCTTATTCTCTAGAGAACCTTAACGAATATAGATTTATTTCAAGATACAGATTTGAAATAGAAAGAAGAAATGTTCAAAATACCACTAAACTTTACAAAATTTTTAGATGAAAATGGTCTTTTCTTTCCATGAATCATATTCCTAAAATAATGTGCTTCTAAAAATCATGAACAGATGATCCAACCTGCTATATATGATTTTATTTTATTGGAGAAAAGACCAAAAGAAACAGATTTAACGTTGTGATCACTTTTCTTCCATTCCATTCCATTATAGATATGAACTGCTCTTACACTTTATGGAGTCAAATTATTTACTAATTCAATGAACATTGGCTCTCATATTAGACACTGCAACTAGTCGCAGATGCCTTGGGACTGGGAGCCAGACAAGTTAAAACCATTACAATGTAACACCTGCTGTATTGGAGGCACACCCCACCCTTAAAAGGCACAAAGAATCAGTGTCTGAATATATAGAAGAGTTAAGAAGATACCCAGAATTCATAGGTGTAATATAAAAATTGATTTTGGTAGGACCTCCACATAAAGTTGGATCCCCTAAAAGGAAGCTATCCTACTTCTTCTGGCTTGTCTTTCTCTGTCTAGCTCAGGATTAATAAGGATTCTACCTATGGATATAAGGAATTCATGTTCCTTGCTGATTTCACGTTTCCTCTGTCTGTCTCTGCAAAGTCCTGGAAGGGTGGACTTCAGAGCATCATGCCAAGTGACATCATACATGGTCCAAATGTAGTCACGCCTTTTCTTCCTGTACACTCCAGATCAGTAATATGACTCTCACTCCAGTAACAGACTTACAAAGAATGATTCACTCCTCCATTGGCTTTCCACATTCAAATGCAAGTAAGGAGTATGAAATTATTGAAAATATCAAGCTCTCCTGCTTTTCAGTTCCATGGTTTAGTTTTCCTTGTGAGCCATCCCTAGGAAGTAATATTTACAACTTGCTCTTCACTGGCACTAATGAGATTAGTTGACATTAAGCAGACCCTTTATGCCTATTTCATGAGTCAAAAGCAAATTTAATGACTTCAGTGTGTGCAAGAACTTAGTGCTCCTAAACTGGCCCCCTTGCCAGCTTGCGTCTCCTAGCAACTTTCTTGATCTCATTAGAATCTGTACATTAGAACATGTTTTCACAACTATTGATAAGAGAGTAGAAAATAACAATCAGATTTTAGGCATAAATTTATTATTTAAAATTTCCATAATCAAATCATATGATTTATGATTTAAAATTTGTGTGTGGGAGAGACATACCTATAATTTAAACCAAGAACAATTACTTTGAGTAAATTTCATTTTCATAAAAGATCTTCTGTCCTTTGCTCTCTCTTCTTCAATCACAGATTGGCTTTCTGGATGACAAGACTAGGAGAAGAAAGACTTTTTTTTTAGCCAGTACATGTGTGATTGGTTAAGGGTATACAACAGTAAAATGCAGTGTCTTGCAGTTTGGAAGGAATAACAACAGCTCAACTGTATCTTTGGGGTATTGGAGTGGTAGCATGCAACAAAGTTCAGTTTGTTTCATGTGAGGATCAGTAACTAAAGGGGATCTGATTTGAAGAGCAGAGTGTGCAGTTTCTAGTTGTGGATATTGTAAGGATTACATTGTAAACAGAAATGTGTTTGTGAAGGGAAATATACCATTTGAATCCTGGAAATGAGGTCAGCAATAGCAGGAGTCTGTGAAGGCCAGCTAGCTTGCTAAGGATCAGAGCTGGGTTCCAATCTCACAGAATCAGGATGGAGGTGTGACTAAGTACCAAGGGCAGGTTGTGAACCTGCTCAGTTTCAGTGATGCTAGATGGATAGTGGCTCATTGGCATTCACCTGGGCATCTGGGCTTGCTTTTCATCATGAGGAACTTTGGTGAGCATATATGCTCATCGCTTCCAGAAAAAAAGCAGGCCAGATGCAAGCTCAGGCTGGGTAATGGCAAAAGTTTTAGCCAAATATGGTAAGAGTTAACACCTGGAGGCCAGACCCAGGAATAAAGAACCAGGAACTGGGAGGCACAATGCAAGACCTTTTTGGGAGAAGCTATTAATACATTCTAGAGTCCAATGTAACAGTCCATTGGTCTCTTGTCTAAAATTCAGGCACATCACCACAATAAGCTGGAGGGAAGGCTGGGAAATAGTCTTGTTTCAAGTGAGGGACTAAATTTCTGACAAGCAGACAGGGCCACTGATAAATAACAAAGATGGCAAGGATGTAACAAAGATGGTCTTTGTCTTGTGACTAAGACCTACTGATTTTTTCTCCCTCTAGCAGGGCCCCTCTTCTGACTGACCAGTATAGATCAGTTTAGCCAAGGCTTCTCCAGAACATATCTTGGCATGGAGCTCTGGCCTATCAGTTCTTCCTTCTTCATTTATGTTGACCAATCTAAAATTAGGGGAGGAGTGCTGTGCCCATACCCCGAAGAATGCTTAGAAGACCTGGGGTCCCTCAAGGGACTCTGAATCGTTCACTATCTAAATCCCCTTTCCATTTGGGGAGAGTTGCTTCTCTGTGTGTGTATGTGTGTTTCTTTACTTTTAATAACGTTTCATTGTGGAAACTTCTGACAGTCAAGAGACCAGTAGCCAAGTCAGGAGAGGGAGTTTATTTATGCCAGAGGACTGACATGCGGGTTATTCCATAATGGCACCAGCCTCAAACTTAAGTTTGTAGGGAAATTTATAGTAAGCAAGCAAGTAGGGCATACCAGAAGTGTATATGTGGTAGTTACACAAGTTGTTACACATAAGCACGGGGATACAAAGATTTCAGTGGTGGGTAGACTGGGTAATAAGCCACAGGGGTGGGGCGGATCCTGCTCACCTTCCTCTTTCTTTTCTTATTCCTGCCTTATCTTGGGGGCTTTCCATGGCTCAGGGTTCTGAGCAGCCATCTTATTAGTGGTGAATTTTCATTTGCCACCACAGTTTGTTACCTGTCGTGTGCAAGATTTTTCTTGTCTTTTAATTCTTTAATTGGTGGAGAAAAAAATCTGATGAAGACCTCTAGAAAAATAACACAAGAAACACTGTCCAGATAAAAACTGAAGTTCTAAGAAAGAAGAGAACAGATTCAGGGACACAGTTAACACTTAATACCAGAATCCACATACCCTCTGTAACAGCATTGCCTTCCTGAAGAAAGAATCCTACCAAGCCTGGGGGTGCATGCCTGTAATCCCAGCACTTGGGAAGTGGAGATGGGAGGTCATATTGCTGTGAGAAACAAAAATCTTCACTTCATAGTAAGAGCACTGGAGGCTCTGAATAGCAAAAGTGAGGTCGTTTATTTTACAACTTTGCAAAAGTGGGCTTTAGCTTAGAGTGACTGGCCCATGGATTGAGCGCAGAGAATAGTTTTAATAGTCCTGATCCCAGATTCCTGCCTCTGGTTCCTCATTGGCTGAGTAATCAGGAAGGTACAATCTTACATATCATCAGGGTCTTAACCCTTTCCTGCTTACATTTGTCTTTTTCTCAACAAGAGCTATGAGTAGGCTCATTTCTATGTTTTACAGCTGTTTAAGGCTTATCAGTCACATGACCAAATTTAAAAATAATTTTATTTATATTTTATTTATTTATATTTATTTATTTATTTATATTTTATGTGTATGAATGTTTTGCCTGCATGTATGTAAGTGCATCCATGTGTGCAATGCCCACAGATCTTGAAGAGGGCATCAGGTCTCCTGGAACTGGAGTTACAGACAGTTGCTAGCAGTCATGTGGGTGCTGGGAACTGAAGCCAGGTCCTCTGCAAGAGCAACCAATGCTCTTAACTGCTGAGCCATCTCTCCAGCCCTGACAATGGCAAGTTTTTAGGCAAGCTTAGATATTAGTGATTTCCTTCTCTAGACTTCTAGTTGGGTAGAGGGGTAGCTTTGCAGAATACCAGTGTTTTCTGTTCATTTTTAGCTGGACCTAAGATGACTCAAGTACTTTTATTTTGAAAACTGGCAATCAGATGTTATTTCTTACACTATATACATATTTTATTTCCCTCCATGATGTTGTTTCCTGATACTATGGTTTACACTATTTATTTATTAGTGTATTTGTGTGTATATATGCGTACAATGCTATGCTGTGCATGTAGAGATTGATCAGAGGACAACTTTGGGAAGTTGGTTCTTCTTTCCTCCATACAGGTTTGGGGGATTGAACTCAGGTTCAGCAAGTGTCTTTACCTGCTAAGCCATCTTATGGTGGATGGACATTCGTGCTAGATTTCTAGATGTTACTCATGCAGCCAAAAAGGGAGATTCATTCAAGTCAAGTCATCTCAGGGCCTGCATTGCCAAGGAAGAGATTTGGTAATATTAAAAAAAAGAATATTGACATATAACAATTACACATTTCATTTCAGTTTTTGAAGAAATTTACTAATTGGAATGTTTCTGAATGGGACCTTAAAAATATGTCATTCAGGGGCTGGAGAAATGGCTCAGCAGTTAAGAACATGGACTGTTCTTGCAGAAGACCCAGATTCGAATCCCAGCACCCACATGGCAGCTAACAGCTGTCTGTAACTCCAGTTCCAAGGCATCCGACAGCCTCTTCTGTCTTCCATGAGCATTGCATGACATGGGTGCACTTACCTACATGTAGGCAGTACACACATACACATAAAATAAAAATAATAAATAAAATATTAAAAAATATGTCATTCAGAAAACAGAATTAAGGTTATAGCTTACTGAAAAGAGTTCTATGAGTTTCAGAGTTTTTCTTTTATGCGTCTGGGTACAGGTCATAGTGTATTCAAGCTGTCCACTGCAGTATTGGCCACCGCACACACCAACATTTCCAGCAACACTTTTCCTTTTCATGTGTCTGTCACGTTAGACTTTATTGTCATCATACCTTTGGCACCAGCTTTTGTTTGCTAGTGCCTGGATTGGAGATGACCTCATTGCTAAGCTTAATGGCTGAAAAATGCCCTTTAGTGGGGCTTGGCCTTTCTCCTTTTATCCCCACCAGTAATACAAGAAAGGCCAAATCTCAAGCCCCAACCAGAATTACTGAATCAGAACCAGTTCTTAACCACATCACAGATGGTTCATGTCCATGTTAAAGATGAGCTGTACTGCTCTAGACCAGGGCTTCTTAAGCAGTTTACCCTCTCCCCGCTCCTCATCCCAGAAGAGTCATCAAGGTAGCCTTGAGTTGCCGAATGAATACTTCCATGACCTTACTTCATTCGTTTGTGCCGTATTTAACAGGACCGAGCACACCTGGACAGCACATTGCTGCTCTTCCTCTGTGGTGTCCTCACTGTCCGGCTCCTCTTCCTCCATTCACCCATTTATCACAACCACTTCTGCTCCCAGTCTATTCTCAAACCTATTCCCTTGTTCATGTTTTAGACTCAACCACCTCTAACAGCCTCTAATAATTTCACCATTTATTAAAGCTAAGAAGATTTGCATATTAACAAAATGGATGTGCTTGCTTATCTTTATGTGAAGAATCAAATCTTGGCTGACAATTTTATTCTGCAAGATGTAGAGTATAACATATTTCAGAGTTGATATTCTGATCTTATAATTGTAAATTCTGAGAATGCCACTTTGTATGAATACGTACTATAAAGTGGTGGAGTATGTTTATGGCCGTTTAAAAAAGTTATTTACTATTTATTTATGTGTTAGACTTTCCTGCCATGGTGAGCATGTGGAGGTGAGAGGACAGCTTCCAGCAGTGGTTTCTTTCCTTCTACCGTGTTCAGGCAGGATCCCTCTTGCTGTTTCTGCTTCTGTGCCGCACGTGGGAGCAGAAGGCGATTTTCCTGACATGGCCTCCCATGTTACCTAGGATTGCCGGTATTACAGGCATGAGCCACTACATCTGGCTTTTTGCATGGGTTTGGGGATTGAACTCAGGTGCTAGGCTTTCCTGGTGAGTGAGTGCTTTTAACTGCTGAGCCATCATCCTAACACAATACAATGCAAAGGTATACTCATTTGGTACAGCTTGAGGCATGACGGTGGGAAATATAAAGTCTGTTTTTTGTAGTTAAGCAATTATTTTTCTATAAGAGCAGAAAACTTTGTATGTAAGTAAGAAACACTGTAACTCATAACATGCAATAGTCTCAAGTCTGAGCTGAGGTGTTTCAGGCAGGGTATGTTGTCATGGCTCAGTGTGGTGTATGCACAGCACCAAGTACATGTGCTATGTATTTAGAATCAGGGCTGCAGTGAAAGTGCCTCATGCAACACAGGTGAGCAATGCTGGCAACACCTCGGACTCATTACATTTGATTTTGAATTAAGTTTGATTACTAATCAGTTAGAAACTTTTTATTGTTCCCAAGTTTTTTTCCAACCATCAAGACCCATAGCTTAAGAAGTTGGGGTTGGCGTTGGCAAGGTATTTCAGTGGGTAAGGGCACTTGCTGCCAAACTTGGCAAACTGAGTTTGATCCTCAGAACCCTCATGGTAGGAGAGCACTGACTCCAGAAAGTTGTCCTTTGACCTATATGCACACAATCAGCTTCTCTCTCTCTCTCTCTCTCTCTCTCTTCTCTCTCTCTCTCTCTCTCTCACACACACACACACACAATCACACAATGAATAAATAAAACTAGAAACTACAAGATAATTGCCTAAACAGAAGACAAAGACGAAGCAGCAGCAGCAGCTGGGGTCTAGGATGAGGACTTTCTTTCATATTCTTTCCCAAGAGGGTACAGATAATGGTGGCTGCTGATGGCTTGCCTACTCTATGCTAGATGCTGTTTTTCTGACTACACCATTGGCTCTTTGCTGTATGAGATGGGTATAGCTCCTCCCCTTCTAGGAAGAATGAGTACAAAGTTTATCCCAGCCCAAGACTGAGTAGGAGGACGGTCCAGGCCAGGCTCAATCTTAAGTCTTTTTGCCCTAAATACTATTCCAAAACTGTCTGATCCTACTGAATTTAATTCCTGGAAAGTAAGGCATAAGTGGGGAGAAAGACAAAGAAAATTAAATCAAACTGCTTCCCAAAGATGGAGGCTTATACACATGGAACATAGCCTGGGGCTTCAGTGAAATCATCAATGGCGACTTCACCTTGGATGGTTGACTCCAGCTGCCTCAGTCTTGTTCCAGGTTCCTTGCCCTATAGTTGATATAGACATGCATTTTGACACTTAATAATTGATGAAGTAATCCAGGTACACACAGTGATTATTTAATTTTCTGCCTACTTACTGAAATGATGTATCAGTTTATTGTGACATCTAACCTGGCATATGAGTGCTTTGTTTGACTCATGAGGATTAAAAAAATTTTTTTAAATTTATTTTTATTTTATATGTATGAATGTTTTGCTTGTATGTATGTTAAGTGCACTATATTGTACAATGTCTATGGAGGCCAGAAGGGTGGTGTCAGAGCCCCTAGAACTGGAGTTAAAGACAGATGTTAGTTGCCATGTGGTGCTGAGAACCAAACCCAGATTCTCTGGAAGAACAACCAGTGCTCTTAACCACTGAGCCCTCTCTAGCCTCGATTCATGAGTTTTTTAGGTACGCCTTTTCTCTGTTAGACTGCAATAGTATTGAAAAGCCTGCTCTCCTTTTTCCTTTTTCTCCCCTCCCTCTCTCTCTTCCTTCCTCTCACTCTCCTTCTCTCTCCCCACCCTCCTTCTTTTCTTCCCTTCCTTTCTCCCTCCCACATAATTTTGTAATAGCACAAGGTAAAAACCCACTGATACTTTCTGAAATGGGAAATAAAACCCACTGATACTTTCTGAAATGGGAAATAAAATTTCATTTTAGATTATTAATAATTTTAGCTCACTTGCATTCTGTCGTGTATTATTAATGTTTCTGGCTTGGGCAAGAATCTATACGGATCAGTTTCATTTTAGGTCAAGAGACAGTAGCCCATATTGTTTTCTTTTGCACTAGTCTCAGTGTCTTAAGTTTGTTGTATTGTTTCTAGTATAATAGTGGCACCAATATTATGGGAATAACCAACCACTCTTTAGTTGAATTTAAGATCCACTTCCTAGGATGCAACCCATACCTGACATTGATGTCAGGCTTAGGAACCTGAAACTAGACAGGCCATAGGACATAGAGGAGAGCCTAATGTTAGTTTTATACTAATTAGTTATAATATTAAACTGACTCTTAATGACTTATTGTTATATCCATATGTTAATGCATTTCACAACTCTCACCAGAGAAGTGACCTTATGAAAACGATGGTGATTAACACAGAAACCCACACTGGACAACATGTAGAGAACAAGAGACTGCAGAGTGCTTATCTCTGAATAGGACACCTATTTCAAACTTCTGCCTCCCAAGGCTCAGGGATCAGGGGTGGAAAGACTGTAAGAGCCAGAGGTGGTGGATGACCACAAGGAAATATATTTTTCCAGATAGATGGTCAGCTACTCACATAAACTCACAGCAACGGTGACAGCTATCACAAATCCTATGCAAGCTCAACCCAGACAAAATCCCAGCAAAGTGGGTAAGAAACCCCAACCCCATCTAAAGAAATTGTGGCAACTGATGGCTGCTGGGGTTGGGGCAGAGACAGTCTCTTTCAAGCATGGGACTCTTGGTAGGTTAACCAGGCTCCAGTGGATGGTCTCACACTGAAGGACATTTAGGGGAACACATTAGACTCTACAGACCTTATTATATATATATATATATATATATATATATAGAAATATATATTAGAGAATATTAACTTGGGCAGGGGCAGTAAGGGAAGGTGTGGACAGGGAAAGGGATCTAAATACCATCAAATTATATTGTATGCAAATCGTACCACAGGACTAGGCTAAAAGTCTGGGGAAACTGATCACTCTAGTTCATAACTGTGGCCATCACTGGTTTCTGCTGACATGCAGAACAGCTTGGCCTGAGAGCATAGCTACTTTTGGACCATGCTAGGTGTATCAGAGTCACAGGAAGCAGGAGACAGGGAATTGGAGGAACCTGGGGCCTGCCCTAAGGGCACAGCAGGCCTCCTCCCACAGAGCCCTAACATCCCTCCCCCACCTGAGCACTGCCATCAAGCTGTGCAGGTCCCAGTCACTCCTCTAAACCCACTGACTTTGGTTCCTAGTCCAGAATCTCTGCTTTCTTTCTTTTCTGCTTTAAAATGCTTTCTGCTCATGTGGTATGTCCGAAACACCCAGCACTGTGTT
The DNA here is from genome assembly GCF_000622305.1 of Nannospalax galili. Lineage (NCBI taxonomy): Eukaryota > Metazoa > Chordata > Mammalia > Rodentia > Spalacidae > Nannospalax > Nannospalax galili. The sequence continues at coordinate 725,377 of NW_008340356.1, read as the reverse complement.
TTTTTTTAAGATCTGGGTTTTAAAGAAAGCTAGAAGAGCTTTTGATGGTACAGTATGGTTTTCTCCCTGAAAACTCCGGAGGCAACTCCTTACAAAGGACATTCCCTCTTTGCTGGAGACTGGAGGATTAAAAAAAAAAAAAACAGGAGAACTGGGTGAGTTTGAGTTTTAAAAAATCATCTTGTCCCTTAAAGAGATTTTTTTTTTAAATGTGGGATTTTACATAGACAAAACTGTTATACTAAGTGAAGTAACACAGACTCAGACAAACAAACGACGTATGTTCTCCCTCATATGTGGCTCCTAGCACCAAATCCTTTTAAATTCCAGGTCCTTTTAATAAGATGATGCTGTACAGCAGTCCCTTCTGCATGAAATAACTGCCATCATCATGGCTTCAGCTGAGCCTGATTGCAAAACATAGTCACACTTGGGCTTGTTGATGTAACCACTCCAATAGCTATTGAAATACTTGAAAGCAGATCTTGAACCCATCACTCCAGAGTTCAGCCTCGGCAGACAAAAGAAAAATGAGGAGGAACCCAATAGAGGGATGCTTTTGAAAACCCTTGTCTAGAAATTACAATGGACTCTCATAAGAACATTTGAAAATTTCCCTGTTCTGACTTTTTTCTAGTTCCCTGTCTAGAACTTTTAATACTAGTTACTCTTACCTTTACTTCTTCACATCTCTAATGCTAATTACTCTTGCCTTTACTTCTCCTTCACATCTCCTATTCAGGACTTTGTTTTCCCCTTAGAGATGAGTTATTCAATTTTGAAGTCTTTTGGATAGACCCACTGCCTCACCCTGCGTCCCTGTTCAACATGGAAGAAGCCAGAGTGGTCTATGTCCCTATTCCCTATTGGCAATTTGGGTAACCTCTTCAGAGGATGGTGTGATAAGAATAGGAGGTAGGAATTGACTAGGAAGTTAGGGTAAAAAGACCCCAAAGAAATGTAGCCAGTTTCTTGGCTAAAAGTCAAAATGTCCTTGGGCCTGGTAGCAACAGACTCTGTTCCAAAGGCCAAAAGTGTCAAAAGTGTTTGGGAGCTTGTATCTAATGCTTAAAATATTTTAGGGTTACCTCTTCAGAGGGGGGAATGTTGGGGAGGAAGGAGTGGGCATGGATTTGATCAAAACGCCTTATATGCATATATGAAAGTCTCAATAAAGTTTTTGTAAAAATTAAAAAAAAGGCTTTTATAATAGGCAAAACATACTCAGGATGAACTCTGCACTTTCTCCTGCAAACCAGATTAAAACAATCTACAATTCTGCTATGATATCTAGCACTTCCTGCAACTGGGGGAACTGGGAGCTGGAGTTCAGGTACCATCTGCATCTGCCCCAGGTTCTGCTTCTCCTTTCTCGTAAGCCCTTTGCATTAGCTTGGTCTCAAGCTGGGGTATGTGTGTGTGTTCAACATCACCCATCCATATTAGATTCTTTGCCTTGGACAATATTTGCTCAGGGAGGTCAGAAAGAGGGCATCGGATTCCCCTGGAACTGGAGTCATTGATGGCTGTTAGCAGCCATGTGGGTGCTGGGAACTGAACCCTGGTCCTCTGCAAGAGCAGCCAGTCCTCTTAACTGCTCAGCCATCTCTCCAGCCCTCACTTGCAACTTTTTCAACTCCTAATCGTAACATTTAACTAGGAGAGAGTTCTCACCTTAAAACTCCTAAAAGTCCCAACAGGTACCTCCTTGTCTTGGATTTTTTGTGTAAATTCTAACTGCAGCTTGGGGAGGAGGCACATTATAAACTTCATGTGTTAGCCGGAAACATGTTGCACTTGGTGTCTGAGGGGAAGCCAGATTCTCAAAGCAGAGTCTTATTCAATTAATGTAGATTTTATTTTCTAACTTCAATTTGTTTAAAAAAGGCAGGTTCTGTAATGAGTTCATTTTTTAAAAAGTACATGTTGAATGAGACTATGAAAATTAAAAAAAAAAAACTCTCCTGTTTTCTAGTGTTTTTATTTTAAAATATTTATGCATTAGAATCCCTATTACAGAAAGGGCAATTCTTCACTTTACAAAACAAATCTAATGCTTTCTAAAATTTCATTATCATATTTATTTAATGAGTGCTCTAAAGCTTTGCAAATATTATCCACTGTCCTCTGGCAACAGAAAGAAAACACATGTTGGTGAGGTATGATTAATTCTATCAGGTTGAAATACAGGAGGGTGACCAATCCCAAATTTATGCATAATCCCAGAGAGTTTTTAAACATTAATGGTGTGGAAACTGTCTATTAGTTTGCACAGGGGCCACCCTTATTTTTTGCTTCATTGATTAGACATCCACTTGGTGGACAACTGTTCGTCCTGTGAAGCTAGAGGCCCATGAAGTCTTCAAGTTGTTCCCTTTCATCCCTGAAGCCACCTGGGTAGATCTGAGATGGACATGATATTAGGCTAGTCATATGATGGCCCCTATCTACAGGGTTATTCAGGATTTAATGTGCCTTACAGTCATCCTTGTCAGAGAGCTGACCTGTGCCTACTTAGAAAGATCCACAGATACTTGGGGAGCATGATGTTTTTTGAAGTAGCCCTGTTCTCTCTTTTTCTAGCTCTGTCTCCCCCCCCCCTCCGTTTCTTTCTCTTTATATTAACTACCAATGATTTTTGTGTGTGTATGTATGTGTGGGTGCATGTGTGTTTGCATGTATGCACATACATGTAGGAGTGGTATGGAGACCAGAGAACAATGTTAATTGTCATTCCTTAGGAGTCATCCATCATTTCTTTTTGGAGACAAGGTCTCTCTTACTCGCTTGACTTCACCATTTGGCTAGGCTGCTTGGCCAGTGAACCTCAGGGGATCTGCCTGTCTTACCTCCTAGTGCTGAGATTACCTATTGATTTTTATCCCTCCTTTAGGGTCATAAAAACAAATCCTTTTTTTAAAGAAACAATTAAAGAGACTATATTATCTATATCTACACTTCCCATATAAAAATGACTTAATAGTAAAGGTTATAGTTTTCTTCAAGTATCTTTGGCTCCCCTAGAGCTCAACATTTTTTTTTTTTTGGTCTTTTTGAGACAGGGTCTCCCTGTAGCCCTAGCTGGCCTGGATTCACTATGGAGACCAGGCTGGCCTTGAACTCACAGAGATCACCTGCCTGGAGTTCAACATTTTAATGAACTAAAATTAATTAATTTTATTCTCTCTTTCTCTCTCTCTCTCTCTCTCTCTCTCTGTGTGTGTGTGTGTGTGTGTGTATGCATGCATGTATGGAGGTCAGAGGACAAGCAGGAGCTGGTTCTTTCCTTCTACCATGTGGGTTGTGAGGCCAGAACTTGGGTCCTCTGGTGTAGCAGCAAGCACCTCTACTCATTGAGTCATCTCAGTCTTCCCTTATACCCCTGAGTCAGATGCACAGCCATGTGCATAAAAGGCAAGCCTACCTGTTCTACTACAGACCTAGATCCCCAGTCCTAAGCATTCATTATAAACGAACAGGAGTCACATTTGTTGAGTGCCTGCTGTGTAAGAGCCCTGTGTACATGCCATTTCTGATCCCTAACTCTGCCACTCTACCTGAGGGTTGGAACAAGAAGGCATTTGTTGTTTGGGGCACACTATTTAGTAAACAGACATTGGAGTTTTTTACCTTGCCGTTTAGGATGCTGTATTTTAACTCAACGCTGCTCTGTCGCCCCTCAGGCCATTAGCTTTGATTCTCTAGCCAGTTTCCTTGGGCTCATGCCTCTTGGAACTGGGAAGCACTAATAGAACTAATCTCTGTGGTTAACAGACCTCAGCAGCAGATATGTAGGCCTGCCAACTTGAGACAGTCCTGTTCAGGAAGGGAGAATGTGAAGAAGCCTGCATTTATATTGTTAAAGGATAAAGAACAGTTTATTTTTTGTAATGCTTGGAATTGAATCCAGGCCAAGTGTTATGCTATTGAGATACATTACCAACACAAAGAATACATTTTTTTCTTTTTAAAGTTTTTAATTATTTTTTTTTAATTTTATGTGTGTGTGTTTTGCCTGCATATATGTAAGTGTACCACGTGCATGCAATGCCTGCAAATGACAGACAAAGGCATTAAATTCCCTGGAACTGGAGTTAAGGATGGTTGTTAGCCACCATGTAGGTGCTAATAACCAAACCTGGGTCCTCTATGAGAGCAACCAGTGTTCTTAACCACTAAGCCATCTCTCAAGCCCCAAGAACACCTTTTTGAAAAAGGTGAAATCATGACTCATAAAAATAAACTAAACAGGTCAAATATTTTATTTAACTCATTAATAACAGAACCAATAAGCAATAAATAGTATAAAGGAGAAAGAAGAATCCATAGGTCAATAATTGTATATTCTACAAGACAATACAGGATTACACATTTATGGACACAATCTTCTAAATTGCTATATGTTTTCTGTAATTTATGGAATGTAAAATGTCTCAAAGACAGCAAAAGGCATTGGCCCCTACAGAATCATACAACCAAATACAGTATGTCAGCTAAGACACTCAGTGGTTTTCCCCCTTTTTGGTCCATTATCAAAATCATTCACTTTTTAAAAATCAACATCGTCATTCATTTTTGTGAATTTTCAATGGTCAGATATTTTACCCACAAATAATTACTTTTGCTCTAATTTTCCTCGCTGGTCCCCTTTAGAACATCTCCCTTCATGCCCTTGGAATGGCCATGAATGTTCTGGAATCCAGCTAAGGGACAATTGAGCTGGAAACGCCTTTAGAGGAGATTTACTCAGATGTGTTTGCACAGTTTTCTGCCCACTCTTGGGTAAAGCAATGGTTGGCCATTCTGGGAGGAAATGGAATGGCTTCTAAGAAAGTTTCTTCCAAGCTCTATGCTGATTCACATATTGTTTTTCACTGAAAGAAAACAAGACCAGAATTCTTGCCATGACGGTGTGCTCCACAGCAGCTAGTGCCAAGGCAGAAGGCTGTGGGGGGCAGCACACTTTGAAATATGAGTACCCAGAAAATAGTCTGTTGGAAGTTTCCTAAATCTTACAGATCATTAATTTTTTAGAAAACCTGCTGTAGACCTTTCCCTGAATTTGATATCATATTTATATAATATTATCAAATATGAATTATGAAGATGAAATGTTTTGAATGAACTAGTAATAAAAATCAAGAAGTTAAAATGCTGAATTACTTTACTCTTTATAGAAAACATTACAGAATCTTTCTCAAATGAACAGATTAAAAAATATACAGACAAGCTTGCAGTAGGCACATAGCATTTTATGGAGAGGTACCAATATCATTGCTATTTGGATTTTGTAATGTTTGTGATGTCAGGTTTTCAAAATTTATTAGTTGTGATTTATTGTCTTATTCTAAACAGTAATAATGCTTTTTCTGTCTTTTCCAGACTTTTGGTTGTCCCCACAATCTGACAGCAGACACTGTACACCTTTCTGATCTAGCTTAGTAATGATAAATGTTGACTAAGCAAATAAAAGCATGAATCTTTACAATCTGGATAAGTTAGGTATGCTTAAAACAGAGTGGACTAGCCGGGCATGGTGGCTGGCGCACGCCTTTAATCCCAGCACTCGGGAGGCAGAGGCAGGCGGATCTCTATGAGTTTGAGGCCAGCCTGGTCTCCATGGTGAATCCAGAACAGCTGGGGCTACAGGGAGACCCTGTCTCAAAAAGACCAAAAAAAAACTAGAGTGGACTAATCTTTAATTTGGAGGATGGGTAGAGTTAGAGCACTCAAACAAGCCGTAACATTAGCAAAGACTGCAGAAGGTGGAGAGGCAGAGTCTCCAGGGAGAGAGGAAAGGACAGCAAATACTTAAGAGAGGCCAAATGAAAGGTTTGCATTTAATAAGAAAGGAAACTAGGCTACACAAGGTACAGGCTTGTGTCAGACTGAGGGAGTTTAACTTCATCTTAGAGTCATAGGAGAGTGTGTTGGACATCTGTTGCTTTGCCTGCTCAGAATAGATGCCCTCTTCTGAAATAGCACCCTTCTGTTCTGTGGGAACCAGAACTCTTAATCTATGTACTTTGGGAGGGGTGACATCACCCTCCTAGCTCCTGGGTTAATTCCATGATTCAGGTCTTCCAAATCAGTCAGCATTGGGAATTCTGCTGGATGACGGACAAATAGTGCTCTCTGCGATTGATACTGCATTTCTGCAGTATGAGACGGCAGGTACCAGCTTAGGAAGAACATAGAGTGGAGGAAGAATGATTCCTCCTGGCATTGCTTGTCTAGATCCAACTGCTCTTGAAGGTAGTTATCCTTGACTTTTTCATTTAGGTGTGCAGTAATACATCTTCCTTTTGATTTTTAATTTGATTCTTTTCAGTATAAGGAATTGAACACAGGGCCTTGAACACACTAAGCAAGCACTCTACCACTGAGCCGCACACACAACTCTTGAATAGGTTTTGGTTTTCAATCTGCAACTTAAGACTTTGATTAATATAGGCAATCCATGTTTGTGGGTATGGACTTATGTAGATTAATAGAGTGGCAGATGGTATACAGAAAGCAAGATGATGGCCGTAGAAATGGAAAGGGGAAAAGAGAAGATTGGGGGAAAACTAACAGGGCTTGGTAGCTGGGAGCAGTGGCATGTGCTGTAGTTCCAGCTGCTAGGGAGGCTGGGGCAGGAGGTTCCCCTGAGCTCAGGAATTTGGGGTCAGTCTGGGCAACATAGAGAGAGCTTGTTTCAGATTTTGAAAGGGGGATTGTTAATAGCTAAAACAGAAAGAAAAGCAACATTCACTATATGAATGATAGTGCCATTGATAGGAATTTGTGACTCAGGAGGTGCCAAGCAATTAACAGTGGATAGGAGGGAGAGTTTGAGATGCCTCACCCTCTTTGAGGAGCTGTTGGTGGTGATGACTGTTGGAGAGGGGAGAGCTTTTCCTTAGTGGTGCAGCCCAGGTGCCCACGCTCCTGCAAATAACCTTCTACTCCTGCTCATATAAGCAGCCCTAAGCTCGTGGGGTCACACACTGATGTAGAGCCTGGTGGACTATTCAAGGAAAATAAGGATTTTAATCCTTGTTTTCTCTCTCTTTGTGTCTATACCACCTTGTCACAGGGAGAGTTAGCGTAACAACACAGTGAGCTGACAGGCAGAACATGCAAAGGACAACAGGGTGAGGGATGAATCAGGCTTTCCTCTCAGCCAGTCAGCTAGTCTCTACTTGCTTTTGTTCAGGGAAACAAAGTGATCAGATGGGCACAGCCACTGGTGTAGCACAGGTGTTAAATTCTACACAGCTAGAGTTGAGCAGTTAGAAGACCCGGATATGGGTGAGATTTATGAGGAAGTAGCCATAGAGAAGAGGAGGAGAAGTAAAGGAAATGGGAAACCTGATGAGAAACCTCCCTTGGAATTCAAAGACAGAGAACATTTCCATAGGAAGAGACCAAGGGCAGAGAAGGCCAGGAGGCAAGGTGAGCCTTGCTGGAGAGCACAGATCACTGGAACTCTGGAAGTGGAACTAGGTTCCATTTGGCGTAAAGGTGACAGAGAAGGGACGCACTGGGTGGAAACCAAGAAGGAGCAGGGTGGAGTGCTGATGGGACAGGGTTAGCTAGGCTTTTTGCTTTATCTGGTGGTCAGAGGAGGCTTGTTTCAGAAGGCAGGAGGGGGATGGGGGATTTGATGGGGTAAGGGAAGAGGCAAGACAAAGACAGCCTGGAGAGCACAGATGGTAAAGGTGACAGCATGCCTTCTGTTGGGTCTGAGCCTGGTGGAGACGTGAAGCAAGGATGTGAAGGGAGAACTGGAGGCAGAGTGGCGAGGAGCCAAGGTGTTGCTCATGTTTTCAGTGTAGATAAGGAGGTAACAGAGGTGTCTGTTGCATTTATTTGGCTCTCTGGGAATCATGTTATAGTAAAGTGTCCAAAATGCTTTTCATCCCACAAAGCCTCACAGAAGATTGCATTACTGTAAACTGATATTTGAGCCAGAGGGGGGAAAAATAAAAGAACACCATCTGCTGCATGCATTAGCCATGAAACTCTCAATGAAAATACGGTGACCGTTTGTTTTGGTGAAACAAGTAGAGAATGCAATTTCATCATGACATACTATATACAGTATAACCTGTCATCGCTTATATAGAGTAGAAGTACAAACTTAATTGAAGGTGACATGAATTTCATAATGTGCTGTGAAATGTGTACTCTTTTCTCTGGGAGGATCCCAGAGAAGCCAATTATCAAGCTTAGCAGCTGTGGTTTACTTTTATGAGTAATAAATTCACCTCAGTAAAAAGAAAGACCTGTTTATAAATCAGAGGAAGAGCCAGGAGGAAGTCTACCCTGGACTCTCTATCATTTGAACTTCTCAGAAGCAGAACTAGAGAAACCTGCTAGGAAGAAGCAGTCAGCAGTCTTGTCTGATAAAGGCTGCTGTCTGAGTCACTCTTCTCCTTCCCCTCCTTTCCCTTCCCTTTCTCTCTCTCTCATTCTTCAAGGCAGTGACTTTTGGCCTGGAAAAAGTAGCCATACCAGTGGTGTGAGGATGGTCGTGCCCCTACCCAGGTCATCTGTCCTCCCTTTTCAGTCAGGCATTTGCTCTGAAAACTCCTCTAACCTGTCTCTTCCTGGTACTGTTTTGTTCCTGGACATACTTCTTTTTGGATCAATAGAAGGAAACAAAATAGTGGTGTCACGACTGGGCGGGTTGATGATCTAAACTAGGTGGGACTCCCTTATTCAGACCTTCATACTTAAAGACAGTTACTTCAAAGAAGTGTGAGCCCAAAGGGACTGCATGAGTCCAAACTAATACTTTTAAGGGCAAAAAGAAAAGGAAGAAACATAACTACCTCTTGCAAAATAAAAGTGCTGGAACCTTCTCAAGTACCATGGCTTCATAATGACATGATTGAATGAGAGCCTTGACTATAACAGACAAGAGTAGTAACAGAGTCATAGGGTCCTAACAAGCTGTTGGGATGGGCCAGCGTTTCCCCAGGGGTGTTTGGAACCTTGTGGGATGTTCTCAGTTGTTGCCCTCACTGGGGTGCTGTCATCTTTTAGAAGGTGAGGGGTCATGTAGCAGCCTGCACAGAAAGGGCAGCACACGAGGGAGGGGCTAATTCTGAGTGCTAATCTCACTCTGTTGTCATAGATCCAGTACCACAGAATGTTCCCTCCCAGCAATTTCATGGTTTTTAGTTTCATGAATCAAATTATTTGAAAATTTAATCAAATGAAGTTGGATTTTTTTGGTGTGTGTCTCTCTGTGTGTGTGTGTGTGTGTGTGTGTGTGTGTATGTGTGGTGTGTAACAGGGTCTCAATGTACCTCAAGCTGTTCTCAAACTGGCTGTGTATCTGAGGATGACCTTGAACTTCTGATTCTCCTGCCTCTAGCTCCCAAGTGCTGGGATTACAAGCGTGCACCATTGTGTCTACTTTTATGTGGTGCTTGAGATCAAAACCAGGGCACCCTAGACTACATCTTAGCCCTATGTTGGATATTTTATTACTGATTAATTTGTGCCATTTTCAGATATGAAAGATAATATAAATACTAAAGAATGGAGCCTAAGTTCATAGAGAATGAATAAAATTGTTTGGACTGCAAACTGAAGTTCTCTGAAGAAGCCACATCTGTGTTAAAGATCCTTCATAATGACTGGCTGACTAGAACTTTGTGATTGTAGAGAGATGTTACAGATCAAAAGCTAAAATTATCATGAACTGTCTTTAGTCCCTTTGATAACCATTTATGACTAACTCCTCATCTGACCTAGCATCTTTGTGACTATCAGGTAAAACTTTTGGAATGTATTCTTAGCAGACCACTAGCCTCCAGCAACTATAAAGCTAAGAGTGTCATCAGATAGCACCTAGAGCTAGAATAGGTTTCTCTGCTCTGCTGTAACCCATCTACATGATGTTTCTACCAGTGTGTATCATAAATGTGCTGATTCATATTTTTCTTTTGTTTTGTGACTATAAAAGTTCTTGTGACCTCTTCCACAGAGGAACATGCCATTTGCAGTAACCTGAATCCTGGACTATGGCCACTTAGATTTGGCTCAGAATAAACTCATTCTTTATTCTCTTTGAAGGGTGATCTGCTTTATGTTAAGAAGGCCCACCTTCCTTATAAATGACCTGGCAATTGGTTAAGCCCCTCATTTGAAACCTTTGGAACAGAAATTCTGTAAAGCATGATCAACGTAGGCAAGCCACAGAGCAGAGGAGTTTGTGTTTAGAAACCCGAGCATCAACCTGTTTGGACTTCGACCTCTTTTCCAGCAGGAACCTTCCTTCTGCCCCCTCAGGAAGCCATACAATGTGGTTCCTAGTTGTTCCCAGCACTTTGCAGACTGGCAGTCTTTTTCATAGGTACTGTGTCACAGTTATCCTCAGTTCCTCTTGGCGCTTCACACACCACCTCTCCTCTGAAGTCCACAGACATGTCCTGTTGGTTTATCTCCACTTCTCCAGTCTACTCAGGTCTAGACTAGGTGTCTTCTGGACTCCAACTGTGCTCTTCACCTTAGTCCCTCCGAGTTTCCTCTGCTTTTCCCTTCACGTTCAATCTGTTTCTTCCGCACTAGCCCTAAACATTTCCTTTTACAGTCAGGCATTCAAATCATGTCACTCCTCAGCTTCAACCCCTTCAATGAAACCTCCTTCCATGCCTCTCTCCTCTCCTTCCTGGTCTTGACCTTTTGTCCTGTGGTCACTGTACTCCCCACAGGGTCTTTTCTTTCACTTCCTTGAACACACCCAGCTCCTCCCTGGATCTGGAATGCTCTGCACATCACTGGTTCTCATGTTTTAGGCCTCTGCTCCAGTGTCACTCCGGATTATTTTTCTGGGTTTCCCCACTGGTGATTCTTACCTAAAATAGCCATTTAGGTGCCCTGTTTAGTGTGCTCTCATAAATTATCCTATTGATTTCTTCACATTTTAAACAAATTTTAAATTTTATTTGTTTCTATTTTATGTGTATGAGTATTTTGCCTGCATATAAGTAGGATGTACCCATGTCATTCAGTGCCCATGGAGGCCAGAAGAGGGCATAAGATGCCCTGGAACTGGAGTTACTGGTGTTTGTGAGTTGCCATGTGGGTGCTGGGAACCCAACCCAGGTGCTCTGCAAGAGCAGCCAGCACCCTTAACCACTGAGTCATCTCTTTAGCACCCTGATTTGTTAACATTTTGTTCTTTGGTTTCCCCTTACTAGAGAATAAACTCCACGAGGGTAGACGTCTTATCTATTTTGCTCACATTTTATTACCACTATTCAGAACTGTGTGTTTCATGTACAAGGCATGCAACAAATATTTGTTCAATGGATGAATAAATGAAGTTGACTTTCTCATAACAGTACTGTGAACTAAAAAACATTCTCAGTGCTTTCTAAGGATGCATTTTACAGAGAATCTGAACTTGCCAGTCACATACACAGCAGAACCTGTGTCTTCTAAATCCTGACACTGCATTCTTTCTGCTCAAGAGATCATAAGCAGTTAATCTTAGCCATTTTAGAGAGTGGGATGAGGAGGTGGTAGCATTTAGAGTGAGGGCTAAAATCATTATATGCACATTTATTTCCACAAATAATCTACAAATAATGAGGTAGTTCCTTCCACTGTCCCTTCCTGAATCCAAACATGCACAGCTGGAGGAAGCAGGGCTGCACAGTGGGTCTCCACATGGGCATTTGAGGGAAACAAACCTACTCCACCCTTGAATCTATGACTTTAGTGTGTCTTGTTCTGACACTCAATCTTGTTCCTTTTACTATGGAAACAATACTACCAAATCTTTAAAATTCTTTGGGAGATTAAATCAGTCTGCCTGAAGGGTAACAGAAGTGCTGAGGTTGGGGTTTAGTGTCAGGATGTCATGAAGTTGGAACTGAGTGGGTCTCAGAGAAGTTAGTTTTCCTACAGTTAAGGAAGGGAGGTTAATTCCTAACATTCAGAATGGACAAGCCCTCTGAGATTATCTGCCAAGCTACTTACTTCATTCTTTGAAGAAACTCATGACCAGAGAAGGTGGTGAGTTATTTGGGTTCATTAAGCAGGAAATGTAGGAACTAAAGATGGAAATGGAAATGGAACTGAAATAAACTAACTTAGCTGGGCCTGTACAGGCCTGTCATCCCAGGTACTTTGAAGGCTGAGGCAAGATGATCACGAGTTCAAGGCTAACGTGGAGAATTTAGTGAGATCATGTCTCAAAAACAAAAATTAAAGCGAAACAAACGAAAACCAAAAAAGAGGTCGGGGACAAGTAGACAGTGACTATAACTATTCCTAATTTTATAACTTACTTAGTGTATATCTTGTTGTGAGATTTGCTTTCCTTCTTTGCAAAATGGCAGTACTACTATTGACTTCTTAAGGGTCTTTGGGAAATTAAAGAGGAGACTATCTGATGTCTTTTTTAGAGTAATTGTTCAATTAAGAGTATGGTGTCAGAATGTGATATATATATAACACATATGTATATATTATATCAATATATATCAATCTATCCCTCTATCATCTATCTACCATCTATCATCTATCTATAATCTATCATCTATCTATTTATCTATCATCTATCGATCATCTATCATCTATTTATCTATCTATATCTATTTATCACCTATCATCTCTTCACACATAGACACAGGAAACATATACATTATTTCCTACATATCAAATGTATCTATTCACATATTACCTTGAACCCCATAGACGTTTGATGATGTAGTTATTAAAACAGCAAATCAAGGCAGATTAACATTTAAGCCTTGATTCCACATGAACGTCAGTAGCATTTTTGGAGCAGATCCCTATCTTTGGCATTTCGTGATCATTTCTTAGGAAAAGCTGTTTTTCATGGTAGCAGCAATTCCACGAAATGAATTTTATAAGGCTCCAACTTTGTAACTTCATCTGTGTTTCAATGTTGTCAAGTTCTGTTTTGAATAATATTACAGTTATACGTGGTCGTCCTCAGTACTTTTGTACCTCTGAGGAACTCATGAACACTTTTACTATGACTTGCTGTTTCTCTCTGCTGGTGTTGATATGGTACCTTCAGGCAGTGAGGCCTACAGAGATTATTTGATTGGAGTTTGATATCATCTATCTATCTATCTATCTATCTATCTATCTATCTATCATCTATCTATCATCTATCTATCTATCATGTATCTATCATCTAATCTATCATCTATCTATCCATCATCTATCTATCTATCATCTATCTATCTATCTATCTATCTATCTATCTATCTATCTATCATCTATCTATCTAATGAGGCCCTAGGTTCAGTCTCCAGTGCTGCAAAAGGAGGAAAATGACAAAGAGAAGGGGAAACAGAAAGACTTCTTGTGTTAGCCAACTTTTCTTCACTGTAACAAAATACCTGTGAGAATCAATTTAAAAGAAAGATTTATTTTAACTCACAGTTTAGTTCATTATTTCTTGGCCCATCTCTTTGGGTCAGTAGCAAGGCAGTACATCTTGCCAGGGAGTGTGTGGTGTAGAAAACCTGCCCACTTCATGGTACCCTTGAAACAAGGGTGGAGGTAGGGCTGATATCCATATAGCTCCTTTGAGGTTATACCCCCAAAGACCTGACTTCTTTGCATTACTCCCCCTCCAAAGTTTTATTATCTCCCAATAGTGCTATATGTTGCTGACCAAGAATTCAACACATGGAGGAGCATTTAAGATAAAACCCATAAGCCTAGACCAGTGGCAAAAGCTTGTAATAGCAGCTACTTGAGAGACTGAAGCAGAAGACCTCAAGTTCAAGAACTCTCTAAGCTAGAGAAGAAAGTTCAAGGCCAGCCTGGACAACTCAGCAAAGCCCTGTCTCAAAATCAAACGTTAAAAACAACCCTAGAGATGTAGCTCAGTGGTGGAGTGCTAATCCAGCAGGAATGAATGAAGCCCTGTGTTTAATGCCCACTAATGCCTCACTCCAAATCCAATTGTAACCCTCCTGTTTGTGACCTCTGTTCACTGTTGACCTCAAAAGGTGTGGAAATATCTGGTCCTGCCTTGATTTCTTTCTTGGCTAGTGTTCAAAGCAGAAACCAGAGGCCCAGGGAACAAATAGGATTTCACACACGGATCAGGGCTTGTGTGGTACCTGGATCCTCTCCAAAGCTAACTTACTAGCTGTGAGATTTTCTCTCATTGAGTCCCAGGTCTAACACATGTAAAACAGGAACAATAATAACACCTCTTTTAGGGGTAATCATAAAGATTAAATAAAAGAAACCATATGAAATTACCTGCAACATAACAAATACTCAGTAGAGATCTGTTTCTAAACTTGCATTAGGAGTGATTTTAAAGTCTCTTCAAAGTTTCCTCTTTTAAAGGGAAAGACAGCTTTGGTTTTAACATAGTTATAGTACATATAATAATATTCCACTACCACTGAAAAAAATACAGGACACCCATCTCTAAAGAAATATAGCATTTAAAAACTGAGTATTATAACCCAGAAGAGAAATAAATAATCACAAATTGGTAATTAAGTCTTCTATCACACATATTGCACTATAAACGTAAGCAAATGGGTCTATATTTTATCAAATGCAGCTACTAAAAATGAGTTGTAGGGACTGGGAGTTTAGCTTAGTGATAGAACCTGTGTTTAATATGTGTGTAGCCATGAGTTCAGTTGCAGCAATTCCCCTCACCCCACCAAAGACAGAAAATGCATTGTAATAAATTGTGCATAGTCTATAAGGACAGAGTGAATATATCAATGAAAACTGGTCACAAAGCAAGCAACAACATAAGCTGAATTTTTTTGTAGGTAATGACAGTACCTGCAGTCAGTCAAATATTCAGTAAAACTTAGCGCATCATTCAGGAGTAAACTGTGCAGGAAGGAATGCCAATAGGGTGGTCATACATGCAATGAATCAGAGTTCACAGAACATTAGCATACACACAGCAAAAAGGGAACTGATTGAATTCCAACATAAACTGGCTTTACAATTAATCCCACTTGAACTGTGTAACTTCAGTTATCAACTTGATACACCTCGGTGGTGGGACCCTCAATTGAGGAATTACTTCCTGTGGATTGACCTGTGGCCATGTGTAGGGGGCATTTTCTTGATTGGTGAGTAATGTTGGAGGACCCAGACCACTGTTGGTCATGCCACCCCTGGGCAGGTGGTCCTGTGTTGCATTAAGAAAGAAGACTGAGCATGGCCAAAGGAGCAAACCAGTAAGCAGTGATCCTCTATAATCTGTTCTCCAGGTTCCTGCCCTGACTTCCTTCAGTGCTGAACTGTGACCTGGAATATGTAAGACAAAATAAACCCTGTCCTCCCCAAGTTGGCTTTGGTCAGAGTGTTTTGTCAGCAATGGAGAAGCAAGCTAGAACCCATGTCCCTACAACTGTGCACGAGGGCAAGAGAAAAGGCACCGCAGAGGTTCATGAGAACCTAGGCAACTTTGAATACCTGCCAAGCCTCTCGTTATTGCTGAGCCCTAATGGACTCTGCATCACTGGGTGTCAACTGCACTTGAAGTAGAGCCTTTCTTCCTTAAAAGCAGCACCCTATGGCTTTGAGACAAAGCTCACCACTGTCTTGTGCTTTCCAGCAGTGCTTTACCACTAGCTTGCTGCTTGTCTCGTTGTTTCTTCAGGACTTTGTGGTTTTCTTGGTTGTTATAGGATCTGAGTAACCTTGACAACTTTATGGACGTCTTTTCTCTCAAAGTCTTAAAACATTAAACTGACTAATGTGAGACAGACACTTATATTTTCATGAGAAAGGAGAGAGAGAGCAAGAGAGAGTAAGGCTTGTGTGTGCTAGATAAGTGCTGTACCACTGAGTTACACACTCAGTCCTTGCATTACTTATGTTGCCTTTGAATCACAATTATGCCAAAAAATAAAAAATAAAAAGCAAACCCCCTCACTGTAAAGTGAAATAGAAATAATAGGGCTAATTTATAAATTCTGCCCTGCAAATTTGTGACCCATTATACCACTATTATATGATAGTACCTAATGGGCATTTTATGCTGCTGCACCCTGTGATTAGAAAGCTATCCTATCACTAACTGCACTCCTTGCCTCCTGAGGTTGAAGTTCTTATCAATAGTATTTAATTTGCAATGGCATGGTTTTTGGAGACATCTTTCTGTGGGAAAAAATACAGAACATACATTAACCAATTTGAAAGACAGCATCATATAGGAATCATGTATATACACTGTGGGGGGGGTCTTTTCTAATGGCAGCTTTGGAACCTTAGCATGACTATAACTTACTTCAATGCCTTTAAAATGTGGCAATGGAGCATCTATATCAGAATCACTTAGGGTGCTTGTTAAAAATCCAGGTTCATAGTCCCTATCCTGTTTAAATTCCAAAGTCTACTGAATTAGAATCTTATTTTTGACAAGTTCCCATATTGATCCTAGGCCTAGTTGAGTTTGACAACCAGGGCACCTTGCCTTGGAGTCTCTTTTCTGTCCTGTACTTTAGAGCATGTAAAAGTGCACTTCAGGAAAGCACTCTCTTAGCTGTTTTCCCAGGTGACTCATGCATTTTGGGGCTTTACTGGAATTCTCATGTTCTTTAAGCATTTGGATTTGAACTCTGACTTGTATTTGCTGCACAGACTGTCTTCCTTGACCTTCTGCAGTCACTACTCCCTCATTCCCAGGAGCACACCCCCACCAGGCTGCTATGCCCAGCTCTCTCAATTCTGACTTCCCATGGTTCAGGAGAGAGACCCCTGTCAGTGGGGGCCCTCAGTTCAGGTAGCCTCCTCTCTATGCTCAGATAAGACACAGAGAAAGTGCAGCGTGCAAAGATGCTGCGGGTAGCTTCGTCACTTAGCAAATAAGACTTTATATCACCTTTGTGGACAAACTGAGGGGCATGCCATCCTGACAGAAAACAAATGAACTGTAAAGAGGGTAGAGGAAGGGTGTTGTTTTATGACTAAAGAACTTTAAAAATATTTTATTTATTATTTTTATTTTGTGTGTATGCATGTATTGCCTGCATGTAGGTACGTGCACCCATGTCATGCAGTGCCCGCGGAGGTCAGAAGAGGCTGTCTGATCCCCTGGAACTGGGGTTACAGACAGTTGTTAGCTGCCAGTGGGTACTGGGATCCAAACCCGGGTCTTCTGCAAGAACAGCCAGTGTTCTTAACTGCTGAGCCATCTCTCCAGCCCCCGTGACCAAAGAACTTTCCCTTTCTTTTCACCGCCAGCTCAAGGAGGGGACTCTAACAGCACTTTAACTAGAAGCTGGTTTCTGCATCATGCTCTTCAGTTCAGTCCCAGTTTTGAATGCATCATGTATGGGAGTCAGAACACCAAGGGAGGCATAGGTCAATGTGCCCTACATCTGGGGATCACACTAGGCGTGGAAAGATCTGGGAGGGTGCTGGTCTGTAATGTGGAGTGTACACTGAAGCCACTTACTTTCTTGGGTGTCAAAAGCAGTAATTTATCATTGCAGGCATTTGTAAGCATTGCTGAGGTTTCTTAGATGATGAAGAATGAGTCTTGGCCTGGGGTCTTCCAGGTGGACGGTTCATGCAGCAGTGAGCACAGGCCATTTCCCTCAAATGTGGAAAGATGACACTGGAACTTCCTCCCCGCCCTTTTCTGTGAGTTTATGTGAGGTGTGCGCACATGTATGTGTGCATATGCACACTTATTGTATGTGTATGTCTGTACACATATTCAGAGAGGGCAAAGAGGGCACCTAATATCCTCCTGCCTTAGTCTTTTGAGACAAGATCTCTCACTCAACCTGGAGCCCTGTTTTCTTGGTTTTGTTTTATTTTGCTTTGTGACTAGGCTGGCAGCCAGCAAGTCCCAGCAATCCTCCTGTCTCTTCCTGCCACAGTGTTGGGATTACAAGCATGTGGGACCACAGCCAGCTTGTTACATGGGTGCTGGGATCAGAACTCTGGTACTTATGCTTGTACAGCAGGTGCTCTTAACCTCCGAGCCATCGCTCTGTTATTAAAATAACATGTTATAAATGTTTACCTTGATTTTGTTTCTATCAATAGTGCACCATATACTTCATCAAAAATGAAATATGTGCTTCTTGAAGGTATGTGGTCAATAGTGTTTATTGACTAGATACAGTAAAACAAGACATTGGAGACCGATGGTCCATAGGATCTGGCATACAAAGCAGAATAAGCCATTGTTCACGTTGCTGAACAAGTTCTCAGTTGTGTAAGTTTACTTGCTGTACACCCTACACCAGGAATGTGTTGTCTCATCTCTGGTGTTAGTCTGGGCTGGCCTCCAGGTGAGTCCTCCCAAAGGAAGAAGCACTCTAGTGTGTGTTGGAGGTCTGTTACCAGCTTGCACACACTGGGCAGGCAAGGAGCAAGTGACAGAGTACAATGATGGAGACTCTACTGTGCTAGCGACGGCCTTTCTCCAAGGTCCCGTGAAGACAGTGTTGCTAATGGCGAAGGCTGGTGTGGAGATAAGGTTGTGCCCTTCTCTAAGCTTCTCCACAGTTTATGGAACTGTTCATGGAACAGTTTCAGGCTTTTAGAGCCTTGCTCTGAGTGACTCATTTTACACAGTAGCTATTAGTTCCATTGTGAGTACAAACAGAGACAGAATGACTCTGCATCTTAATTGTACAGGTAGATACCACCATCTTTCTAGCACAAACCATGGGTCAGAGACTGATGACTTAGTCACCAAAGTAAAAAAGTACCACCTGGGACTAGATCCATGGGCATTGCATGACATGGGTGCACTTACCTACATGGAGACAATACACACAAATAAAAATAATAAACAAAGTATTTTAAAAGTACCAGCTATGAATATATCCAAGTAGAGCGTATCAAACATGAGGGTATCAAAGTCATAGCTGAAAAACTAGAGCCGTGCAATTATTGAACATTCTAGGAAGATATAGGATGCAGTCCTCTCACTTGGATGACATAAAAGGAAGACACCTAACATTGGGGTGTTAATAGCCTTGATGCCTTGTTATCTAACCATCTGTTGCATATGACTCAAGATCCACTGGCAAAGAACTGCTGGTCACTGGGGCTTCATGCTTGACATGAAGGTCTGCCTACTGGAATGGGCCCACATGTTCAAACTGTCTGCTCCTCAGTCCATCCAAACTGAAGTGGTGCAGCGCTTCTCCTTGACTTATCTTGAACCACTAGCTGGGCTCTGCTTGTTTTGGGCAGCTCTCCAGTTGGGTTTCTTACTATTTTATCCAACCCTGTAGTGACTATCTTCATATCTCCACCTGTTCTGCAACTACCTAAAGTGAGATCTCACTGTATTCTGGGACTTCTTTAACCTTTGTGTCTGAAACACACACAGGCACACACACACACACACACACACACACACACACACACACACCTACATACATTTGTGTCAACAAGCACAAAAACTAATATGTGACCTGAGAGTTGATATTTGTAATTAAGATTGTGATAGAATCCATGATTGCCAGTAACTATACTCTTGAGGGAAATTGGGGTAACTTGGTAAATTGCAGTAAAAAAAAAAATCTGTAGCTTGTGGATTATTGTTATTCAGTAAATTCTGGCATTGTAGAAGAAAAGAAATATGTCTGTCTATGCTTTTATATAGTACACTCAAGAAAGCTGAGGTGGTCTCAGAGATGGAGCTGCCTGAGACCTTACCTAGTGCTTCCAGGTTCTTGTACTGTTAGAGAAAGAATTCAGAGATAAGGCAAGTCAGGAGCTGGGAGGACATTTTATTAAAATACATACTTAAGTGGGAGGGCAAGCTTCTTAAGAGAGAGTTGCTTTTATGGGAATAGAACTCTAAGGATGAGAGGATCATTCTTGAGTTAAGGAGAAGAAAAAGTGGGGAATTTTAGGGGTGGATTAGGATTTTTCCCTTGGATAGGGATCACTCTCCGTTTTTGTCTTTATGTGAGTTCTTGGATGCCAGACATCAGATGCATGATGGGAACATCCAGTTTTAGAAGATGCTATATAGGGAAGCAAAGCACCCATGTTGGCACCAATCAGTGTTGAGAGGTCTTGGCTTTTACTGTTTGAACAGTAACTTGGCATCTTGCTATAACACAGCTCCAGCCTCAAGTCACCATGCAGTTTGCCTTTCAATCTACATCTACCTAGCTGCCTCAGTTGCTATTGTTATTGGGCATTTACATTCATTGAATCTGCCACATGGTTTCTCGGTATTTTAAAAGAAATGAGGAAACAAATTGAAAAAGAAAATGAATCGACAGAATTTAGCCAAGGTAGATGTGGGGGTGGGGATTGGGCTAATGTCTTCGCCTCCACACCTGTGGCTATCCTCCACACCTGTGAACATCTTATGGTTTATAGAGAACCATGAGACAACAGTGAGAGTGTAAGTGAGTTTAACTGTGAGACAGGCTAACAGGTCCTTCCATGGGGGAAGGGGACCTGGACCACATGTTTTCCCAAGACAACTTTTAAATTCATGTTCAGGAAGAGGAACATGGAGTGTCGAAGATCTCTCATTTTGAAAGAAAAAGTATCAGGTTTGTGAGACACAGGGTTCCCACCTGCTCTGGGCATAGAGGAGCTCTTTGTCCACACTCCATTCATTTGGTAGGTAAAGATGCTCATTGTGATTGGATGACTGGCAGAACATCCCTTCTGACTTGTTGCAGGCAAGATTGAGATCTGTTCCCATTCAGTTGTAATAAGCTAGGGTAAAGTAGGACAAGAAGCAAGGGTAGCACACTCCATAAGCTCGGTGAGTTTACAGAAAGGGTTAGGGTTGCACCCTTCTACCTCAAAACATAATTAGCAAGTAAAGTCTGTGATAGGCTGTATTCAGCCCCCAGGGTGCCAGATCCTAATTTCTGGAACCCAGGTATGTTGTCTTGTATAGTAAAAGAATATCTTCATAGATGTTACTAAGTTAAAAGAGCTTAAAATGGGACGATTATCCTGGATTATCCCGGTAAACCCTAAATGCAATCCAAGTGTCCTTTTAAGGAAGAGGGAGAGTGTTTTTGTCATACATTTCCTTCCAATCAACATGCTGCTTCAGAGAAGGGGACTTGTCCCCCAGTTTTCATCTTCTTTTGGGAAGATGTGATTGGCTCTGTTGATTGGCAATACATCAAATCCATTCCCTAAATGAGCAGGTCCCTCTGAGGTTTGGTTTTACTTTCTTTATGGCTGGAGATCAAATCCAGGCCTTTCTCTCTGAGCTGTACCCCCAATCCCACTCTGAGTTTGTTTTTATTTTTGATGAAAAATATTAAAGCAGGACTGGGCTTCTGGCCCAGACAGCCGTGCTGGGGTGGAGGCCCATACTCTGCCTTAGTATATGCATATCTCTGCCCCCATGTGGCTCTGTTGCTTTCAAATCCTAGTTTTCTCTGTGGCTAGGCAGGTCAGGTTGGCTTCCTTCTCTGGGAATTCCATGGCCCAGGGTGAGGGGCGGGTACAAGTGGAGATGAGAGGTCACTGCTGAGTGTCTTTCTCAGTTGCATTCCACCTTGTTTTCTGACAGGGCCTCTCACTGAACCTGGAGATGATTGATTTGGCTAGAATAGCTGGCTAGCAAGCCAGGGATCCTCCTGTCTCCTATATCCCCAGCACTGGGATTACAAGTGTGTGCTGCCATACCAGTCTTTTTCACTTGGCTTCTGGGCTCAAACTCAAGTCCTCATGCATAGAGGACAACCACTTTTATTGACTAAACCATCTCTTCAGCACTTCCATTATTCTTATAGACCTTTCTTCACTAGTGACATGTTAGGAGGATTTAAATACGAGGGAAAGAGATGTATGTAGCTAATCTATTTGACTAATCATAAATCAGCCTTCACAGGGCTGAGCAGACGTCTCAATGGTTAAGAGCATGTCATGCTCTGCAGAGGACCTGAGTTTGGTTCCCAGCACCTACAACCACCTATAACTCCAGTTCCAGAGGGATCTGACACCTATCAATGCAAAAGCACAACTCTCACCTCAAAGCGGATATGAGAGTTTACTCTGGATCCAAATATGAGTGACCATGGCCCAGGAACACAGATTCAGATTATCCCAAGTTCCATGTTCCAACATGGAAGCAGTTTCAAATTCTTAAAATAACAGAGCAAAGAAAAATCATAAAATCAGGATACGTCAAATGTTGGTTGTGGTGGCATGCACCTTTAATCTCAGCCCTGAGGAGGTAGAAACAGATGGATCTCCATGAGATCAAGGCCAGCCTGGTCTACATAGTGAGTTCCAAGTGGGCTGGGACTAGGGAGACCCTGTCAAAAGAAAAAAAAAGACACTTTTCAAGTACATTGGTGGTAGCATTAAGTAGGCAGTTACAGCAAAAGAGAAATCTCAGCTATAGGCCTCAGGTGCTATCTGGTGACACTCAGTGTTTTGGTTGGTAGAAGCTGGTGGTCTGCTAAGTTAATACATTCTAAAAGGTTTTTATCTATTAGTCACAGGATGTTAAGTCAGAAACAAAGATGGTCAAGGAGTGGCTATTTAGAGGGCTAAAGGTGGCCCAAGATAAATGGTAATTAGGCTCTGGACTGATAATGTTCCAAATTCTCTACAGCCACTGATGTTCCAATCAGTTGATTGGTTATTGCAGAGGGTTGAGTGTTGTGCAGTTTTTCTAGGAACTTTCATTCACATGTCTCTAGCCTTTGCAGGCACCTGCATTTATGTGCACATCCTCACATTCAGACACACACCTATACTTAATTAAAAAAAATTCAGCCTTTAGGATCAGTTATTCAATTTTTTTTCAATTATATATCTTCAAGGCAATATATAATGAGATTAATCTAAAAAACTTTTTTTTTGAGGGAAAGCAAAACTTTATTACCATTATCTCATGATCCCTGCTGGGCCCAAGAATTAAATTGACATAAGGTAAACTAACAGGAGAACATACATGTTTAATGTAAGTTTTGTGTGACTCAGGAGTCTTGATTAAGAAATGAATATCCAGGGCAGTGGTAACATCCAAATGCTTTTGTGTCAGGTTGAACAGAGATCCAGTTGCAGAAACTAAATTATGTAGGAGGCTAAAGGAAACAATTTTAACAGGGTCTGTTCAGAATTCACTTTGCTATGCCTCCTGTTGAAGAATGTTCTTTTTTCCTGGTACAAGGATAGTATCTTTCGCGTGGGAGTTTTTAATCTGTTTTCAGGAAAAAGAAGGGAGAATAGAATATTGTTCTTGTACCTGCTGCATGCATATGCCTCTCATTCAAAATAATCCTCATGCCAAAGTAGCACAATTTTGGCGACTTAGTTACCGGCCTGACTGAAATGAAGAATGAAGAATTCTTGTGCCCTCACTTTGACTACCAAACTATTGAAACAATAGCCCCCAAGAAATTGGAATTCCCCAAGAAATCTCATGCTTGGAGAAGAAAAAGGTTGAAGCCTGTAGTTACCCTGAGGAGAGTTTGTCTTCCCAAAAGAGATTCCCAACTTATTAGATACACCTTGCAGGAAAGGCTAGAGTTGAGACAATAATGGGTCATTGATGGGCAGCACCACACCTTGACCAGGGCTGCTTAACTATACATAATTCTGGTCTGCTATTTATCCCTAAACCTCACGTTAGCATTCTGAAGATGGATTGGGAAGGGGTCACTGGATCTCAGTAGCAGAGGGGGTGATGAGGGGGAAAGGGGAAGGTGGAAGGGGAAGGGAGGATGACAGAGGAGAGGGAGAGGTAGAGATCCAGGATTTATCTTTTATGGACAGCCCTTACCAGAGGTTCTAAGAGCCGGGGGGTGGGGCACCAGGTCACAGAAATCTAGAAAAACAAGTTACTTTAGTCCTAGAATGCTGATTATTGTGGTTTTGGGATACTGATGGTACTCTTCAAAATGGCAGTTTCCAAAATGGTGTGACCATGGCTCACACAAACCTGTCATCTAACTGCTTGGTGTGAGTCAGGTGACTGGCAGGCAGAGAACAATTGACTGTCCCCAGGGCTCTAGTTCAGCAGGGTCCTCACTGCTTGTGTCTCTGCTCCACTTGTGACCCCATGACTTTGCTCTGCTTGCCCCCAATTGTCTCCAGTTGGATTTGATATCATAGTGATTCTGCAACTGTATCAGTTCTCTGCCCCCAGTAAGTCCTCTTTCAACTATGCTACCTCATTAACCCCTTTGTAGCCATATCTAATCAACACACAGTCATGTGAATGGATTGTGTGGTCTGAGATAATATCAGTATTAAGATTGGAATAAAAGAACCTGTGTATGCCAACATCCAGTGATCAAGAGAAGTCAGGGCTACTTGGTGAACTGCAGCCAAAAACCCAATATAGTTGTGAATTTGTCATTATTCAATGAATACTGACTTGTAAAAAGACTAGATCTGTCCTCCTGTGTGCTAGTGCCACGTTTAAATTAGTTTCCTCATAGAAGTAGTATGTTATCTCTCATTCCCTTAAATTTTTTTCTTTGTCTTTGATATTTTCTTGGTTTATTCCTGTTTGAGATTTACTTAGCTTTTGGAATCTGTAGGTTTGTGCTGTCACCAAATTTGGTGCATCCTCAGACATTCACTTCTTTAGTGGTCTTTCTGCCTCATGATCTCTTCTGGCTGTGTTAGGAAAAGAGTTGGCTATTAGGAGGACATCAGGGCTGATCACTTCTCTCATAATCAACAGTTTGTAAAACTGAGGGGGGCTATCCCAGGGGACATCAAAGTGAGTTCCTGGTAATAACACTTACTGGGCACTTTCCATATGTCAAGCACCATTATTAAAGACTTTACTTGTTAATCCTGTGAGATAAATATTGCTACTTCCAATGTTGCTCACACTTCCCAGAAGGGCCCATGGGCATTGCAGGAGGAGTGGTCTGCAAAGCTGGCCACACACCCAGCTGTTAAAGCTTATCCAACAAACTGCCTGCCCACAGCCCAGTCTGGAATCCAGAGGGGCCCGAAGCACCGGGAAATAGTTCACTTTTCATTTTCTTACGGGGGCAGGGTGGGGAGGCACTTAGATTCAGAAGACTAACACCTTTTAAAGAAAAAAAGGACAACAGATTTACTTGCAGTTTAGTCAAACTGGAGGAGAGAGATGCCTGGTCTCCACCTTGCCTGTAGCAGCATTATGATTTTATAGGAAAGTTGAAACAAACCCCAGGAAATACGCAGATGTGTCATGAGAAGTCTGTTTCTGGGAGGGAAGTTCCTCCTCTGGTTAGCATCTGGGAACCCTCCAGAATGGGATTCCCAGGGAAATTTTAATTCTTTGAGGTTCAAGTCCAAAAGTCCAAGAGAGGGACAAAAGTGACTCTGGAACATCCCCTCTCTTGACAGCAGTTACAACTCCTTCCCCACACTGGAAACACTTTGTGGTGACCAAAGAAGTTAAGGCACTTCTAGTTTCTGCTGGCCACTTGACCTTTGAAGAAGTACTCAGAGTCAGGTCAGTGGAGAAGCTGCAGCCCGTGCTCTCTTGTTTTGCTGGTAAATTTCATAGCCCAGAAGCCAAGGAATCTAAAGTCACAACATTATTGTATTTATTTTCTTAGCATGAGTTTGCTTACTGGTCTATTTCCTTCCACCTAGTTGTGTTATGAGCAGGACTGTTTAGACTAATTTGAACTAAATCCATTAAAATATTAATGATTAAATACTTTTTTGGGTTGTTTTCTTTTTGTATGTGTGATATTAAGAATTGTCATACAAAATCTCTTAATCAAGGGGCTGGAGAGATGGCTCAGCAGTTAAGAACACTAACTGTTCTTGCAGAAGACACAGGTTTGAACCCCAGCACGCATATGGCAGCTAACAACTGTCTGTAACTCCAGTTCCAGGGGATCCAACGCTCTATTCTGACCTCTAAGGGCATTGCATAACAGAGGTACACTTATACACATGCAGGCAATACACTTATACACATAAAATAAAAATAATAAATATATAAATTTTGAGACAGGTCTCACTAAATTGCCCAGGCTGGCCTTGAATTCACTGTGTAGTCCAGGTAGACCTTGAACTTGTGATTCTCCTACCTCATCCTGAGAAACAAGAAATTAGACAGATCCGTGAAAGGCAGACAGATAGGGAAAGGGTCACAGGTAAGTAACAAGGATGCCCAACTTCCAGCTTCTTCTCCATCTGAGACCAAGGCCTGGGACTTTCTCTACTGCTGGAAGGGTCCCTCTTCTGGCTAACCAGTTCAGACCAGTCTAGATAGATCCTAAGCTAGTCCTGAACCTATCTCAGCTTGGAATTATGGGCCAGTGTGCTCTCTCTTCTTTGTTTAAATCGACCAATCCAAAATTAGGGGAGGGGGACTTGGCCTATACCCACCAAGAACACAAGAAACTGAAGCTCTTCTAGGGGCTTTGGATTTGTTTCTGAATCCCTTCTGTATGTGGACTCTCTCTCTCTCTCTCTCTCTCTCTCTCTATATATATATATATATATATAGATATATATAATATACACATGTGTGTTTCTTTACCTTTTAATAAAGTTTGATGCCCACTGTATCTGAGATTCTTTCTGCCCTTTAATTTTCTAATTGGCAGAGAAAATAAACCCAATCAAGACCCCCTAGATGATAATAATCCTCCTGAGTTGCTGGGATTATAGGTCTGTACCACCAGGCGTTGTCCATGGCAGCGAGGACAGAGGCACAGCTCCACTATGTCCCTTGCAACAGCTTGATCAGTTTTTTGAAATTGGAGGAGCCTTGACTCAGGTAAAACTGGATCCCTGACATGCAGAAACAGAGTTGAAGTTTATTAAAAATAGAAAGAAAGGTGATGAGGAAAGGAACAAAGCACCCCTAAGAGTTTGGTTATGGGCTTCTCAAAGAAGGGTCAGACTTCTGTTCTCTACAATAGATACATAGAATTTGGTGATTATTAAAATTATCTTCAAAGAGCTGTTAAGTAATTTAAATGAAATCTTAGGGTGGTTCCTGAGGTATACCTGACAAGATTATAATAGGTAAGCTAAAAGTCTAGATCATAAAGATGCAAAAGTTAGGATATCTTCACAAAGTTCATAGTCTTGTTTGAGAGTCCCAGAAAATGCCTAGACAAGGAATGAGACACCACTCAGTGTCATATGCATTTAGGCAAGCTTGTGCCATTGTCATTTCAACATAAAATATCTACATATGGCAGGAATATTATCTCTCTCAGTAACCTTTATAGCAAGTATTGGTAATTGTTGTGGAAGTGTTCCTTCTTGTCTGGCCAGAGTTCAAGCAGACTGTAGGTGAGGCTCCTTTCCTTCCCGTGTCCCCGAATTATTTCTCCTGCCTTTCTATCCCACCTCAGCTTCTTTCTTTTAGAAAAATTAAAAATTAATTGTAGTAAAATACACCTCACATAAAATTTATCAATCACTTAAAACACGTAATTTAGTAGTAATGTGTATTCAAATTACTTTGCTACACAACTCCAATGGTGAAGCACTTAATACAGTTTTAGGTAGCTATTATGCTTTCTTAGGGAACAATAAAATACCTCAGATATTGTGAATTTAGTTAACCATAAAATATTGGTAAGGAATGTGAGAGATTTAAGTTGGGAAGCAGGAAGTTTGGAAAACTGAACAAAGGGACTGTGGGAAGCTGAAAGTTTAGTGCGGGATTAATTAGCGATATGTCTGGGCTGTAGCCGTATTCACAATTGTTTTTATTAGTTTTTAAAATTTGATGCCTTTCCTATATTGCGCTGCTTCATTTACTAGTGGTGAAACGAAATGGAGCTGTGAAAATTGT
Source organism: Nannospalax galili (assembly GCF_000622305.1). Classification (NCBI taxonomy): domain Eukaryota; kingdom Metazoa; phylum Chordata; class Mammalia; order Rodentia; family Spalacidae; genus Nannospalax; species Nannospalax galili. The sequence continues at coordinate 697,656 of NW_008340356.1, read as the reverse complement.
GGAGTCAATTGTGTCAACCCTCTGAAAGAGTAAACAAAATTGGGACATGAACAAAGAGTTCTTGGGCAGGATGGCCTCACGGCAGTCACGAAACATCACAAGAGTTCTTGGGCAGGATGGCCTCACGGCAATCACGAAACATCACAAGAGCCCCACGCCTACACAGAGGCTGCTACAGCCTCACACAGAAATCACTTCCTCACGAACATCTACTCGGCAACTGTCCAGTCCCAGACCCATGTAACTGTTCTATTTATCATAGGTGTCAGAGATGGTTGTTTCAAAATGTCAGATGTAGCTTTTAAAACTTCCCCCTTGGCCCCATATGTTGAACATGCTTACTGTTTACTGTACCATGCAATACTTTAAAAGCTATGCCCAAATACATAGTATTATTCTTTAGAGAGTCTCTCTCCATCCTCCCTCCCTCCCTCCCTCTCTTTCTCTTTCTCTGACATGATCTCATGTAGCCAAGGCTAGCCGTGAACTCACTATATAGCTGAGGATGCTCTTAAATTTCCGATCCTTCTTTCTCCACATCTTCAGTGGTGGGATAATAGGTGTGAACCACCATGCGCAGTGCTAGGGATCAAACCCATAGCCTTGTCCATGTTAAGCAAGCACTCTGCAGACTGGGCAACATTCTCAGCCCCTTGCAGCTGCAGGTCCCCCCACCCTCTCCTGTGCACTGAAACATAACTTTTAGACACTTTGTAATTGAATGCTCCTGATCTTACCCAAGGTGAAGGAATCTTCAGATGTTTAAGGCACGAAAGGTTCCAAGAAGCTGCTGATAGCCGAGGCTCCTGGCTATCCAGGTCACTTAGGAGAGCTTTCTTGTGTTCCTGGACTTTTTGCAGTTGCACACCTTGTCCAAAGCATAGAAACACAGATTAAAATACCCTTTGGTGCCACCTCATGCTAAGTGAAAGGAACTGCACTTACCTAAAATGGTTTCATTATGTCAGACTCAGTGACTATCTTTCCAAATTTAATAAGACATGAAGTGATAATCATGTTGGATGACACTAGAACAAATGATTCAGTTAAGTACTTTCTTGGACAAATATTTGTGAGAAATTTATACAATTTGTGTTAGAGTCCCCTGTTCTGTCACATTTGGAATGATGCACATGAGAACAAGTTGCATATTACATGCTTCATAGAAAGGAAGAGCCAGGTAGCCATGGCTAAGTCAAAGGAGGAAGGGTGCCTCTTAATAAATGGGTGGTCAACTGCTAGCTGAGGTGACAACACTTAGAAGGCCCTGACCATGTGCCATGACCTCATTTAACACCCCCGAGGTGAGTATAACCACTATCTCCATTTTAAAGACCAGGCAATGGAGGCACAGAGAAATTTAGTTACTTGCTTAAAGTCACATGGCAAACTGAGTAGCCAAGGCAAATTTGAAATTTGAACCTATGCATTTTGACTGCAGTGTCCACAGTCACTAGGTTTTTTTTGTCTCTGTATTAAGACAATAGAAAGAATAGCATATATTTTTTGAGCAATTTCTGTGTGGAGTACATGGTCACTTTTCATTTTATTTAAATCTCACATTGACTATAAGGGACATATTATTTCATTTTAGAAATCAGAAAGCCTAGTCTTAAGGAAGTTAGCTAAACTTGCCCAAGATCGTAGAGCAATTAGAGCAGCTAAATAGTGGACTGTAGGTCTACATGATATCACATAGCCCAGTTCTTTCTTTAGGGAGGGAGCGGGGAGGAGAGAGATTTGGTATGAAGCCCAGGCTAGTCTATAACTTGCTATCCTGCCTCAGCATCCTGAGTGCTCTGGTTTCAAGTGTGCACCATCACGCTCAGGGAGAGCCCCAGTTTGTAGCCATGCGAATATGTGGTCTCTCATTTTGTGACCAGCTGAGATAACTCCTACCACATCCACCAAATGTAGCTGCAGTTGTTCTTGGCTAGTTCATAGTAACGTGCTGTTTGCAAGGTATTCTGGGGTGGTCTCTGCTGAAACAGGTAGAGGCTTTTATGAAGGCTATCCTTTCTTACAATTAGCCATATTGGATGCAAAAATACATGAAGGACAAGGGTGCCTTACATAGACCCCCAGGGCTGCATGGGAGCTGCCCAGGCAGCCTGCTGACTCTGACCTCCTTCCCAGGCCCCTGTCTTCTTACCTGGTCAGTTTGGCTCTATCCAGCTGCAGCCCTCTTATTTATTGTCCTCAGTGTTACCAACTTTGCCATTTTAACTCTAACCTTCCTTTGAACCCCAGAGTTTGGCTCTACCATAACATTGTGACCAACATGTTTTCGCTGAGGGCTCTTTCTGTTTACTTCCTGAAGAGAATGTGCTCCTGACTCTCAGGAAGAGAGACTGCAAACGGCGGGTTGTGCCTCCGTATGCCCTCACGTCAAAATCAGTCCTGCGTGTGTTGTAGTGGGACTTTCTGTAATGTAGTACACATCTTGCCTTTTTTTTGAAAAAAAGAAAAATGATTTAAGATTTTTGTACTTGAGCTATTATGCAGTGCTACACTGAAAACTGTAATGTCATTTCCCATTGACAAATAGACCCAAACTGGCATCCTCTTTGATACATCTATCCTTGAATTTTCACTTCGACCTCCAGATGTTGAAATGTGATATCTGATTGCTTCTGGTGCGTTTCCTCTGGTAACCCATCTCCCACCTCTCACATCGGTGTGGTGTGTGTAACTAAGAGAAAAAGAACCAAGATTAAGAGAACAGAGAGAAGAGTTTAAGAGACATTTAAATAAGGTAGAAAAGTCTCTCCTATGAGTCAAAGACAGGAGGTCTACTGAACAAATGGTGGTTAATCTATTTTAAATTTTGGAGACTTTAAAAAAATACTATATTTTCTTTGTTCTGGATATCTGAAATAGCTACCTACAGGATTCTGAAGATTGGGAATAAAATTGCTGGTTTTATTTCATGGCCCATCTTGGGATATGAAGTATTTAACATTCACATGTCAAACCTAGGAATTGCAAAACAACTTTCTTTAGAGCATCTAATGTGAGCACCTGCATTTCTGAGCACATGTTATATAATCACTTTACCTCTACCTCATTTTTCAAGAGTATCAGAGCCGCACTCTGAGGTCTTGGCTAGTCTGTGCGTTCCACCTCTGCAGCAGTGAAGCTGATCATGTGCCCAGCCACTCCTGACTGGCCTCCCTAATTTGTGCCATGGCCTGATCTTTTTCTATTCTGAAAGCCTCTTAGGTGACAAGAGGCCTCAGCTGAAGCATTAGATGGCAGAGGACACTGAAGCCCCACTGGGGACGGAGAGATAAGGACCAAGGATCTAGGTTGAAAACAGGGTATTGATTGTTGCAGGCAGTGGCTGGTTCCTGGAACTGCCTTTCGCTGGGGTGCCAACCCTTTGTGTAGGCCTCTTGCTGCTCAAATGGCTGTAACAAACACTAATCCAGATCCTTGGGATGCAGACATGGGAGAGTAGGGCTTGTGTTGGCACATCCAGGCTGATGGTTTCCCAGCTCATGCCTATAGTTTCGTCTTTAGGTCTCCCTCCCTCCCTCCCTCCCTCCCTCCCTTCCTTCTTCCCATCTTGCTTGGTGCTAGGAATCAAACCCAGTACCTCACATGTGCTAAGCAAGAACTCTACCGCTGAACTATAACCCTAGCCTATAAATTTTGGGTTTTATTTGCTTTAATTAAAAAAAATCATAAATGTCATTCATTTCTTTAACTCCTTAGGCACTTCATGAACACAGAGTCCAAACCCCAGGTGCTATTCACTCTTGCAAGTAGAAACCTGGCCCAACCACACAGAGTAGAAGGCTGTACGTCTTTTGGTTTTTCAAAAGAAAAACCTCTATGTGTCTCAAATTAATTGCATCTCCCTCCCACAGTAGCCTTCCCAGTGACGCTGCTCAAACTGACCAATTTACATGTGACCTCCTTTCCTTCCATCTCCATCCACTCTGAGTCTCTTTCTTTCTTCCTTCCTTCTTCCTCTTTCTTTCTTTCTTTCTTTCTTTCTTTCTTTCTTTCTTTCTTTCTTTCTTTCTCTTTCTTTTCTTTTGTGTGTGATATAACTGAGGATAACGTAGGAGAAAAAAGGAATTTATTGCAGTGTTAAGTCATAATCAGAGAAAAGATCTACAAGAGGTTTTCTACAAAGCTCCCAGAGCAATGTAATACCAGACAAGTCAATGCAAGTCTCTCTATACTAAGAACTTTCTATCATACTGGAGAAAAATCCTATGAAGCTTACACATTCTGTTTCTTTTTCAATTATTATTTTTTAGTTCACATGTAAACAATGGGTGTCTTCATGCATGTGGATCATTGCACTTTGTTCATATTCACCTTCCCTCGTTACCTCCCCTACCCTCTCTTCCCTACCCTGCTGACCCCATTCTTTCCCCTAAATAGGAGGCCCTCTTCTGATTTCATAGGGGTGCATATACATACATGTACATACACACACATTCTGCATATGAGAGAAAACATGCAGTATTTTCTTTCTTCCCCCATTACAGTCTCTTGTTTTCTTCTCTCTCCTCCATTTAAACCCCACATACCCAATGTAGTCCCTCGTCTTCTTTGTTTTGACACAGAGTCTCATGTAGCCCAGGCTGGCCACAAACTCAGTATAGCTGAGGATAACATTAAACTCTTGATCCTATTGTCTCTACCTCCCAAGTGCTGAGACTACAGCATGTAACACCACATCTAGCTTGCTACAATTTTAAAATCTAGATTCTACATGAGAAAACATGTGATATTTCTGAGTTTGGCTTATTTTGCTTAATATGATGATCTCCAGTTCTACCCAGATTAATTTTTCCCACAAAGTTTTGTCTGAGATTGTTATTGAGACATAAACTGAGACAAACATCTGTTTAGGTTTGTTATATATAAAGGATGAGACAAAAATAATATACATATAATCTTAACATTTCTATGGTCATAGTTTAGTCAACTAGTTTAAGGAACAAAATATAAATCTAGCCAGTGTTTATCTGAGAATATTTGGTTCTTTACTTAAGCCTTATCTACATAGCACATGATGATTAAAAGTATCAAACTGGTGGAACTAACCTTATTGGATATTTAACAGACATACTTTGAAGCCTATACTAATGTGGTCAGAGGGACTTAAAGGACAGTTTTTGCCCCTTTGTCCTCCAAGGTTGACTAAGTTCTGGGGGACTATGGAACATCTCTCAAAATGTCCTGTAACTGTGGTGAGTCACCTGTCCTCTTGTTCAGGGAGGATATGGAGACCCCACAAGATGGACTTGAACCAGTGTCCAGTCTACAAAGAGGAGGGTCAACTCAGAGGAAACATCTCATTCATGCTTCCAA
>NW_008340356.1:687571-691600 GCF_000622305.1 Nannospalax galili | reverse complement strand
AAGGGCTTCTTTTCTCCCTACAGATAAGAGTTATGCAATTTGGGGGTCTTTTAGATAGACCCACTGAAGGGGTACTCCAGTTGCCTCACCCTGTGTCCCTGTTCAGCATGGAAGAAACTAGAGTGGTCTGCGTCCCTATTCCCTGTTAGCAATTTTGTCAGGAAAAGAAAATAGTCAAACTCAGGAGTAGAATACGATGGTCATAACCAAGGGCCAGGTGAGACTCCTGGGTGGTCAGAGACACAAGGAGACTTAGTGTCAGTGATGTATATGTCATATTGGGCTTGGTCTTCTGAGAGCATTCGAATAGCTCTTCACAATTCCTCAGGTTTTCTTGAATCGAATATTTAAAGATTTTAGGGTTACCTCTGCAGAGGGAGGAATGTTAAGTAGCCAAAATCCCCCATGAAAATAAATAAATGAAAGAAGAAAAAAAAAAAAGAAAAAAGTGATGGGAGATATGGGAGGTGTTGGAGGGGAGTAGGCGTGGATTTGATCAAAACACCTTAAATGCATGTATGAAATTCTCAATAAAGTTTTTGTAAAAGTAAAAAAAAAAAAAAATGAGACAAACGTGAAGAAGGTTGTTTAACCATCACGGAAATATGTTTGGATCTCTCGGGATCTGGTATGTTGGTGCACTGCTCTTCTGGTGTATCTGGGTCATATGGGGGTTTTGTTCTTTTACTTTTTAAGGAGCCTCTATGCTAATTTCTAGAGTGGCGGTACCAGTATACAGCTCCACTAGAACACAATAAGGGTCTTCTTCCTGCTACAGCCTAGCAAGTATTTCCTGACATTTGTTTCCTTGATGTTCTGCCTGGGGTGAGATGGAATCTCAATGCAGTGCCTCCATTTTCATGATCCATATATTTACTTTTTTAGTGAATTTGTGGATGTTAATGTGTTCTTACACTGCCAATTCTTGCCTAAGAATCCAATCAAAGAAATGCTACCATGGCCTCCCCCAGCCACCCATCATACAGTATATAAAAAACTGGATTCATATTCATTTTGATAATTTCAACAATTTAAATTTGCTGCAGTCTGGTAGCTTTCCAGGTTGAACAACCTCCTTCATGTTTGTCTCAGTTTATGTCTCAATAACAACCTCAGACAATATTTTGTGGGAAAAATGAAACTTTTCAAGGGGAGTATATGGCTCAAGGTCTGAGATTACATGTTATGTTTTCTGGTGCCCAAAGGAAGTCTTCAGTTTACATGCAGTGACTGGTGTCCAAAGGAAGTCTCAGTTTAACTAAGAATCTCTTACTCTGTCTGATCATCTAACCACTTCCTGGAAGTCTGAGATCATGCTAATATTGTTGCCTCGAAGAGGGGTATAGTCTTGTTGGGAGTCACTGTAGACTCCTGGCCCCCTGGTTTCCTGCAGTGACACACTCATCAACTATAGGAAAATGGTCTCACACCTAGAGAGCATCAATTCCCACCTGTTTTACTCCTGTCAGTAGCCAGCAAGTCTGAACTGCGTTTGGTGAAGATTTATTATAGAGTGACTCAGACTCTCCATCAGTGCCACACATAATGGACCAAAAGCTACAAAACTAAGCAATTGCCAACTATTTCATTAAGGAAAGAAACCTACCTGTAACCCTGGGAACCTTCTGCAGTGTTTTTAAGTACTAAACACTACAGGAGAGTTAAGCTGTAGTTACTGGAAGCAGAAGTACTATATAGCTGTCTGTTGTCCTGTGAAGATGCACCAAAGGTTGGTAACAGAACTGAGTCACTGCATCTACAGAATGGCCAATACCTTAAAAATCTGGGCACATAAGGAATTCTTATTAAAAAAAAACACGCACGATCTAAGGAACTTAAGAGAGTAGTGGGTGAGGTTTTGCTCAGGTTTCTTTGAATCTTGGTGTGCAGATCAATGAACTCTTTCACCTGGGCAGACCATGCGTTTTCCACAGCAGGTCTATTCAGAATTCAGGCCCGAGTGGCAGAGACCTAAGCAGCACCTGCAGTAGCCTCTGGCATTTGCTGTTCTTTACATTAAAAGGCTGTTTGATTCCACCTAGAGACTATCAAGTTCACAGGGCATTTCACTATTTCAATGCATAGCTCACCAAGAAATGTACTGTCAGAGGACTGATTCTAAATCAGAGAGAAAAGACTTCAATGTGGAACCCAAGAAAAAGTACTATCCAATTAAAAAATTGCTCAAAGAATCAAGATTACTTCCCACTCCTTTTCCCATTTGATAGATCTGAATGTGGTTGAATTTAATTTGTAGTTGCTTCAGACTACAACTAAAGATTTAAATTACAAATAACAGTCTTGTACAAATGACCCACATATGTCAACTGTTTTGAGGGTGGCTCTTTCCAGGAAGTCAAATGTAGCCACAGCCTACCATAGAATGTTGCTTAGGGTGGACATAGGACAAGTTAATTAAGGTTGATTTAATCTTTATCTTTTATGGCACATTAGAACTCAGATAACTTGCCTTTCGCAGGATTTCTGACCATCAGTGAGGTTTTGATTTGCCTTACCCTGATGTCTAGGATGTTGAATATATTCCATATGTTAGTCACTAGTATTTCTTCTCCTGAGAACTGTTTGTTCAAGTCCTCTGCCAACTACTGATTGGATAATTTCTGTTTAAAGTGTGTTTCATTTTTGAAGTTCTTTATATATTCTCAATATTACCCTTCTGTCACATGAACTACTGGCAATGGTTTTCTTCCATTCTGCAGCCTGTCTTTTTACATGCTGATGGTTTTCTTTGCTGGTTCTATATGCTCTGGCCTTGGCAGGCCTGACCTCATCTCTCTGGTCTCCTCTTGCTTAGTCCACTCCAGGCACTCTATTTCCCCGTTGTGGTTTTGAACCCCAAACACCTCTGGACTCCCCTTGCCCACCCCTGAAGCTCCTTGCCAGAATTTGTGTAGCTCAGCCCTTTAATCTAACCATACTTGTTCATCACCTCTTTTTCCAACTAGACTGAGAGTTGCCTGATGGAGGGCTTTACTGCGGCATCTCCAAGCGGTGAAGCGGGGAGCTAGGTTTTAGTAGCTCAGGAACCTCAGTGGCAGAACTGAGGGTAATTTCTCTATGGCATTTCTACTAAAGAACAGAATTAAATATATTGCTTTCCCCCTAAAAAGCAACAAAGAGCAAATACTAGCACGAACAGTTGCTAGACTGAGATGGAGCGGAGGATGGGATGTAAGATATGAACATGTATCTGATTGCTTTTGCTGCTAATTTGGAAGAGACAGCTATGAGGCTGAGGTAGGGTTATCACACTAGAGTCTAAGGGGTGCAAAGAATGTGTATATCCTAAAGTAAAACCCCACTCCTTCTTGGACGAGGAATATAACACAAAAATGAACTGAAAGTAAAGTAGTTCTTGGGAGGTCCACACTCTTCTGATCCTGGAAGATCGCAGGCAAAGTTATTTGACTGCTAGTGACCGCAGGTGCCTGAGGAGGCATTGGGAGTTTGAGGCCAGCACAGGCTGCATAGTGAAATCATTCTTAAAATGGGAAAAAGCAAGGAAAATAGCATCTTCAAGAGTATGATGCTTTTTATGATGTTTTTGTTGTATATGTCAGACCTAAAAGATTTTCTGTTTGTGGGAAAAGAATGTCCCCACCAGGATAGCTAATTCCTAAAAACATTGGACAACTAGCTGGGCATAGTGGCACATGCCTGTGGCTTTAGCTACTCAGTAGGCTGAGGTGAGAGAATCATTTGGGTTGGAACTTTGAAGCCATCCTAGGAAAGAAAGTGAGACTCTACTCCCCTTCTCCCCCAAAGTAGATAACTTTCTTGGGAGTGTCTCTTTTACCTATAAGCCAACCAGCCCATGTTGCTTAGGTTTCTGGCACTATGGTAACTTACAGGAAGAAAGATTCGTGTTGACTCCTGGGCTCATGGATTCAGAGGTTTCAGCTCATGGTCTCTGCCTTCATTAATCGTGGCGGTGGGGACACATGGTGAGAGATGCTGTTTACTTCATGACAGCCAAGAGGCAGGTGTGTGTGTGGACAGGAAGAGAGG
>NW_008340356.1:677352-687103 GCF_000622305.1 Nannospalax galili | reverse complement strand
CATGCTATGACAAACATGTCCATGTGCACATACACGAGAGAGAGAGAGAGAGAGAGAGAGAGAGAGAGAGAGAGAGAGAGAGATATTCCAGAGGCTTACCCTTCCTGCCAAGCCTTACCTCCAAGGATTTACACCACATCTCAATAGTATCATCACTTGGGAAGATATTTTATATCTAAATTATGGCATTCCACCCCTGGTCTTCAAAGGCCATGGCCATATCATAATGCAAAATGCGTTCAATCAACCTTTAAGAGTCACCATAGTTTTGGGCTGGAGAGATGGCTCAGCAGTTATGAACACTGACTATTCTTGCAGAAGACCCCGGTTTGAATCCCAGCACCCACATGGTAGCTAACAACTGTCCATAACTCCAGTCCCAGGGGATCCGATAGCCTCTTCTGTCCTCCGCAGGCATTGCACGTCACAGGTGCACTTAACCTACATGCAGGCAATACACGCATACACATTAAAAAAAAAAAGTCACCATAGTTTTAGCAGTTCTAACATTGATCTAGGTCCTAGGGTTCCTCTGAGATTCAAGGTGAACTCTTGGGCTGTAAGCCCTGTAAAAATAACAGTTACCTACTTCCAGCATGTAGTAACACAGGTAACATTCCCATTCCAAAGGGGAGGAAAGGAGAATACCAATGAAGGCTCAGACTTAAGCAAGATGGAAGCACAGCAAGTCAAATATTCAATCCTACGGCTCCCTGTCAGAATCCAGGTCATGCATATGTGTGATGCTCAGGACAACTACAAGGAGAAAGGGGACAGGCATAGGGTTCCTGTAGTCGTCTGCTTCCAGGGCACCATTGGGGCCATGTCAATATCAGGATGCCCAAACTGGCTGGTGATTTGATTGAAAATGTCCCCCATAGGTTCAAGTTTATACTTTTACACCAGGAGCCTTGGATGGTGGAGTCTACCCAATTCCTGGTGTACCCTCAAAAGATCTTTCCAATTGTCCTGATTCAAGGTACTTAGCTAGTGTATTAGTTACTTTTCTGTACCATGACCAAAGTAATTTATAGAAGAAAGAATTTATTCTGGCTGATCGTTACAGAGGGAGAGTCCATACTGGTGGGAGAGGCATGGCAACAGGCAGCTGGAGCAGGAAGCCGAGCTCACATCTTCCACAGTAACACAAAGCAGAGAGGGAGCTGGTAGTGGGCAGGGCTGTGAACACTCAAAGCTACCCCACAGTGACGTTTCCTCCACAAGGCTACACTTTCTAAAGGTTCCATAACCTCCCCCAAATGGTGCCACCAACTATGGACAAAGTTCAAATACTGAGCCTATGGGGCCTAAGCACAGGCCCACAGGGCTATAACCCCCAGTGTAGCCAGTCCTAAGCAGTTTCCCCTGCCCTTCTTGAGGAGACCCCAGATAAGTTCTGCATGTGCTTTTTTTCTGGCTCCTTCTGACTTCTGTCTCCTGACCAAGCTTGGGGTTCTCAGGTGGCCCTGTGGCCCTCTTAGGAAATATATTCTTTCAGTGACATTAAACTCTCTCTGTAGTTATTTTTGTAAATTACAATCCCATCAGTATAGATGAGACAATGAAGAAAATACAAGAAAACTTATTATTACGTTTCTACTCGTAATTTTAGCTGACCCTTAGGTAACTAACATAAGAAAAAGAAAGATGTATAAGAAGACTTAGTTTCTTGAGGGACTTGATTCCAGAGTACTCCACGGTTACTCAGATATATGGATGCCCAAGGCCCTCAAATGAAATGACCCAGTGTTTACATATAATTAGCACAGCACATGCCTCTGTATACGTCATCATCTCTTTCATTCCCATACTTTGACTCATCTCTAAGTTACTTACACTATCTGATGCAATAAGAATACTATGCAAATATTTGTTGTACTGTATTATTGATGAAAATAATAACTGTGTTTGGTATAGATGAAATTTTGTTGATGAATATCTTTTATCTGGGGCTAGCTGAATCCATGACAATGATAACCATGGATACTGACGTATGAATGATGATTGTGTAGGAAGGGGAAGAATAAAACAAAGCAGCAAGCCCCTCCCTCACCTCTTTGTGGTTTTATGGTGCTGAGAATTGAAATGCTCTAATGCTGAGTCATCCCCAGCCTTCATTATTTAAAATGTGGCAAAAGTTCCAAAAGCACCTATGAATATAACATAATTTATATCCGAATTCCACTGTGGCCATAAAATCAGGATAAAAGTTGTTCTTCTATCAGCAACCAGTACCTAGAAAATGAAAGTGTCATTTAAAATAGCATCCACCCATGTTCTCAAATATAAATCTAAAAACATGTTACTCTTTGTGAAAAAAAAAAAAAAAACCTTATAAAACTTGAAAGAAAAAGGCACCAGACGTTTGGCTTTGCAGACCTAATGTTTTAAAAATGTTAATTATTTCCAAATTACTATAAAGGTTTACTGTAATCTCCATTACTGTTTTTCTGTGTGTACATGCAGAGCTTGCAAATCTTGTTCAAAATGTATATGAAAATGCCTGAGGTCAGGGACTGCCAAGACACTGGATCAGGAGGAGTAAGAGGGAAGATCTGCTCAGTTTGATACTAAGAGATGAAAGCATTACTGATCATGAAGCATTGGTTTGGTTTTAGGATAGATGGACAAGCAAAAGAACAAGTGTTCAAGACCCGTGTGTGCATTGGCTCAATTGGACTGAATCAGTGAAGAAGACCCATGCGTGTGCTGGATCAGGACATTCTGATTGTTTAGGAACTCTGGTGGACAGTCATGCGGCCGTGAGGGTCATGGCCTGGTCTTCCTAGTGTGAGATGGGAAATTGGGCACAGTAGCTCCTCCCAGCCTTAAAAGAGAAGATACCATAAACACAGTTCTTTGAAACTGGGATGCAGGCTTCAAGCTGCCCCTCTGATGTTCAATTCTAAAACTAAACGAAAGGATTAAAATGAATGACCACACAGATGGTGAACCACCGCTTTTCCATTCATTCATTTATTCATTCAATATTTATTGAGAATCTGCTTATTGAGGGATTTTTTTAAATTAAAAAAAAATTTCATTTTTTTTAGAATTTCAAGCAAGAGTACAGCATTCACATCATTTCCATCCCACCCAGTCCCCCTCCAAATCCTCCCATGTCCCCCTGACTCCCTCACAATTTCTTGTCCTCTTTGATTACTGTTGTCATTTATACATATATACATTTGTAAATATACATACATATGATACACTGACCCATGATGCTCATGAGTACATATGTTTAGGGCTGCCCAGTTGGGATTAGATATCTTCTCAGGGAGCTAGTCCCTGGAGAAAATTGAGTCTTCCTCCCTAACCTCCATGTGAACCACCACTTTGTATATTTTATTTATTATTATTTTGTGTGTATGAGTGTGTTGCATTCATGTAAGGGTACCTGTGTTGTGCAATACCCACGGAGGTCGGAGAGGGCATCAGATTCCCCTGAAACTAGAGTCATGGACTGTCGTTAGCTGCCACATGGGTGCTGGGAATCGAACCCAGGTTCTCTGCAAGAGCAGCCAGTGCTCTTACCATGGAGCCATCTCTCCAGCCCAATGAACCACTTTTTAAAAAATTTTATTTTATGTGTATGTGTGTATTGCCTGCATGTAAGTAAGTGCACCTGTGTCGTGCAATGCCTGCGGAGGACAGAATAGGCTGTTGCATCCCCTGGGACTGGAGTGACGGACAGTTGTTAGCTGCCATGTGGGTGCTGGGATTCAAACTCGGGTCTTCTGCAAGAATAGTCAGTGTTCTTAACCACTGAGCAATCTCTCCAGCCCCTGAACCACCATTTAAAGGCACTTTTTGTTATGTTTTATAGAAAGAATTTCATCAATGTTGCAAAAATGCTTGGTCTTTTTCTGCTGATTTTTTTCTCCTTAGTTTACTCAAGGCTTATGATTTTCTGTGGGTTTCAGAACAAGAACCAGGAGACTTTGCTTCTCTTGAGGTGAGCAACACCCTCCATGCTCCGTCTGCCCTTCTTTTTGATAGAGCAACCTCACAATAACAGGCACACGTATTAATAAGCAAACAGGGAGCAGTGTTTGCCAGTAACAGAAGCTGCTGTGAAGGTATGAAACAAGCCCACTACTGTGCAGCTCACAAGTTTTAGGTTCTTAGTTTCTAGACGAGCACATGACTGTGAGTGAGAGGAAAGTAGTGTTCACCTTGGCATGGCGGCTGCTGGAGCTCAGCTCAGGAGTGGTGACAAGAACAAGGGGAGGAGTGACGGATTAAAGAGGATCTGGCAGCAGTTGTATTTGTGTTGCCATAAATGGCTGGCCATAGCTATATATGTAGATTTCCAAGTTAACTTTCCAAGCATTCATGGTAATCCTATTATCTGATAACAGGATTTGTGCTCATACCTCCCACGTGCAGCACAAGTAACCTACCCTTTCAGTTATCACTGTGAAATGCAATTTGCGTGCAAATGGAAAGTTTACAGAACATGGGACGGTACCATGGAGCTCAACAAAGCCAGCATGCTGTGTGGCAAAGTTTCTGAGCCCGACCCCTGTTGTTTCTTTGCCACCCCCCAACTCCCAGCACCTTATTGATTTCCATCCTGTGACCAAGTGGGCTTTGTGGAATTTCCAAAATGAAATAATCAAACGGGTACAGAAGAACTCCACCCTGAAATTCTAGGAGCTCCTTAGACATGCCACACACAAGTTATGGACTGATGACTGGATCAGGCCCGTGGTAGTAGAATATAGGGGTGAGGAAGCTTAGTGAAATGGCTTTCATAAATTATTTTACAGAAACACTCACAGCAATAGGTAAAGCTCAAACCAGAGGGAAATGTTGGAGGGCCTACCACACACATAACAGTTTAAAAATAAGTTTTAAAATTTGTTTTTTGAGGTTCTGGGAATTGAACTCGGGTCCTTGTACATGCCAGTTCAGTGCTCTACCATCCCTGATGTAAGGACTTTCTGTTCATCTGTTATGTGATGCTTTTCCTAGCAAGGCATGAACACACATGTCTACTCACCCCAGATAGGAACTGATGACAGAGCAAAGTAGCAATAATACTGAAGTCCAACTTGGTGAGCCAATGAGTATATTGGGGTTCTTTACAGGAGTATAGACCAAGGAGTTACTTACAGGAGCGTGGACAATTCAGAGAGCTATATCACTGAAAGCCCACCTATCATGGGTGATGACTCACAAAGGCCTAGAGCTCGCTACAGGACTTGCAGGCATCTTGAGAGGGTGTACAATCTCCTTCCTCACAAGTCCTTCCTGCTTAAATAACATTGGGGAAAGAGGAGCTTAGGAATCCGACAGTTGCAGGGACTTCCTGATACTTGGGAAACATTTACTTCCTGAGTCTTAAGGAGCTTCCCTCCAGGATGGAATGCTTCAGTTTGAGGAAATTGCTGCACAACACCCTCCATGCTCTAGCTACCCTCCTTTTTGATAAGAGCAATCTCACAATAACAGGCACACGTATTAATAAGCAAACAGAAAGCAGCCTTTGCTAGTAACAGAAGTTGCTGTGAAGGTATGAAACAAGCCCACTACCGTGCAGCTCACAAGTTTTAGGTTCTTGTTTTCTAGAAAACTTAGTCAACTGCTGTGTGAATTTCTTGATTTTTCTCAAACAGCCAATCAAGAAGGGAAAGTGATTTTAATTGTCTTTATGTCAACATAAATGTCTTAATAAAATGGGTTTGGGTTTGAAGAACATCCAGTTATTCACTGTATGTTAAGAAGTGATCGTAGGATGAATAGATTAGCTGGAAGAATGCTCTAAATCTAAATTGTGCATAACTGAGGTATACTTGAGAGGAAAACAGATTGTGCCAGCTCATTTTCTTTCTATATTTTGAAGTCAGCTTGCCCATTTCTAACAAACAAATACAAACAAAACCTGATAGGAAACTGATACGAAATGTGTTTTTCTTGGTCTTTCTGAGATAGGGTTTCCCTGTAGTCCCAGCTGGCCTGGAACTCACCAGGTAGACCAGGCTGGCCTCAAACGCAGAGAGATCAACCTGCCTCTGACTCCTGAGTGCTGGGATTAAAGGTGTGTGCCACCACACCTGGCTTACAAAATGTTTTTAATCTGAAGATCTACTGGTAAGAACTGCTGTCAGCAAAGTGCCGAGTGTGCCGCTCTGTGGATGCGGCACACTCATTTAGGTCTTTAATTTTTCTGAACGTTTTATTATTTTTATTCTATGCATATGAGTGTTTTGCCTGCATGTGTGTAAATGCACCCATGTTGTGCAATGCCTGTGGAGGCCAGAAGAGGGCATGTGATCCCCTGGAACTGGAGTTATGGGTGTTTGTTAGCCACCACGTGGGTGTTGGGACTTGAACACAGGTCCTCTGCAAGAGCAGCCAGTGCTCTTAACCACTGAGCCATCTCTCCAGCTCCTGAACAATGCTTTATACTTTTAAGTTTACAGCTTTCCACTATTGTGTTGAATTTAATCTCTAAATAGTTCATGTTTTTGATGCTATTGTAAATAATTCCATTTATTTATTTTTAGCACTAGAATTTATAAGGATGTACCCTAATATAGGCTCTGGGCCTTGCCTATGGTGCTTTTTTGATTTATATATTTTTATTTTTATGTGTATGAGTGTTTTGCCTGAATGCATGTAAGCACATCCATGTGTGCAATACCTATGGAGGTCAGAAGAGGGTGTCAAATCCCCTGGAACTGGAGTTTTGGATGGTTGTTAGCTGCCATGTGGGTACTGGGAACTGAGCCCAGGTCTCTGGAAGAGCAGCTAGTGGTCCTAACCACTGAGCCATCTCTCCAGCTCACCTATGGTGCTCTTGATGTGTAAGACCTGAACTGTCTGTCAATTCTTATGCACTGTCCCAAGAAACTGACAGCCAAGTGGATGTAGTAGACCAGCTCCTCCAGTGTCATCTTCATGTGACCAGTGGCAATAGTCAGACACAGCACTGTGTTCACCTGGAACTTAGGGACTTCAACAGCTTTGGGCAACATGTTTTCACTGTGTGTCAGTGAGGAAAGGAGCAGCAGGTTTGCTCGGGCTGATCCCAGGACTCAGAGGCCAAAAGAGCATCACCCTTGGCTAACTTCTCTTTCTTGTTGAGCTTCTTCAGTGCCTTGACATCTGT
The DNA here is from genome assembly GCF_000622305.1 of Nannospalax galili. NCBI lineage: Eukaryota > Metazoa > Chordata > Mammalia > Rodentia > Spalacidae > Nannospalax > Nannospalax galili. Next base: position 679,983 of record NW_008340356.1, on the reverse strand, counting down.
ATGTAGGATCCTCATAGTCTTGGCGTCATGATAGTGCTACTGCTCTAGGATGCATACAGAGAACTTTGGGTAGGGAGCAAACTTAGCCCGATGATACATGAAGAGCATCTACCTTTCTGAGGGTCGAGTTCTTCAGGCTTATCTGCAGCTCCGCTATTTCCAGAAACTTGAGTGCTTGTGTTGGTTCCAGTGCAGGATTTCCTAGATGGCCTCGTCCAAGATGTCACCAGAGAATTTGCTGCTTGTGGCTGCTGGTGCTGAGATAATCAGAAAAGACTATAAATACACTTTTAAAGTTTAATTTCTTTATTTTTTATTTTTTTAATTAAAAAAAGTATTTTTGAGGTCAATTAAACTTTAATAACCAGCATTTCAGAAGAACATCAACATTCAAACCAGGAATGATCCAAGAGGAGAATGGGCAAAGGACCTGATTAAGCAATTCAGGAAAGAACAGACTCGTGGCCAATGGACACATATGTTCTGTGTGATACACACACACACACACACAAATCAACAAATTTAAAAAATGGATTATATTTGAGGAGGAAGCATGGAACCTTATGTCATGTTAATTAGTAGAAGTGATAAACATTACCATTGAAATCTACCCGATGATTCTATAGACAGACACAGGCACCAAGGATCCAAGTGCTACCGATTATGACTAGTAATAATCAGATACATACAGATTAGTGATGCATGCGCCAACATCTTAGTGTTAGTAGCAAAAACAATGAATCTTTCTGCAAGGAACAATATATTCTAAAATGAAATGGAGATCTTTTTTAAAGGTTAAAAACTCATTCATTTTATGTCTTACAGGGCTTATACTGAGTTCAATATTGTATAACTGTATTAATTCAACTGTGAACCTAGAAATTTATTTTTTATTACATTTATTTATTTACTTATTTATGTGTGTGTGTGCATGTGTGTACTAGTGTGTCATGGGTCAATGGGTCAGAGGACAACTTGAGGGAGCCAAGTCTCTCCTATGTGGATCCTGGGGCTCAAACTCAGGGTCATCAGATTTGGTGGCAAGTACATTTACTCACTGAGCTATCTCACTAGCCCATTAAACTTCAATTTCTAATCTATAAGATGTAGAATTATATTTACACTTTAAAATATTGATCCTGGGGCTGGAAAGATGGCTCAGCAGTTAAGAGCACTGGCTGCTCCTGCAGAGGACCCGAGTTTGATTCCCGGCACCTACATGGTGGTTAACAATCATCTGTAACTCCAGTTCCATTGGCTCTAACACCCTCTTTTGACCTCTGTGGGCATTGCATAACATGTGTACACTTACATACATGCAGGCAATACACTCAACACACATTACATAAAAAATATTAAAAAGTAGTGATCTTATATCCTATAACCTTGCTAAATTCATTATTCCTACTCTTTTTTAGTGTATAGATTCTTTATAATTTTCTGCATAGACATTTATAGCTCCTATAAAGACAGGTTTATTTCTTTATTTCCAATAAATGTCTTCTCCTCTCCTCTTCCTCCTCTTCTGTCTCCTCTTGCTCTCCTTTTTTCTTTTCTTTTTTTTTCTATCGAATCTCTGGTATGAGATAGGATGGCAACAGAGTAGACATCCTGTCTTCTTTTTGATCTTGGTACCAAGTAGTAAGTCTTTTACCATTAAGTATGGTATTATTTATGTTTTAAAAATATTTTATTTATTATTTTTATTTTATGTGTATGAGTGTATTGCCTGCATGTATGTAAGTACACCTGTGTCATGCAATGCCCACAGAGGTCAGAAGATGGTGTTGGATCCCCTGGAACTGGAGTTATGATGGACAGTTGTTAGCCACCATGTGAGTGCTTGGAATCTACCTATGTCTTCTGCAAGAGCAGCCAGTGCTGTTAACCTCTGAGCTATCTCTCCAGCCCCTTAATTATGTTTTTTAGAAGTCTCTTACCAGCTTCTAAATTATGACACTGGTAAAAGAACAAACTAAGCCAAAAAACAAAAAAAGAGGAGAGAGAGAGAGAGAGAGAGAGAGAGAGAGAGAGAGAGAGAGAGAGAGAGAGAGAGAGATCAGTGAGAAAGGGAACATTAAAGCAATAGAGAAAAATGATGAAATCAAAAGCTGGCAATTTGAGGAAGCCATCCCATAATATCAAACCTCTAAGAGTGACTGGGAAAAAGAGAGAAGACATGAATAGTCAATGTCACGGAAGATTTCTATCAGCTCTGAAGGCACCAAGGGATGGGGTACTTATCACACACAGATTTAGGCACATAGACTTGGAAACCTACATAAAGTAGGCAAGTCCCTTGAGATACAACTGTTTAGATTTCATCAAAGAAGAAAATAAATAACTGAAATGTTATTTATCTTTCATCATTCATAAATTTATCATCTTTATCTATCATCTATCATGAATCATGTCTTTCATCTATCAATCATCTATCAATCAATTTATCATCTATCATCAATCTACCATAGCTATCAGCTATCAATCATCTACCTATCAATCTATCTATCATCTATCAATCTATCTATCAATCATCTATCAATCATCTATCATCTACTTATCTATCATCAATCAATCAATCAATCATCTATCTATCTGTCATCTCTCTGTCATCTGTCGATCATAACCTAT
>NW_008340356.1:675207-676730 GCF_000622305.1 Nannospalax galili | reverse complement strand
ATGTAAGCTGAATAAACCCTTTCCTCCCCAAGTTGGTATTGGTCAGTGTGTATTGTCACAGCAATGAAGAACAAACTAGGACATGGGGCTTTTGGCTACTCTAACAATCCCCCCTCTGAAGGTAACCCTGAAATCTTTGAAGGATTAGATATAAGCTCCAAAATGCTTTCAACATTTTTGGCCTTTGGAACAGAGTATGTTGCTAAGAGGCCCAAGGAAATTTTGACGTTTAGCGAAGAAACTGGCTACTTTTCCTTGGGGTCTTTTTACCCTAACTGCCTAGCCAAGTCCTATCTTCTATTCTTAATCACACCATCCTCTGAAGAGGTTACCCAAATTTCCAATAGGAAATAGGGATGCAGACTGCTCTGATTTCCATGCTGAACAGGGATGCAGGGTGAGGCAATTGGAGTACCCCTGCAGTGGGTCTATCTAAAAGACTCCCAAATTGCATAACTCTTATCTCTAAGGGGAAAAGAAAGCCCTTGAATCATGAATAGGGGATGTGAAGGAGAAGTAAAGGCAAGAGTAATTAGCATTACAAGTTCTAGACAGGGAACTAGAAAAAAGTCAGAATAGGGTAGTTGTCAAATGTTCATATGAGAGTCCATTGGAATTTCTTGACAAGGGTTTCCAAAAGAATCCTTCTATTGGGTTCCTTCTCAATTTTCTTTTGTCTTCCAAGGCTGGATGCTGGAGTGATGGATTCAGGGTTTGCTTTCAGGCATTTTGATAGCTGTTGGAGTGTAGAATCAGTGTCAGTTCCCTCTCAAAGGCTTAGAGATAACTGAGGGATTGCTGAGGAGCATGTATGACCTGAGGGTATGCACACTAGAAAGCCTTTACCCAGCATGGGTCATTCCTTCTCTTCCTAGCCTTTCCCAGGTTGCATACTCTAGCCCTCCCCAAATCCTTAATTCCTGAGCTACTTCTGTCTAATTTAGGAAATCCTTTCCCACACCTATATCTTGTAAGCTATTGCCAATATTTTCTTCTAATAGTTTCAGGGTTTCCAGTTTCACATTGAAGTCTTTGATCCATTTGGAGTTGACTTTTGTGCAAGGTGAAAGATAAGGATCTAGTTTCATTCTTCTACAGGTGGAGATCCAGTTTTGCCAGCACCATTTGTTGAAGATGCTGTCTTTCCTCCATTGTGTGTTCTTGACAACTTTGTCAAATATGAGGTGGCTGAAATTGCATGTACTCAGGTTTGGGTCTTCAATGATGTTCCATTGATCTATGTGTCTTTTTTTGTGCCAGTACCATGCTGTTTTCATGACTATAGTTCTGTAGTATAATTTGAGATCTTGTATAGTAATCCCCCTAGTGTTGCTCTTTGTGCTCACAGTTGCTTTGGCTCTCCAGGGTCTTTTGTGCCTCCATATGAATTTAAGGATTTTTTTTTTTCTAATTCTGTGAAGTATGTCATGGGGAGTTTGATTGGGATTGCACTGAATCTATATATGACTTTTGGTAGGATGGTCATTTTCACGATATTAATTCTTCCAATCCATGAGCATGGG
>NW_008340356.1:668942-675106 GCF_000622305.1 Nannospalax galili | reverse complement strand
ATATTTTTAAGTTATTGTTGATGGGAGCATTTCCCTGTATTCTTTCTCCAATTGCTTGTTATTGGTATATAGAAAGGCTACTGATTTTTGCAGATCGATTTTATAACCTGTCACTATACTGAAAGTGTCGATCAGTTCTAGGAGTTTTCTGTGGAACTTTTGCAATCTCTTAGGTGTAGTATCATATCATCTGAAAAAAGTGATAGTTTGACCTCTTCTTTTCCAATTAGTACTCCTTTAATTTCCCTCTCCTGTCTTATTGCTCTAGCAAGAGTTTCAAGCACTATGTTGTCAAGGAGTCAAGATAGTGGACATCTTTGGTTCCTGATTTTAATGTGAATGCTTCCAGTTTTTCTCCATTTAGAATGATGTTGGTGTAGGTTTGTTGTATATAGCTTTAATTATGTTGAGATATGTTCCATCCAGTCCAATTCCCTCTAGGACTTTGAACATAAATTCATGCTGAATTTTGTCAAAAGCCCTTTCTGAATTGTTTGCTGCTTTCAGTATTCTCTCTTTGTTCTGTACATTTAGGGTTTTCACTATGATATGTTGTGGGGAGTTTCTTTTCTGATCCTGTGTATTTGATGTTCTATGTGCTTCCTGTATTTGTATGGGGATGTCTTTCCTTAATTTTGTGAAATTCTCTTCTGTAATCCTGTTTAAGATCTGGTCAATACCATTAACCTGAAATTCTTCTCTTTCCTCTATTCCTATGATTTGGTCTTTTCATGGTGTCCCACAGGTCTTGCATGTGCCATTCCTGTGTTTTTTAAAATTTTCTATAATCTTTGCTTGAGTGGTCTAGTTCTTCAACTTTATCCTCCAGTGTTGATATTCTGTTTTCCATTTCATTCATTCTAGTGTTGAGGCTGTCCCCTGTTGTTTCAAGCTGGCTTATTGACTTTTGCACTTCCTTCTTCATTTCTCCCTGAGTTTTCTTCAATGTTTCTATCTCTTTTGTGAATTCATCCTATCTTCTTTTAGCTCTTTGATTTGTTTGTTCGTGTGTTCTTTAAACTCGTTGAATTCCTTGATCATGTTTATGATTATTCTTTTAAATTCAGTGTCCTGGGTTATCTCTACGGGGTTCTCCTTGTAGAACTAGAACTCTTCTACAGGATTGATGGAGTTTGGTGGGGACATAGTGTTTTGGCTTTCCATTTTATTATTCTTTCGTTGTGATTTTTGCATGTGAATTTATTTTGTTGTTTATGATTCTGACATGAGAATTAAGTTGAAGTATGCTCCTGTTTGTATTATTGGTGTGCCTAGATCCTTTCTTTATTGGTTATGTAAAGATGGTTGGTACAGGGTTCAGCCTCTCTCAGGTTTAATTTGGAGGGAAGTGATGGCTTCAGATCAGCTATACAGGAGTACCCACAGAAGCCCAATTCAGGTTCCAACTGGGTACACTCAGGCTTCCTTCACCATGTGGAGGTAGGATCCAGGGGCTCTCAGGCAGTCCCCTGTGTTCTCAGGCCCTCTGCCAGAGGGAGACCAGAGGGAGGCCAGAACTCAGCACTCTCTGGCGGTCTGGTAAGATCAGAGCCGCTATACCAAGGAGGACAAAACCTATCTTCTCAGAATGTCTGCTAGCATCTCAGCCTTAGACTACCAAAGCCAGATCTGCCCTGGGGCCTTGAGAGGGGCCTCAGGAAATCCCAGGTAGGGGGATGGGTATGGCACAATTAGGGGAAGCTCACCACCACTTGGAGGCAGGATCCGGCTGCTCTCAGGCAGTCCTCTGCTTTCTCAGGCCCTCTGCCAGAAGGAGGCCAGAGAAAGGCCAGAACTTGGCACTCTCTGGCACTCTTGTAAGCTCTATCTTATAAGGAACTTGTACAAGTCATCCAAATTGCTAAATGTATTGAAATATTTTAAAAATGTTGATAGTATATGTAATGATAATTGATACTCTCTCTCACTCATGGATATGTATAATTTGCATGTTATCTCTTTCATATTTTATGTCTGTTTTCTCCTACATTGATCTTTGTTTTTATGCTTACTTCCTTTCAACCTTCTTCCCTTCTCTCGTTCCTCCTCTCTCTCTCTCTTTCTCTCTCTCTCTCTCTCTCTCTCTCTCTCTCTCTCTCTCTCTCTCTCCCCCTTGACGTTGTCTCAAGCATCAGGCTGATGTCAAACTCCCTATGTAGACAAAGACCGATGTTGGAGTTCTTATCCTTCTGCCTCACTTCCTGAGTGCTGGTATCACAGGCATCACCATATTCCTCTTGATTTCCTTTTAAAAACTTATTTATTAAATTTTTATGTGTATATGTCTGTGCGACTATAAGTCTTATGTATGGTGTGTGCAGGTATCTGAGGAGACCAGGAGAGAGTGTCAGATTCTCTGGAACTGGAGTTACAGAGGACTGTAAGCCGCCCAATGTAGGTGCTGGGAACCCAACTTGGGTCCTCTGAAAGAGCAGTAATGCTCTTAATCATGGAACATGCATGTCTCCAGCCCGATTCTCTGTTTTAAGGCATGCTTCTCCCAAATGCTGTAGGATGCCTTTCTGCAGCAATTAGCTGGATGTTTTTCTCATGACTGTTGGTGATAGGGTTTTGGGGAAACATCGTAGAGGAAAAGTGCCATGGTATCCCATGTCAAACCAAATGCTGCCAACATCATTCATCACCCATGAGGTTGACCTTGCACACCTGCTTTAGGTAGTGCTTGCTGAGTTTCTTCATCATAAAAGCATTTTTCTCTCATCTCCTCTGTGCTGTGCTCTGTGGAAGGACATTCCTTTCATATAGCCCTGAGAGTGGAGAGTTCTGCTCCTCTGTTTCTAGCATGTATGTTTCTACATAATTTATAGAAATTCTTTGGGCTGGGTATTTGTTTCTTTTTAAAAAACATATTAATTTATTCATTATCTCACTATGTGCTCATAAGCACTTATTTTGTACTTTGGGCTAAAATTCAATGCACTTATTTTTTTTGCTTAAATTGTGTTATCTTTGGCCACTGGGAGACTTTTCAAGTTGCCGTGTCCCTCTGAGAGATGCCACTACTGTATACATGTGGGTGCATGAGTGGGTGTGTATGTGTATTAGTGGGAGTGCTTGCTTACTTTCTGGTACTGCATTCTTGAGGTTCTTCCTGTCTGTTTTCTGTCTCTACTCTGTTTAATCATTTTTCAAGAAGCCCTGTCTTTTTTAAATACGAGGATAATATTAGAAGCCAAGGTTCAGATTCTAGGAGTATTGTTTACTTTATGCCTTCTCAGCTGATACAGACATATATATGTCTATAAACTTGTATATACACACATTTATAAATGTTTCTACATGTAAGTATGTATACCATAATTGTATGTTCGTTACTGATGTCTTTCATTCTAGGCATTACCATGCGGGTTTCTATCCTCTTCTGTTAACTATAAATTCCCAGTCAATAGTGAGAATGCCTCATATCATGTTGCCCATTTACTTAACTGTTCAATCTTTGCATTCTTGTATGTAGTATTAGAGATTTTCACTCATACTTCTGTGGGAAGAAATGTTGTTAACTAGAATCGACACTCATGTGTCCTTCTTTTTGCTCTTCATCTCAGATGCTGTAATGTCAAAGCAAAGTATCTTCTAAAGAAAAGAAGTTTTAAATGTTAGTTAAGTCGAACTTATTTTTTCCATGTGTATTTAATGTTATAGGTAAAAAAGTGTTGCTATATCTAAGGTCACCTATACTTTCTCCTACTTTAGCTTGTAGGTTTAAATTTGTGTTTTACACCTAAATCTGCAATCTATTTTGAGAGCACTGAATCCTAACTACTAGACCACCAGGGATGCTAGAGATCCATTTTAAGACAATTTTTTTTGGGGGGGGCATGTTGGAAGGTATAGAGACTAGATGATTTTGTTTTTGCTTTTAAAAATGTTATTTATTTTTTATGTGTATGAGTGTTGTCCTAGTTTGTCTGTAAGTGTGCCTGTGTCATGCAATGCCCACAGAGGTCAGAAGAGGGCACCAGAACTGGAGTTACAGATGCTTGTTGGCCTGTTAGCTGCCATGTGAGTGCTGGGAACCAAACCAACTTGGGGAGGAAAGGGTTTATTTTATCTTACATCTCCTAGGTCACAGTTCATCCAGGAGCTCAAGGTAGGAACTCAGGGCAGGAACCTGGAAGCAGGAGCTGGAGCACAGGCCATAGAGGAATGCTGCTTACAGGCTTACTCCCCTGGCCCCTGCTCAGCCTGCTTTCTTATACAACACAGGCCTACCTGCCCAGGGATGGCACCACCCACAGTGGCCCTCCTACAGTGGCCCTCCCACATTACACAACAGTCAAGAAGATGCCACAGGCCAGTTCAATGGAGGAAATTCCCCAGTTGAGGCTCCCTCAACCCAGGTGTGTCAAGTTGACACTAAAGCGATCCAGCACAATTAATCCCTTGTTAACTTGACACACAAACACATCACTATTAAACTATAACCTTTCCAATTCTTGTCCCCAAGATATGATGTTAATATTACAACATAAGACAGTAGAACCTTAAAAGCCCCACAGTCCTTAAAAAATCTAAACACTTAAAAGTGCATAGTCTCATTTAAATCTCTTAACTGTGGGCTTCTGTAAAATCCACAAAAGTACTGTCTTATTTCAGAGAGAAGAATTGGGCACACCTAAGTCCAGCAAAGTAGCTCAAGTCCGGACATCTGGCATTCACTCACGATCTTCTGGGCTCCAAAGGGTTCTGGCAGCTCCACTTCTCTGACTCCCATTTGTAGCACACACAACTCATCTTGAAGACCCAGACCAGCTCCATTCCGCACTTACTGCTGTCCTTGGTGGCTCTCCCACGATCCTGGCATCTGCGAAAAGCTGGGGTCTCCACTGTACCCTCACCAATAGTCTCCTCTTGCCTCTTAGGGTGCAATCCTTCAGATTCTCTCCATGACCCTTTCAATTCTGGGGTTTTCACTGTAACTGAGGCTGTACTTTCACCAATGGCTTTTCCTGGCCTCTCAGAGTGCCAAGCCTCAGCTGATCTCTGTGACCCCTTCACACTTTCAACACCAGAACCATGCGGGAGACTCTTCCACATTACCAAGTCCTGCTTCCAGCTTGAGATAGAGGCTCAGGTTCCCTCTGTGCACTGACCCTGAGGAAATATCTCCCAGAAGACTTCACCACCGTGATACTGGTCTCTTGTTACTTACAGCTGATTTTTCAGCCCCAGCTAACCAGCATCAATTGTCCCAGTAAAGCAAAGGTTTTACTTCAGGTTCTGGTTTCTTCTTAATCACAACTGATTCTTCAGCCCCAGCCAAACAGAATCCACAGATTCTCAATTTGAAATATCACACAAACAATCCTGATAGTCTCTGCTTCCCTTTGAAGCTCCATCGTCCATAACTCTTTCAGCATAACTGTTCCAAGCTCCAAGGGAACAAACTCTAAGCTCTCAATGGCTTTTCCAGCCCAAAGTTCCAAACACTTCCTTAGTCCTCCTAAAATCACCAAGGTCAGGTCTGTCACAGCAATGCCCAACTCTCTGGTACCAATTTCTGGATTAGTCTCTTTTCTATTCCTGTGATAGAAACACTGACCAAAACAACTGATAAAGGAAGAGTTTATTTGAGCTTATGGTTCCAGGAGAATTACAGTCTGTCATGGTGGGGAGACATGGTGGCTGGAGGTGACTGGAGCAGGACAGCAGAAGTTAAGTTCTCACATCGTCAAGTAGGTACAGGAAGCAAGAGAGTGACTGGAAATCTGGCAAGGCTTAAGAACTCTCTAAGCCCACCCCCAGTGACGTGCTTCCTCCAGGATAGCCACACCTTCTAAGACCTCCCAAAACAGCGCCACCATCTGGGGACAAAATGTCTAAATACTTGCAGCCTGTGGGGGACATTTTCATTCAAACCACCACAAGAGTTTTGCCTGCATGTATGGAAATGTACTACATGCATACAATGCTCACAGAAGCCCAAAGAGGGTGTCAGATCTCCTGGAACTGGAGTTACAGTTGGTTGTTAAGCACTATGTGGGTGCTGGGAATTGAACCTGGGTCCTTGGAAGAATAGCAAGTGGCTCTTCTTAACCACTAAGCCATCTCTCCAGCCCATTTTTCTTTTTATTAAAAAATATATACATATGCCGGGCGTGGTGGTGCACGCCTTTAATCCCAGCACTCGGGAGGCAGAGGCA
>NW_008340356.1:663998-668849 GCF_000622305.1 Nannospalax galili | reverse complement strand
AAATCTCTAACTGTCCCAGCACTAGTTTTTGAAGAGACTATCCCATCTCCATCACATGACCTTTGCTCACTTGTCAAAAGCTTTGTCTTATATTTTGATGGGCAATTTTTATTATTCAATTTCTTCATTAGTGTATTAACTGTACATTTTTTAGTCATTTCCTAGAGAATGTATTAACATTTTACCTGATTTATTGAATTTCTATGTAATTGGAACTTTTGATATTTTCTAGGCCAATGTTACAAACAAGTATGTTTCAAAATTGCTTTAAGTGACAAAATTGCTTTAGGAACAAAATTTTCAGCCCTATCTTCTGGGTTTCTAATTCAGCAGTTCTGAGATTTAAAATTTCTAATAATTTCTTAAGTGATATTGATGATGCTAACTTGGGCATCACACTTGGGGAACAAGTGTCCTAGACACGAAGACTTTAGAGTGCCTTGACTCTACTTACCTTTTCTTGTTGTTTGGACTCGAATTCTGTGCTACTGCTGTTCTACTGATCAGTTGATTTATTATCATCTATTTATTATCTATCTATCAGTCATCTATCTGCTATCTGTAAATCAGTTGATCAATCAATCTATTATCTATCTAATCTATTTTAGGTATTTACTTTAAAATGTACAATAAAATTTCAATTTAATTATGCAAAAGTATAATATTTTGGCATGGGGGGCATACAATTGAAAAAAAGTAACCAAAATACTTAATTTCTAAAAAACAAGACAAAGAAAGACACACAATTAAACAAGCAGGGGAAACTTGTATTGATAGGTAAAAGTCCAAAAATAAAAACCACAACAAATATAAATGAGTGAAAAGTCACTTGATCTGGAACCCTTTCCAACCAGCTGCCCACCTTTGATTCCAATTCTGCAGAGGCTTGGACTGAATTCTGTGCTTTCTTTGTAAGTGCTGTAGGGTTCGGCCCCCTCTGCTTGCTTGTTTGTTCTCTTTTCCCTCTTCCCTGTCCTTTCTTTCCTGTTTCCATGAATGTTCTGACATCTTCAGACTGTCCATACATTTATCAATTTATTCTTTTTGCATTTCAGACTTTCTTTTTGTGACCAATATCCTTCTTGTGGAATCTCCCCTTTTAGAAACTCCCGTGTTGATGAGCTATCAGTGGCAAACTAGACAATGTCCACACACACCATTATCTATGAAAAGATGTTTTTGTGAAATGTATCACTTTAAATCAACAGTTAATTTTTTCAGCACTTTGAACGAAGGAGTCCTCTTGTGCTGTCTGTTGCCACTCTTGAGAATCTAGCCCTCATCCTTTTCCTTTCTGGGGAATGTTAATATATTCTTTTGGTCTTTTGTGTTTTGTGATTTCAGTACATTGTATATCTTTTAAAATTATTATTATTTTTATCTTATGTGTATGTGTGTACTGCCTGTGTGTAGGTAAGTGCATTTGTGTCATGCAATGCCCGCGGAGTACAGAAGAGGCTGTTGGATCCCCTGGAACTGGAGTTATGGACAGTTGTTAGCTGCTATGTGGGTGCTGGGATTCGAACCTGGGTCTTCTCTAAGAACAACCAATGTTCTCGACTGCTGAGCCATCTCTCCAGTCCCCATTGTATATCTTTGTAAAGTTCGTTTTATTCAGCTTGATTGTTATGTATTGACTTTCTTTACTTGGGAATTTATGCATTTCATCAATTCTGGAAAATTCTTTGTTATTTTCCCCCAAATATGGTAGCTCCTTCATTCTCTCCAATCTCCTTCCCGAAACACTGACTGGGTGTGTATTAGAGGTTTTATTTTCTCTTCTACATCTTTTAATCTCTCTGTTGTAAATATCAACCTCTCTTTTTCTTATACACTGGATCCTGTATGTTTTCAGATATATTTTCCAGTTCATTAATTCCTCTATCAATATTTAATCTTCATCTTAAGCTACGTACTTTCTTTTCAACAATTGCATTTTATATTTCCAAAGGCTCTTTTTGCTTTTATTATTCAAATCTTTGAGATATTTTGAGGTTCTTAGGAACCTTAATTCCTTAAAATCTTTAGGATTCAGAAATACATACCTTTATTAACACAGTTTATGGACAATAATTCTGTGTTTAAATTCTGTGTTTAAAAATTACAAATGTAATTTTTTGTGATTCTGTAGTTGGTGTTGACTTGAAGTAATAGTGCCTTCTTTCCATGTGTATCTGCTGATTTGGGTTATTTATGAGTGCACATGCGTGCACACACGCCACACTACATGTGTAGAGGTCTGAGGACAACTTTCAGGATTCAGTTCCCACTTTCCGCCTGTTGAAGCAGTAGCTTATTGTTTTGGCCACACTGTGTACTCCAGCCTGTACAGCCCGAGGGCATCCTGACGACTCTCTTGCCTCCACCTCCCCTCTCACCCACTATCAGAGATACTACTTCTGGCATTTACCAGGATTCAGGGACTGTACTCTGGTCATCAGACCTGGAGGCTAAGTGCTTTTACCCGCTGTGCTATCTCTCTGGTCTCTGGCTTTAGCATTAGGTTTTGGTGAGGTCATAATTGTTTGATCTATGGGAATCCTGTGGGGAAACACGAGAGGTGTTTCCTCATAAGGCATTAGTTTTGCTTTTGTTAGGAAACTGGGGAACTCCTGCCTTAGGAGCTTCAGGGTCCTTTGGGAACCTTAGCTCTGTGTAGGACATTCAGGCTTAGTTTCTGTGCTTACTTCCAGCCTGAGATTAGTTCGGCAGATAACTGTGTGGCTGCTGTCTTCAGGTTAGCTTACTTCTTTTTACTGCTCACTATCCTACATGCTTAAAATGTATTTTTGGAGGAGGTATGATAGGATCTCCCTTAATTTATGAATTCTGAAATGTAACACATGATACTGCCTACTGTCTGCTTGCTTGTGGGGGATAGAGGACATTTTGGAAGAGTTTTTCTTACTTCCCAGAACTAGCAGTCTGAGATTAAAAAAAGAAAACAAAAACCTTTATTTATTGTTTTTATTTTATGTGTATGAGTGTATTATCTGCATGCGTGTAAGTGCACCTGTGTCAAGCAATGCCCATGAAAGTTAGAAGAGGGCATCGGATCCCCTGGAACTGGAGTTATGGATGATTGTTAGCCACCATGTGAGTGCTGGGAATCAAATCTGGGTCCTCTTCAAGAGCAGCCAGTGCTCTTAACCACTTAGCCATCTCTCCAGCCTCTGAGATTTATTTATTTTTTAAAAATATTTCTTGTTGGGTATGGTAGCACAAGCCTTTAATTCCAGCACTCGGAAGGCAAAGGCAGGCAGATCTCTGTGAGTTCAAGGCCACCCTGGTCTACATAGGGAGTTTCAGCCCAGCCGGAGCTAGAGGGAGACCCTGTCTCAAAAAGACCAAAAACAAAAAAAGTATTTCCTTAATAAGGTTAAAAATATTTAAAACCAGTTCTTTAGAAGAATTTAGGACATTTTACTCACCCTGATCAAGCAGAGGTGTTCCTCACAGAGTTCCGTTTTATGATGTCCCTATTCACTGATCTTGTGTGGAGAATGCAAGCTCACCATGAAGGCTAGGTTCAGAATGTTCAAATGAGCAATTATGTCTTAACACCAACACAAGTCATGCATACAATTTGGCAGATTGAAGATTACATACAGAAAGGACTTGAAGTTCCTCACAGAACAGAGGAGTGAGAACACTGCCGTGTGAAAGCCATGAATTCCATCTCTAAAACGTTTTCTAAAAAAGCATAGAAAGTACTGACTTGACATTAACGATGTTTACAGTCTTTAAAGCTTTATAAAAATGTTCCCTAATGCCTTCAAATACCCAGAGTATTGAGAGATGTTTTGTGAATAGAACAGCACGTCACACTTGCTTTCAATATGCAAGGCTGATTCTGGAGGTTTGTGGCTATTTTTGAATCTTAAAGTTGAAAAGATTGTATAATGTGGAATATTATGAATACGTAAACTACAGACTCATCCTAAACAATGGTCTTGCCAAAATCCTGGGCACAATATGCCAGTAACACTTTCTATAATGCACATTATCTTTTGCCATATGTGTTTCTCAAGTCCTAAAATACCATGCTGAGTCAAGTAGAAGCTGAGGGCATCAGAATGTAGTGCGTATCCTCTCTGACAGTCTACCTGGGAACGCGGTTGCTCTGGAATGGGGGAAAGTCTGGCGGAACTTTGATTTGCAGTTGCTGTTTCGTGACAAATAAACAAGCTTGAGCCTGCAGAGCCTTGATCTTATTTACATTCTAAACATCTCCAGTCCCCATAAAATGAGGTTTATGTTCCCTTCCACTCTCTGGGTCTCACTTGGAAGAGGCAAGACCACACGTTCTCCCAGCACTGAGTTTGGTGTGCTGTATGGCCTGGGGAATGTGTGCACCATCACAGCTCCCTTTACTGACAGGCTGGACATCTGCTCTATAGCAAAAAAGAGGTGTTCCTCCCCATGGACCCTAGCAGGTTCTAACAAAGTTTTGCTTCTTATGCATTGTTTAATCTGTAGATTATTTTATTTTTCGGGGAAAAAAGTTCAAATGATTCAGCAGCTTTCACCTGCTATTTCTTAGGGAAGAGTGATGTGCCTCCTGCAGCACGATCCTGGGTGGCTCCATTAATTTATCTTTAAGATGAAGTGAATACCTGGGAAGATAAGGCAGAGGCCTGGGGAAAGCTAGTACTTGGTGACACTGCTGAGATTTCTGAATCAACCTTTATGTTAAGCCTGAGCTGTGTTTTCACTTATATAAGTCTATGGAGTACTGTCTGTAAGATCAGTTTGTGTTTCTGTAACTTGTGGTCAAAAGTTATATTAATATACTATTAATATAGTTACTTTTCTGTTTCTGTGATGAACCACCATGACCAAGGCAACTTA
>NW_008340356.1:648134-663910 GCF_000622305.1 Nannospalax galili | reverse complement strand
TATATATATATATATATATAATATTATTTGGCAGTGTTAGAGAAATGTAATGAATATTCTTTTGACTTGATTTTTTTGAGACAATGTTATATAGGCCAAGTTGTCCTCAAGCTCATTGTGTAGCTAAGAATGGCTGAGGATGACTTTGAACGCCTGATTCCCCTGCCTCCACCTGTCTAGTGCTGTGATTACAGGTGTACCTCACCATACCGTTTATATGGTGCTGGGGAATAGAACCCAGATCCCCTCCAGATCCCCTGGAACTGGAGTGGGTGCTGGGATGGAACCCAGGTTCTCTGCAGGAGCAGCAAGTGCTCTCTGGTCTCTTTGTTCCACACTTTCTGTGCATCTCTCTCTTCCCAGCCCGAGGTCAGTCTCAGCAGCCCTGGCAGTTGCTGAAAAGTGGCGGTAGAGGGCAACAGCTATTCTGCGTATTGAGACCTCATTCCGTCTACTTTAAAATGTCACAGTGGGTTTTAGCCCAGCTGTGGGTTTTGCAAGAAAATGTTCTCCCATTTTATCACCAGCTGGAAAGTTTGGGGAGGCGAGGAAGACAAAATGAATCAGCCATTGTTTTCAACAAATGTTTACATTTTCGTGGGAGAAAAGCAGTGAGATTCAGCGCACAGGTAATAGAGGCTAGCACATGGTAACTCTGGGGCCAAGAGGAGCCGGAAGGGCCTAAGCAGTCTCGGATTGCAGTACCCAGATGAGTCCACAGAGGGGCGCTCCAAGCTCACCGCTGACAACCTCCCGGTGGAGCCGGCGCTTTCCACCTCCACTCCAAGGGGATGTTGAGGCCGTACAATTAAAAGTACATTAGCAGGGCGCTGTGTGAGGGAGGCGAAGCCATTTAGCGCCGGTCCTCGAGCTAGCAGCCTCTTCTAAATTACTGCACGCCTACAAATGTGTCGGAAATGTGTTAAATTTGAAAACAGATTTCACCTGCGATGTTTGCGT
Organism: Nannospalax galili; assembly: GCF_000622305.1. Taxonomy (NCBI): domain Eukaryota; kingdom Metazoa; phylum Chordata; class Mammalia; order Rodentia; family Spalacidae; genus Nannospalax; species Nannospalax galili. The sequence goes on along the minus strand of NW_008340356.1, from coordinate 662,950 downwards.
CTCCAGTATACAAAAGATGGATTAATTTAGTTTCATCTGACGTTAAAACGTGCTTGATCGGAAGATTATAGTCAGCCGGTCTCGGACCCGCATGTCTTCACCTGAACGGGTAGCAGAAACTTCAAATTACATCTTGGGTAAACAGTGCTTTAAGTAAATTCTCTCAACACGTTTTCAGGATCTCTATCTCTCAGTACCCACCTCCTTAGGGATGGAAATCCCACAGCACATCCGCGGGCCTGTGGCATCCCCAAGTCAGCGCAGCGCGGGGACTGAGCGGTTCGGGCCAGCGGCTCAGATGTGTGGGTGGCCCCTCACACCCCCTCTCCAGCACCAGATAGAAGGCCTTGGCTGACCCACGCGAGGGCCAGCGGGCTGAGCGCCGCAGCACCGAGCATGTGGCACTGAGCGCAGCCTGCAGAGCTCGAAGCTGGGAGGACTCGGAGGCCGCGGGCGCGCACCCTGGCGCGGGGTGCTCCTCCCCAGCTCTGGGCTCAGGCAAGGGAAGGGCTAGTCATCCTGGAAGGCCTCCATTTGCAGCTCTCCTGCCTCGGCCTCTCCAGAGTTGAGACTGCAGGCATGAGATTGCCTGGTCAAAAGGACATGTTTATACAATGTCAATTAATGCAGTGTACCATCCGTCTGTAGAAGTGTTTTCAACTGAAAATAAAATGAAAGCATATTTAAATAGGTTATTTGGCAATGAAGTTTCTGGACTAACTTCTACTCTAGCAAATGCAGAGTTCATATATTCCCGCAGATCATAGCATACTATCGCTGTCCTCTTACACTGGTCTCTCTTCAGCCGTATTTTATTGTGCGTAGTTTCCAATGATATTAAATATTATTAGAAAAAAAGTGCTGGGGTCTGCACCGATTTTTTTTTAACCTGTTGCCAGTTGCTGAACAGGAGGATGGCTTCTGGTTTCCCACCGCAGTTAGACTCCTGTGCGGACAACAGTTTGTTCCTTGAGAGGTCTCTGACACCATGCCAACTGGGATGTCTGTATAACGGCATGATCGCATGCTGTGATGTGGGGCATACCCATGAGCTCTTACCAGATGCCCAAGAAATAGTGATCAAGTTAATTAAAAATGCAGTAAAACATTTGAAGTTTTGTTTTTGTGAATTGCTTTTTTTTTTTTAAACCTTATTCATTTCTTTATTATTGTGACGTTTGTCTCTTACAGACTTTTTTTAAGTTGTTTTATATGAGAATTGAATCTTTTCAGGGTCATATGTAGCAAACCTTCCTCTTCTCTCCAAAGTGTATGTGTACATGTATATGTGTGTGTGTTGATATTGTGTGATTTCTAGAAGTTAAAGAATTATAAGGCTGTATTTCTCGATAATCTTTACCTCATTAGTTATAATCATTGCTCTGCAGTCGTAGATATATTTTTTAAATGTATTTTGGACAGTACATTTTCCTTCTCCTATTTATCAGGATTTTCCTTGGGCTTCTAGTTCTTTTCTGGACACAGTGCAGGAAGTAAAAAAGTAACCGAATCTATTCTAACAACTCGCTTTGGGGCTTGGTGTGGTATAAGGAAAAGACCTGTCAATTCCTTATTTCTACAAACAGCTATCCATTTGCCTTTCTTCTTGTTAGAGTTAGGCATGAATAGAAAAGGGATATTGGGGCTGGAGAAATGGCCCAGGGGTTAAGAGCGCTGGCTGCTCTTGCAGAGGACCTGGGTTCGATTTCCAGCACCCACATGGCAGCTAACAACCATCTGGTAATTCCAGTTCCAGGGGATCTGATGGCCTCTTCTGACCTCAGTGGGAATTGCATGGCACTGGTGCACTTACACACATGCAGGTAATATACTCATACATATAAAATAAAAATAAATAAGATATTTTTTAAAAAACAAAAAAATATTTGCTTTTTAAGAGATTTTCTTCAAAATTTTAAAAAAATTTCTTTATTTTTATTTTATGTGTATGAGTGTTGTGCCTGCATGTGTGTAAGTGCACCTGTGTTGTGCAGCGCCCAAGGAGAACAGAAGATGGCATTGGATCTTCTGGAACCGGAGTTACAGACAATTAGCTGCCTTGTGGGTGCTGGGATTTGACCTTGAGTCTTCTGCAAGAACAACAAGTGCTCTTAACCATCGAGCCATCTCTCCAACCCCTTTTATATATATATATATATGTATATATATATTTTTAAAAACATTTTTGTTGAGATTTTCTATCATCTATCTATCTATCATCTATCTATCATCTATCTATGTATCTAATCTATCTATATCTATCTGTCATCTATCATCTATCTATCTCTATCATCTATCTATCATCTATCTTTATCTATCTATCTATCATCATCATCATCTATGTATCTATCTATGTATCTATCTATCATCTATCTATCTATCTATTTACCTATCTATCTATCATCTATATCATCTATCCCATTCCTATTGAAAATAATGCTTTAGTATCCTTCCTGGCATGTTTTAAATGAAATAGAGTAAAAAACCACATGATGTAAATATGGTGCAATTTTCATATATCACCTTTTCTACTGTAAAGTGAAAATATTGAGAATAAAATAATGCATTTACTATATCTCACCCACTGAATGAACATCATTGTGTTCAGAACACCTATATCACCTGACAGTTGGCAAACATTGAACACAGAGTCTGCTTTATCTGAAAGTGCTGGATAGTGTGTGTGATTTGTTGACTGCTGAACTGAGTATGAAAAACAGAATGATTGTGTGGGTATACTTTCACACTTAGGAAACTCCTAAGTCAAACCACTGCAAGTCAGGGATTGTTTGTGCTTGACATGGTAGTAATTCAAAACTTCATGAAAATGGACATCGGGCTAGTTTTCCAGAGCTGCCACAACAAAATACCAAACTGGGAATTGTTTCTCACAGGTTTAGGGACTGGAAGTCCAAGATCAAGGTGTTGATGGGTTTGGCTTCCTCTGTGGCCTCTTTGGCTGGCAGTGTCCCCGCACAAGATCTTATGTTGCTCATGCACGTGCTTTTGTCCCTCAAAAGCCTCTCTCTCTCTCTCTCTCTCTCTCTCTCTCTCTCTCTCTCGACAGGGTCTCTCTATAGTCCCAGCTGGCCTAGAACTTTCTACATAGACCAGCCTGGCTTCCACCTCATAGAGATCCACCTGCCTGTGCATCTGCCTCTGCCTCTGCTTCCCAAGTGCTGGGATTAAAGGTGTGTGCTACCATGCCTGGCCTTCTTCTCTTTTTGAGACAGTCTCCCTGTACAGCCCAGTTTTGCCTCAAACTAACGATTCTCCTGCCTCAGCCTCCCAAGTGCTAGGATTACAGTGTGCATCACCATGTGCAGCAAGCTCTTATTTTAACTCAATCAGCTCTTTAAAGATCTTACCTCCAAATACAGGGCCATTCTGAGACACCAAAGACAGAGCTTCAGTGTATGAATCTTAGAGAAACACAATTGAGGCCTTAGTAGATATCTAATGGAGAAAGAGTAAACCTTACATTTCTTTTTAAAATGTTTATTTTATGTGCATGAGTGTATTGCCTGCATGTGTGTAGGTACACCTGTGTCGTGAAATATCTTAGAGGTCAGAAGAGGATGTCCAATCCTCTGGAGTTATGGATGATTGTTAGCCACTATGTGGGGCTGGGATTTGAACTTGGGTTGACTGCAAGAACAATCAGTGCTCTTAACTGCTGAACCATCTCTCCAGTCCCAGCCTTACATTTCTGTATGTTAAGTATTGCCAGAAATAAAAGCCTGGTGCAGGTGCCAAAACCACCTAAGGAAAGTTATGACATTTAAATCACAAAAGTGGGATAAGAATATAGCTCAATGGGAGAGCAGTGCCAAAAGAGGAAGAAAAATCACAAAAGTGGGTACGATTCCACAGTCTAAGGACATTCTAATAGCAGGCTTGAGGCCTAGCAGGGGAAAGGAGCTTGCTTGACTAGATTTGTTTTGCGTACAGAAGTAGAGACCAACCTGGGACCTGTACTTTCTTCTCTAATAGCGTGGTCTCTAGGAAGGTGTTGCCAGTTTTGCCGCAGAACCAAAAACCTCAGTGAACTTCCAGACTGGCTCTAGCATCACCTCTGATCAGAAATGATGCAGGCACTTAAATCGTTTTGAAATGAAGTTCATCAATTCTGTAAGTCTTTGAAAATTGCTTTCAGAGTTCTTTATCTGGCATTTGAAGATGCTGAAAGAGGCGATGAGAAAAAAGTAAACTAAGAAGTATAAGTGGTAGCCTGATCAGGTTCTGATCTGTTTGTTTAAGGCCATTGAGCAGATGGAGTGTTCTGGGATCACGCGGTTGTCACAGACATTCTTCTGTCTGCTGCCTTTTCTTCCACTGACACATTTCATAAATATTTACTGCAGTCAAGTATGCAGGGGCAAGTCAGGCATGGCTTCTGCTTTCCTGGAACTGACTTTTGAGCAGGAGGAAACAAGCAAGATAAAGACACAAACAAAGCAAGACAGTGAGCTGGTAGGAGAGTCAGGCTGGGGTGAGGGGCTGGTTGACCTCACATGGGTAGGAGAGTCCTCGTTTCCTGGGACGTGGAGCTGAGGTCTTTCTAAAGACCAGCAGCCAGCTGTGTCTGGGATGGGCTGACCAAGAGAGAAGTACTAGGGTTCCTGGACATCACCTAGAATGGAGATACATGGTAGGAGATGTTGGTGGGACCCACAGGTCCTTGGGTACTTTGGTAAGGATTCCATGCTTCCCATAAGTGAAACAGGCAGCCATGAAGAAAGTTTAAATTCCACAATGACACATGACAAGCTCTGGTTTATACTCTTTTAAGTGATTACTCAGAGTTCTGGGTGCAAAATGGGCAGAGGCAGCAGGGCTGAGAGGAGTAGGGACCGGCTTTGAGGCTGGCATTCGATCATTTTCAAAGTAACTGGGAGAGGACCCTCCCTGGTGAGTCACAGCCTCTTTGGGACAGGAAGCTGCTGCTTTCTCTTTGTTCCTCTTCCTCTTGTTTCATCACCACCGTGATGGTAGCAGAATGACTGGTCAACTTTTGAGTTGGAGCTCTCAGCAAACAGGTATCTGCGGATATTGGAGGCAGAATGGCGTGCGAGGTTTGCATTGATCTTGGCTATATGGAATCAAATTCTGTTGGTGATTTCAGCTCCGTGGAATGGTGTAACTGTGTAATGAAGAGGTGGTACTTTCTGGACATGCACTTGCTACACGGAGTATTGCTCTTTCAAACTAGTCATTGTTGCATGTTTAATAGAGTAATAGAAAGGGTGAAGGCCTTTCCAAGTTATCTGGAAACAGACTGGTCACTTCATCTTGAGTTTTCCTTCTTTCTTCAGTAGGATTGACTAACCTCTGACTTCCTTTTTTCTTTTTGAGTTTCTACTTGGTTATGTCAGAGACATCAATGAAGAAAGCAGTCTTTCTTTGTTAACTTACTGTGTCTTTCACTTTGTGTTGTCTATGTGGCTGTCTTCTGGAGCACCCTAATCCATCAACCCTAGCCACATGGATATTTAGGAGGTCCCAAGATGTTTGTAGTTATCACCTGTGACTGTCTTTCCAGCTAATTGCGAGTTGAGGCTGGGATGGTAGAGGAAGGTGCTGCTCAGGAAGGGGAGGTAAGAGGGCAGAGTGGGAGTTTGACAGCAGCCAACAGAGTTGCAATAGAGCAATCACATGGAAATTCAGGTCAGGAGTTGGTCCCTGCTCCTGGCTGTGGCATTATGCCTGCTTTGGAGCATGAAAGAAACTAGAACCACTTGCCTATCAGCAGCCTACCCAACAACAGCTAAGAACACAGACTTCTTTTTACTGTGTGGCCTCATCATGCCTCCATTCCAAACCTGTAGCCATAATAGCACCTTCTGAGAAAGAAGTGAGAGGCCACATGGTAAGTATTTGTTACATTCTGAATGCAGACTGTCTATTAACTCCTGGTATTAGTGGTACTTTCTTACTTTAATAGCAGATTGTTTCCATGTTAATTTCATTTCTTTTTGCTTACAAGGAACAAGGAAATATTTTTTGTAACCCTATCATGCAAAAATAAGCAGAGAGAGCCAATTCTGAATAATTTTCTCTGCATATGCTGTTATCTCATGAAATTTGATTTTAATATAGCATCTATCATCAGCATTGCATGTTATTGTAATCCTCTATAATATTACTCTGACTAGCTAAATAGAATTCTATTGTATAGATGAACCATACTGTAGCTTATCCTGCCAAATTCCTTTTGTTTGGCATTTAGGATTATGTCCAATTTTTCTGTATTGCAGAAAGGACTGTAATAAACATCCTCCTGCAAATGTATCTGTGATAATTTCCCTAGACTCAATTATAGAATTGAAGCTTCTGGATTGAATATCTGTGTTTTTAGAGTTTTGTTTCCTTGTAGCCCAGCTAGCCTCCAGGAAGATATTAAGTTTTATATCTTAATCTTCAGAATCTGGGAATCTGTGTTGTTCTGCGCCATACCAACACAGGGCATTGACTTCAGAAACAGATCTCCATTCATTCATCTGATAGTATTTTCCCTTTGAGAATTTCATAAATTTATTTTAATAATATTCAACCTCTATCTCCTCTAAGATTCCTCCCCACCTCTCTACCCCATAACTTTGTATCCTCTATTTTTTTAAAGCTCAGTCAGTCCAATTTGTGTCCCCCAGATCCTACAGAACTTGATGGTAAGACCCTGCTGAAGACCCTACATATTTGAGTTCTGGAACATGGAGAAATCAAGCTGGCACTGACTTCAAAGCTTTACTCCTATTGGCTAGCTTTCATAATGTTGGAAGGTGCTATGCATCCTACTTGAAAAGTAAAAATCCATCTTACACAGTTGTGAACCTTGCCAACTATAAAAACAACTGGCCTGGTAAGATAAGTTCACTGGTGCAATAGTTGCACGAATGTTAAGGATATAACCAAACACTTTCTGATTGGATTTAAGGCCTACTACACAAGGTAGAACTCATGCCTGGCATCATTATCAGTGCCAAGAACCTGTGGCTAGACAGGTCTTAGACCTAGGGGAGTTTCTACTATTATTATGGTAAATAGACACCATAGTAAACTAATGACTTATCATTATACCTATAGATTAGTGCATCTTTCAGCCCTCATCAGAGAAGCTTCTTTTTGCAGTAGATGATTAACCCAGAGACCCAGAACTGGACAGTGTGCAGAGACTAAGAGACTGAGAAATGCTCAGTCCGAAATGGGATATCTACATATATCTATCTATCTATATCTATATCTATATCTGTATCTGTATCTGTATCTGTATCTATATCTATATCTATGTCTAATCTATCTATATCTATATCTATATCTATCTATCTAATCTATATCTATATCTATATCTAATCTATATCATCTATCTATATCTCTAATCTATATCCTCTCTTCCCAAGGCTCAGGGATCATCAAGAAAGAAGGGGCAGAAAGATTGTGTGAGCCAGAGGTGCAGGAGGACTACAACCAGTATTTTCTGGCTATAACAGGGCAGTAACACATATGAACTCACAGAGGTTGTGACAGCATGGACAAGATGGGCACAAGACCAGACAAAAATCTCACCATGGAGGTGGGAGGTGGCCTCAAAGGCCCACCCTTAGCTGAGGAAATATTGGCAATTGATAGCTGCTGGGAAAGGGAGAGTCAGTTTTCTTTAATGGTGTGATGCCTGGTAGGTTTACCATGCTCTAGGGGATGGATGGATGGACCCATCTAATAATTTTTGAGTGATAGTATGGTTAGGATGTTGAATGTCCTGCAGATCTGCATGTTAAAAGCTTAGTACTCAGGGTGGTGATATTAAGAGGTGCTGTGTACTTGAAGGAAGTGGGACCTAGTAGGAGGTCCTTTGGGCACTGGGCATGTGCCCTTGAAGAGGACTGTGGCACCCTGGTCCCGCCTTGTCTCGCCCTTTGCTTCCTGGCTCATGAGTTGAGTACTTTGCTCCAAAACATACGCCTCCTGTGATGATTGCCTGGTTAGAATCACAAAAGTGCTTCACTCCATCGTGAATGAGATCTCCAGAACTATGAACAAAAACCTTTTCTCTTGGTAAGTTAATTATATTAAATATTTTGTTACAGTTGTAGGAAGTGGACAGATAGATTAGGCACTGTCTAAACATGAGGATAGTCTTGAACAAAATAGACAAAACTCTCCTTGCTTTCATGGATCTAGCGAAGAATGTGTTAGATGACTGTAGTTGCTGTGGAGTGTAATAAGGCAGGGCAGCAAGACAGATCACTCTGGGGTGAGAAAGGTGCCAGTTCACCAAGGTCATCACTGAGGAGGTAGATTTGTGTAAAGACATGAGGAGGTGGAGGCAGACTGGAGGGTGCTCTAGGGGTGGGTTTCCCAGGCAGTGGGAAGTCAGTCCAGGTATCCTGAAGCAGAAGCACTCTTGGCATGTCCAGGAGATGACTAGAAGACTGGTACAGCTGCACTGGGGTAATGAGGAGGAAAGCATTGTGGGGAATTTATACTCTGTAAACACCATGACAGTCCTTGTGCCTGAGAAGGCATCAAAGGTTTTTGAGCAGAGGAGAGGCACCATATCATTTATGGGTAAAAGGATTACTCTGGCTGCTGTGCGGAGAATGGATTGAAGGGCTTCAGAATGCACACATTTGTGTGCTATGATGTTCTGGGCCATGCTGCTGTATAAATACTTACCACACAGGCACTCACACAGATGGAGTCCGCTGCATCACTGGGCGACATGATCTTATGGCGTACCATCATACATGTAGCTTTTGTTGACCGAAGCATTGTTACTTGGTGCATACTATAATTTAGAAGATGGAGAAACGGTGATGTAGTCCAGAACATAACACTATAGTTGATAGAAAATTATTCTAAAGCAAGGGTGGGGAAAGGTGGGGTTTCCTGGTATGAAAAAGAGAGGAATTAGGTTTCTGACCTGAGCATTTTTGAAGGATGGTTTTACCATGCACAGAGGTGAGGAATACAGAATGAAGACGAGGTTTAAGGGATAACGGGATGCTCAGGATGGACATGCTCCCTGAGATGCCCTTAGACACGTATATGGAGGACTTGCATATATGAATCTGAAGTTTGGGGACAGGTGAGACTCAGGGATCATTTTCCTTGGTGCAGTGCAGTAGATTATAAGCTGTTCATGAATGGGATTGATCAAGGAGAGAAGGAAAATTAGAGATGCTGAGGGAACATCACTGGAGTGATGCCTTCCAGTAGGCAGGAAGGCAAGGTGTCTAGAACACAGCATTGCATTTAGATGGGAATGCAATTCACTCATCCAGGTAGCAGGAAGGAGGGCAGAATGGATGTATGGGCTTGCAGGTCTTTGTGGAAGTTCTCTTTAATTTTCTTCCAGCTTCTCAGGGAAATAGGAAAAAGAAAAGGTTATTCTTTTTTAAATATTTTCTTTATTATTTTTATTTTATGTGTATTGAGTGCATTGCTTGGGATATGTAAGTGCACCCATGTCATGCAATGCCCAGTGGAGGTCAGAAGAGGGTGTCGAATCCCCTGGAACTGGAGTTACAAATGGTTGTTAGCCAGCATGTGGGTGCTGGGGACCAAACCTGGATCCTATGCAAGAGCAGCCAGTGCTCTTACCTGCTGAGCCATGTCTCCAGCCCTGAGAAGGTTATTCCTTAAGAACAAGGAAACTTGGAAGAAATGCACCTGCTGCACTGGAAGCACAGAGCGATTGTGCCAGTGTGAGGGGCTATGAGGACCATTGCAACTGAGTTGAGGGGAGATGCTAAGGATCAAGACAGGATGTTGCTAGAGATGGAGAGAATGCAGACTCCTGGTGGGCTTCGTAGACAGAAATGCAGACCTTGCTGGTGGATCTACAGCCGTGGTGAGGGAGAAGGAAGGATTAAAAATAGTCTTAAAGTATCTTAAAGGATCAATGCATTTTCATAGCTTCTGTTATACTGAAATGAAGGCCTGAGAACATTTACTATTTTGGCTAAGAAATTAAAGTTCACTATAGCTATTTTCTTGTCTAAAAATCCCATGTGAACATTCTGGAAACTTTTGATTTTGTGTGCTCTGGTTTTCAAATAGCACAGATGATTTTGAGACATTGTCAATTCTGCACGTGACAAACACACCCTCATTTGGCAGAGGACTAAAGCTCAGAAAGGTGGGTGGAGCTAATTACAGGTGTTGGGGAGGAGAGATCAGATGAAATGGCTTCATTAGTTTAAAATACTGAAAAGTACTTTACATCTTAAATTGTTGAACTCTAACTGCATTCTTATTTTATGATGCCTGGAACAAAATCTTATGCAAATAGACACTTAAGTGCATTTTACAATGATTTGGTATAATATGCTAATTGTCATTGATTGTCAAGATCTCTTGTAAATATGTAAAGGATATTACACTATACATGAGGTTATGTGATTCCATTTCTTCAGAGAAAACAGAGTAGTACAATGTTCTGCACTTCTGCTTTTAGTAGACAAATGAAAAGTAGACATTCCTTTTAAAACACTAACTTATGGACTGGGGAGATGGCTCAAGCAGTGAAGTGCTGGCCACAAAAGCATGAGAACCTGAGCAGGATTCCCAGAACCCGCTTAGAAAGCCCGGTGTGGCGTTGTGTACAGGTAATGCCAGTGCTGGAAATATGGATACAGGTAGCTTTCTGGGGCTCACTGACCGGTAAGTCTACTTGGCAGTAAGCTCCAGGTCAGTGAGAGACCCTGTCTCAAAATAAGGTGAATGGCATTCCTGAGGAACGACACCCAGGGTTGATCTCAGACATACAAACACACACAGAGATACACTGATTGTGCTGGACAGCTTTAGTGTCAACTTGACACACCTGGGTTGAGGGAGCCTCAGTTGGGGAATTTCTTCCATTGGACTGGCCTGTGGCCATGTTGTGGGGCATCTTCTTGATTGTTGAGTGATGTGGGAGGGTCCAGCCCACCGTGGGTGGCGCCACCCCTGGGCAGGTGGGCCTGTGTTGCATAAGAAAGCAGGCTGAGCAGGGGCCAGGGGAGCAGCATTCCTCCATGGCCTGTGCTCCAGCTCCTGCCTCCAGGTTCCTGCCCTACTTCCTACCTTGGGCTCCCTGATGAACTGTGACCTGGGAGATGTAAGCTGAATAAACACTTTCCTCCCCAGTTGGTAGTGGTCAGAGTTTTGTCACAGCAATGGAGAAACAAAGAAGCAGACTGATGTATGAAAGTTTTACGTAGCATTTGAAAGCTTGGATTTATACATCACTTTGGTGTTTGATACTACTTTGATCACTACATTTCTGAAAAGAAAATTTGCTCTGTCCTGAGCCACTCTTGTTCCTAGAATGTGACAACTTTCCCTAAAAAGCAAATAGTGGGGCTGGAGAGGTGACTCAGTGATTAAGAGCCCATCCTGTTCTTCCAGAAGACCGGAGTTCAATTCCCAGCAACCAACAGGCTCATAACTACCTGTAACTACAGCTCTGTGGGACCCAACACTTATGTCTTGAATGAGAACCTGCACTCACATACATAATCCACATGGGTGTACACACATACACATACTTTTAAAATATCAAAAAAAGCAAGTAGTGGGAAAATACTAGGGACAGCTCATATTTTGTAATTAATTGACTGCAAATTATTCCTTAGTTGTTATCTTGAAAAATATGTTTACTAAATACTTTCTAAATGTCCAGATTGCTTCTAGGAAGGCTTTTGAATTTGAGTGTCAGTCCTTTGAGGGCAGGAAAGATTCTCTATTTTTGAGATATTTTATATAACATCTAGCATGATATACAGTGACTGTTGGTGAGTGTTGAAGGGATGAAGAATCTTACATTTTTATTTCTTTTCGTTTATCAGGTGCATTTGAAAGTCACATTCTCCCTGTGTAGAAACATGGGTGAGCTAGGCAGCATTGTCTGTGGATTCACTCATCTACCTCTGACAGTTCACTATCTAATTAATTAATCATCTGATAATTAAAATGACCTTCTTTTGGCTGATATCAGATCCCAAGAAAGGTTCAAAAGAAACTTGACACATGAAGTTGTGTCCTGTTCCATTGAGACAACCCTGCTGTTCAGCACATGATGTCATATCTGATCATATTGTGGTAAAGTTGAACAAGACAGTGACATATTGGGAAAAAATAGAAAATCAGAATAATATAAAGTCATCCATTATCCACTCTTTCAAAATGGAAAAGTCAAAATAGGCAAAGTGAGCAATACACAGCTTTGAGCCATCAGCAAATCTTGATAAACTCACTCAAGTGAGTGCCTGCGGCTGGACTTGGCTCCGTTTCTGTTGTGAAGTTTTGTAAGCCATGCTGGACAGCATGCAGGGTCATGTGGTTTGCAAACTTTGCACGAACCTACAGTTTAGTAAGGAGTACTTAGAAAACTAGAACACAGAATCTTTAACTGGATTTGGGACACAATTTTTTGCCCTCTATTTCTAAAAGAGTGGTTAATGGAAATTAGAATTACACTGGAATTCTGCAAGAAGACCCATGTCCTACAGTCTTCCTTGGGCAGTCTATATTCACAGCAGCCTCCATTACAGCAGCATTATTGCCTTTGTATTTGTAGAGATAATTTTGGTTCTAAGATGGTATGCTGACTTTGACATTGTTACTGGGTTCTCTAGTCTTGTGGAATATAGTGAATCCACAAGAATACAATGCATTTTAGACATCCTATATTGAACATTTTAATACAGAGTATTCATGGACTTTGGTGCATAATTCTAAATTTCACTTGCTGTGATTAGTTCACTGAACTATTACAGAGTAGTGTGAAGTTTGAGGAGGACTCTCACAGCAAATGTGACCCATGGCTGACATCCTGGATCTCTAATAAGCTACAGATGACATGGGTGTCTTCTCAAAGGGGATATTGGCTTTCTGTATATAATTAATAACAAGAAAACTGTATCCTGACTTTAAGGTCTGCAGTAGCATCCTGGAATAAAAAGGACCATAAATTAACATCAATTATGCATTAAAGCTCCAATTAACCTGGCTGACACTGATATACTTTAACAAGGTACATTTAGATAAAAGAAAAAAAAAAACCTCTCTAATTACGTGGAACAAGGCCTTGTGACCAGTAGCATCCTGGAATAAAAAGGACCATAAATTAACATCAATTATGCATTAAAGCTCCAATTAACCTGGCTGACACTGATATACTTTAACAAGGTACATTTAGATAAAAGAAAAAAAAAACCTCTCTAATTACGTGGAACAAGGCCTTGTGACCCATTCTGCTCTTTTATCACAAGTCCAACTTAATGAAGAATGAAGTGAGAGGGAGGGCGTTCCACACAAGGTGACAATACCACACCAGAAGGTAGCCTCCAGATACCTTTTCACCATCAAAACTTTCCACGAGGAATGTTTTACTGTGCTTGGATTCTTAAATGTAGTCTTTGAAGAGGGGCATTTTAAAGTCAAATGTGGTGGGATTCTTTGAGACCTTCCTTTTGAACCCTCTCGTCAGGCATATTATGAACATTTAAAGGGCATTTCTCCTCCATGCCCCACTCCCTGCCCCTACCCTTTAGGCACGGTCTCTCTAGGAAACATCTTTTTACACTGTTAATCTTCCTGCCCCTCAAGTCTTTGGACAGCCTTCTGTTTTCTGTTTGATTTGGGAAGCAGTCTGGTCTCCAGTTCCACTTGTTCTCCAGGAGACTGTGCATTATGTTCATTTATGTGTTCTGTCCACTGCCAGGGCATCTCGCCCACTTGGTTCTCTAAATTCTCATGTTTTATATAGCCAAGGCTGAGGTCTTGAACTCTCTGAATTTCTGATCCTCCTACCTTTACTTCCAAGTACTCCTTGGTCAGTTAGCTTTGTCCACAGTTGTATATGCATCTTCATCTTCTAGGCTGTACACTGCATGCCATGAAGTGTCTCTTCATCTAAAAACATGGACATGCAGGAAAAATGTTCATGCAATGGACCAGAAGAAAGGGCAGAGATTAAGTGACCAGATTGGGTAACAGGATAAATCCTAGGAGCTGGAGAGACAGAGCAGGGAAACCTGCTTGTGATTTGCCTTGTTTTCCCATGGGTAATTATCAGATATCTTTGCCCTTTGCTTTCCCACTGCAGTGGTCTCTGAGGTGCCTGCTCCTCCCTCCCTCCCTCCCTCCCTCCTTCCCTCCCTCCCCTCCTCCCCTCCTCTTCCCTTCCCTCCTTTCTTTGTGGGACAGCCTGTTATATAGCCAAGGCTGGCCTTGAACTCTCTGAAGATGGCATTGCATTTCTGATCCCTCTACTCTCACCTCCAGGACCCTGGGATGACAGGTGGGTGCTACCATGCCTGGTTTATGAGGTGCTGGGGATGCACCCCAGGGCTTTGTGCATGCCAGGCAAGCACTCAACCAAGAGAGCCATTCCCAGTCCCTGATCCTTTCTTTTTTTTTAAATAATTATTATTTTTAATCATTTTAAAAAATTATTCATTTAATAACCATATAATTAGAAGAAGCATTTTATTACAACAGCATTGACATATTCAATAACAATTTCCAGAGCTAAGATGCTTCTCTTTCAAAACTGGCTGTAAATTTTTAGGTTTATGGTTGAATTAATACAGTTATACAATATTGTACACTGTATAATCCCTATAAGGCATACAATTAAATGAGGTTTTAAACTTTAAAAAATATCTCCATTTCATTATTAAAATATAGTTTCATACAGAAAATTTCATTTTTAATAGAACTGACACTACAATGCACATGCGTTTCTAATCTCTATATATCTGATTATTACTAGTCACAGTTAGTTACTTTCTGAGCTCCTTGGCATTTGAGCATGAATATAAAGTCAT
>NW_008340356.1:646694-647290 GCF_000622305.1 Nannospalax galili | reverse complement strand
TATAGACCTCAAAGTATGTCTGTTAAACACCCAAGAAGGTTAGTTCTACCAGTCTGGTATTTTTAATTACTGTGTGTCATGTAGATAAATCTTGGGCAAAAACCAGTTGTTCTCAGAAAAACCTTACCTAGACATATATTTCTTGATCTGCTATGTATAATTTGTCAGTAGGTTGTAGGAGTAATATGGTTCTTACTGTTTCTCAAAACTATCTGGGTATTGTTTATCTCTCACATTGTCTCACCCCTCCATCATGGTTTTCCCACTTAAGGTGCCCCCCTTTCCCCCCCTTCTCCCTTAATAATACCCTTCTCCTATTGTCCTACCTCTCTTGAGCTCCTTCTTTCCCTTTATCCCCTAGGTTCCTTGTATACCCTTCCCTCCCCCCTCCCTTAAACTAACCCAATTTTTATCCATATCTCCATTATTAAGGCCTGCTTCCTATTGTTATTCTCCTTCAGGTTATTTCTTTTCCTTTACCTCACTGTTTCCTTACCCTTGTCCTGGTTCCTGCAGTTATGTCTGTTTGCATACATATTTATCAGAGTCTGATCCTAGGATCCACATATGAGGGAGAACATATGTCAATTATATTT
>NW_008340356.1:644221-645240 GCF_000622305.1 Nannospalax galili | reverse complement strand
CATGGGGATTTTGATTGGCATTGCATTGAATCTATAAATGGCTTTTGGTAGGATGGTCATTTTCACAATATTAATTCTTCTAATCCATGAGTAGGGGAGGTCCTTCCATCTTCTGATGTCTTCCTCTAGCTCTTTCTCTAAAGATTTAAAATTTTCAATGTAGAAGTCTTTAATGTCTTTGGTCAGGTTTACTCTGAGATATTTTATTTTTGTTGCAGCTATTGTGAAGGGGAGTGTTTCCATGTGCTCTTTCTCTGATAGCTTGTTATTGGTATATAGAAAGGCTATAGACTTTTGTAGGTTAATTTTGTAACCTGCCACTTTACTGAATGTGTTAATAATTTCTAGGAGTTTTCAGGTGGAAGTTTTTGGCATCTCTTAGATATAATATCATATCATCTGCAAAAAGGGATCGTTTGATCTCTTTTCCAATTGTTACTGCTTTAATTTCCTTCTCTTGTCTTATTGCTCTTGCAAGAGTTTCAAGTACTATGTTAAAGAGAAGTGGGGATAGTGGACAGCCTTGTCTGTTTCCTGATTTCAATGGGAATGCTTCCAGTTTTTCTCCATTTAGAATGATGTTGGCTGTGGGTTTGTTATATATGGCTTTAGTTATATTGAGGTATGTTTCCTCCACTCCAATTCCCTCTAGGACTCTGAGCATAAATGCATGTTGAATTTTGTCAAAGGCCTTCTCTGCATCTATTGAGATGACCATGTGGTTCTTGTCTTTGAGCCCATTTATATGATTTATGACATTTATTGACTTACATATATTGAACCATCCCTGCATCTCTGGGATAAATCGACTTGATCATGGTGGGTGATCTTCTTGATGTGTGTCTGTATGCGGTTTGCAAGTATCTTGTTGAGAATTTTTGCATCTATGTTCATTAAGGATATGGGTCTATATTTTCTTTTTCGGTTGTATCTTTACATGGTTTGGTTTTTAGAGTGATACTGGCTTCATAGAAGGAATTGGGGATTACTCCCTTTGTTTGTATTGTTTAGAAAAATTT
>NW_008340356.1:643492-643950 GCF_000622305.1 Nannospalax galili | reverse complement strand
TTAAATGTCTGATAGAATTCTGCTGTAAATCCATCTGGTCCTGGGCTTTTTTTAGTCTGGAGGTTTTGTATTACTGTTTCAATTTCTCTTTGTGTTATGGGTCTGTTTAAGCTGTTAATCTCTTCTTGGTTTAGTTGTGGTGGTTCCCATGCCTTTAGATAGCCGTCCATTTTTTTAGGTTTTCAAATTTAGTATCATATAGGTTTTTAAAGTATTCCTTCATATTGTTCTGTGTCTTTCTGGTGTCTGTTGTGATGTTTCCCCTTTCATCTCTGATTTTGTTGATTTGGAGGTGCTCTTTCTTTCTTTGGGTTAACTGGGCTAGCGGTCTGTCAATCTTGTTTATCTTTTTCATCAAAGAACCAGCTCTTGGAATTGTCAAGGCATGGAGGGTGCAATTGGTTTACCCTGGAGAGAGGCCTGTGGGTGGGAGAGAGGCCTATGGCAAGCCTGTCATT
>NW_008340356.1:642707-643105 GCF_000622305.1 Nannospalax galili | reverse complement strand
GTGATTAGGGCTTCTTCCGGTGTTGATTGTAAGCTTTATTGCATTGTGGTCAGACAGAATGCATTGAATTATTTCAATCTTTTTGTATTTGCTGAGATTTGTATTGTGCCCCAGTATATCGTCTATTTTGGAGAAGGTTCCTTGGGGTGCTGAGTAGAAAGTATGTCCTTTGGTGCTTGGGTGGAATACTGGGTAGATGTCTGTTAAGTCCATTTGATATATGGTATTGCTTAATTCAGTTGTCTCTCTGTTAACTCTCTGCCCTGTTGACCTATCTAATAGAGACAGTGGGGTATTGAAGTTGCCTTCTGTTAATGAGTTGGGATTAATCTGGGCCTTAAAGTCCCGTAGTACTGTTTTTTTTTTTTTTTTGAATTTGGGTACAGCAGAGTTTGGTG
>NW_008340356.1:641440-642661 GCF_000622305.1 Nannospalax galili | reverse complement strand
TGTGTCTTTTGACTGGGGAGTTCAGTCCATTAATGTTTAAAGTCTATTTTGTCCGATATTAGGATTGCTACGCCTGCTTTTTTCTTAGTGCCATTTGCTTGGTATATTTTTTTCCATCCTTTCACTTTGAGATAGTGTCTGTCCTTGAAAGTGAGATGAGTCTCTTACAGACAACAAAAAGATGACTTTTGTTTCTTAGTCCATTCATATAGTCTGTGTCTTTTGACTGGGGAGTTCAGTCCATTAATGTTTAAAGTTATTAATGAAAGATGAGTATTGAATCCTGACATTTTTTTTTGTTTTTATTCTTGCTGGGTTTACTTTCCCACAGTTATACCTTCATTGGATTTCTTTCTGCAACCCATTATGTATAGTTATTCCTTTTTTCAGCTCTTTGTATTGCTTCCAGAACTCTCTGAAGGGCTTGTTTTGTGGACATGAATTCCTTCAGCCTCTTTATGTCATGGAAGATTTTTCTTTCCCTTTTGACTATAATAGACATTTTGGCTGGGTATAGTAGTCTGGGTTAGCATCTGTGATCATTTAAAGCTGGGAATACTTTGGTCTAGGCTCTTCTGGCTTTCATAGTTTGCACTGAAAATTCAGCTGTAATCCTAATGGGTTTTCCTTTATATGTGACTTGTTGTTTCTCTTTTGCAGCTTTCAGTCTTGTCTCTTTGTTTTGTACATTTAGTGTTTTTACTGTGATGTGCCATTGAGACTTTCTTTTCTGGTCCTGTCTGTTTGGTGTTCTATATGCTTCTTGTATTTGTATGGGCATGATTCTGTTGAACATCTGGTCCATGCCATCATCTTGAGGTTCTTCTTCTTCCTGTATGCCTATGATTTGTAAGTTTGATCTTTTTATGGTGTCACACAATTCCTGCATATTCCACTCTTGCGATTTCTTAAATTTTTCATAATCTTTGCTTGAATGGTCTAGTTCATCCACTTTATATTTCAGTCTTGATATTCTGTTTTCCATTTCGTTCATCCTATTGGTGAGGCTTTCTCCTGTCGTTTCTAATTGGCTTATGGAGTGTTTCACTTCGTTCTTTATTTCAGCCTGAGTATTCTTCAATATTTCTAGCTCTTTTCTGAATTCATTCAGAAGTTTATCCCTATCTTCCATCAGCTCTATGATTACCTTGTTTGTGTGTTCTTTAAATTCAGTGAATTCTTTTATCATATTCATCATTGTTCTTTTGAGTTCCATGTCCT
>NW_008340356.1:633190-641400 GCF_000622305.1 Nannospalax galili | reverse complement strand
CTTTTGTCTTCAGGAGTTCCCACAGAGGCCCAATTCAGGTGAGGGTCATGTGTTTTCAGGCTTTCTCCTAAGGTCTGGATCCCTCCAGGAACAATTCTGGCCTCGGGAATTTGGGGGTTGGACTGGCCTGGGAGCCTGGCCCAGGAAAGATGCTGGTCTAGGGATCCCTCCAGGAATGATTTTGGCCTCAGGAATTTGGGGGTTGGACTGGCCTGGTTGCCTGGCCCTGGAAAGATGCTGGTCTAGGGCAGCCGGTGGCTGTGCCACCCAGAGATGCAAAGGCAGATAGGGGGTGGTGGGAAGAGGCCCCAAGGACTCCTGGGGACTGCACTGAGGAGCTGGGTTGGTCTGGATGCAAAGGATCAGGAAGAGGAAAGGTCAGCCCCTGTGTCCCAGAAAGAGGCTGGTGGATGGTGCAGGCCCAGGGAAGCACAGGGAGGTGAGGTTGGGGCCAGGCCCAGAAACAGTGCTCCTGGGGCCCAGAGAAGGCACTAGGTTGGTCTGGATGGCAAGGATCAGTAAGCATTATTGGTTTCCTACGTGTCTGGGGCCCCAAGACAAGGAATGGGGCAGGGCCCAAACTCCCAGATGAGAAAGGCTGTGGAGATGGGAGGGTGAATGAGGCTGGGGGAGTCAAGGAGCTGAGGCCACAATGGACTTACTTACCCTGGAGACAGGCCTGCGGGTAGGAGAGAGGCCTGTGGTGTGTCTTGCAGGTCCAGGGAAGCAGAGGGAGGTGAGGGCGGGGCCAGGGTTAATCATTATTTTTTTAATTTTTAATAACTGCATGATCAGAAGGAACATTTCACTACAGATTTAACATATTCAGTAACACACTCCAGAACAAGAGTACATCTCTTTTACAAGTGGGTGCAAGTTTCTAGGTTCCTTGATCCTTTCTTGACATCTCTTCCAAGTCTGTTCTCTAGCTTACTGTCCATGGCAGAGGGGGGTTCTGACTTTGTGCTGTTTACTGTGCTTAGCCAGGCTTTCCTGCTTACCTCCTCCCTCTGCCCCCGAGAAATTGCACAAGGTATAAATACTTTCTTCAAGGCTCTTCTCTGCCTACATCTCAAATGAGACCAACTTTTTATAGATATGAACAAACTCAGCTTTTTGCCAAATATGAAATAAAAATCAAGAAATGCATCTAAATAAAGCAGAATTTCTACTTATACATTTGAATAAATATATCCAAGTTCTTTCAGGGCCACAGATATATGTGAATAGATACTCAGATCTATCTAAGGACTAAGTAAGTATCTAGAACAGATGCTTATGAATAGAGATGAAAGTAGGCACATGGAATTGAAATCTTGTCAACATAGGTGGTCAGTGAAAATATTACCAAGTGTAACTTTTTTTTTTTTTCTGGTCAGAGGAAAAGTGAGAGTGGTAGTGTAGGGCAGGATGCTGTCAGCACAGTCTGGGATCTGAGGTTGAGTGGTTAGGACGGAGGCTGCCGGGTAGAACAGCTGCTCTGCAGGTAAAGCAGGCCCCAGGAATGTTCTTTGAAAGCTGACTTCTTGCCCTTCACCCATTTTAGACTATATGCTCAGGCCCAGGGCTTGCAATAGTTTTCTTGTCCCCGATTTTGTGTTTTTCTGACCTAGATTTGATAACTCAACTCTCTTCTCTCTGGCCTGACTTAATACTGCCTTTGTCTGCTTCGTTGGAAACCTCAGTTCAAGGATAAACAGGAAAGTCCTACAAGTTTCCAAATACAAAGAACAAGTTACATAAAGTGAAAAGAGTTAGAGTGGCCTTGTTCTTTGCCTTTGAAACATAAAAGCCAGAAAACAACGGAATAGAAGCATCTACAGAAGACTGAGGTACAATTATTATAATCTGATTCATAGACGAGGGAAGAAAGCAACAAGCCTGTGAACCCTTGCCCCAAACAACTGATGTAAGCCCCAGTGATCTCTCACCTGGAGGACACCCATAGCCTCTCACTGGAGTCTGTTCTCCGACATCAGCCAGGAGACCCTTTTGAGAACAATGATCAGACCACATCACTTCTGTGCACGAAACCCCTTAGTAGTTCCCCCCCCCCCACACCGCCCCGTAACCTCACAGCTCACCAGTACAATGGCCCCTTGCCTTCAGCAAGGAATGAACTTCACCAGATGTGATGTGTGGTTGCGTGGCTCAGCCTGGCCTCCGGTCTCTGTTCAGTTATTATTCTATCCAGGAGGCCTCTCTGCTGTAGCCTCCTATATTTTAATAACAACAGCAGCCTTCTTGGCCACTCTCTGCCCAAATTCTTTAGTGTTTATACACATTAATTATTCTTTGCTTTGTCGTGTGCTTGTTTTTATTTTTTGTCATCATGGATATAGAGCCCAACACTTCAGACATGAAGGCACACGCTCATCACTGAGCTACCCTGGCAGCCTGTGGTACTTGCTCGTTCTGTCCTTTCTCTCATTAGAATATGGGTACCACAAGGTCAGAGGATTTGTTTGTTACTACCTAGAAATCACCCTAAGAAAGTGCTCACTGCTCATCAAAGGAAGAGAAAGATGCTTTCAATACCAAGCTCATTTTATCAACAGAGTGCCAGGACATTCTCCAGCTAGGAAGGAAAGAAGAGCCAGGTGGATATGCAGGAATGCAGAGAGTGGAGCCCGCAAACATTAATTACATTCTTGAGGAGACCTTCGAATCATCTAGGATGGCTGGTAAAAAAGAAAATAAAATTAGATTCTCAGAGTCCTTCTTAACCCAAAGAAATCAAAATTCCAGCAGGAAGTCCTGAATATGCCAAAGTACAGCAATGAATATTTTCAGACTTCTTGGGTTTTTTGCTATAAGGCAAGCTCAGATAACTCTGTGAATCTAGTTTCATAACAAAGAATCCGAATACACTCCCAGTAGCAATAAGCACAGGGTGTTTATGTGTCTAAGTTAATATAATTATCTTTTGAATCTTTCATTTTTCATTTAATCTATCATGTAAATATTATCTGTATACCTACCTATTATCTATGCATCTATCTATGCGTCTACCTGTCTTTTATCTATCCATACATCCATCTATTGTCTATCATCTATGAATCAATCAAACATCTATCAGTCTATCATCTATCATCATCAATCTATCTTCTGTCATTTATCTATCCATCTATCATCTAGCTATCATCTATCTATTCATCTATCTATCATCTGTCTGTTCTGGTTTGTTTTTCATTGCTGTGACAAAACACTCTGACCACTACCAACATGGGGAGGCAAGGGTTTATTCAGCTTAAATCTCCCAGGTCATAGTTCATCAGGGAGCCCAAGGAACCTGGAGGCAGGAGCTGGAACACAGGCCATGGAGGAACGCTGCTT
Source organism: Nannospalax galili (assembly GCF_000622305.1). Taxonomy (NCBI): domain Eukaryota; kingdom Metazoa; phylum Chordata; class Mammalia; order Rodentia; family Spalacidae; genus Nannospalax; species Nannospalax galili. The sequence continues at coordinate 638,064 of NW_008340356.1, read as the reverse complement.
ACTGGCTTGCTCCCCTGGCCCCTTACTCAGCCTGCTTTCTTATGTTACATAGGCCCACCTGCCCAGGGGCACAGTGGGCTGGGCCCTCCCACATTACTCATCAAGAAGATGCCCCATGGACATGGCCACAGGCCTGTCCAATAGAGGCAATTCCCCAATTGAGGGTCCCTCAACCCAGGTGTGTCAAGTTGACACTGAAGCTATCCAGCACACTATCTATCATCTACCAATCTATTATTTATGCATCTGTCTATTATCTATCTATCTATTCATCATCTGACTAGTCCTATATAAGGATTCTTGAACCAGGACAAGCTATTATCTCATTCATTCTTTAAATTGCTCATTTTCATTACCATTTTGATTATAGTTAGTCCAGTTGTGCTTTCAGTACCAAGCTCATTTTATCCACAAGCAGCTGCAGCTGGGAATGCACAGACATAATGCTGTACTTGTTAAAACAAGCTCGTCTATTCATTGTAGCTGGGAGGAGAGGAAAGGCATTCGATACAGGGGTCTCACTGGTAATATGTATGTAAAGCATACCAGGACTCTATGCTGGCGTTCAGTGGAGGGCCAACTTCTCTTTCCCCCAATATTTTCTGAGAACAACACTGCTATAGCCTGATATAATAATTGAGTTTATATTGAACATACCCATTGAGGAAAAGTTAATTAGGCTCATAGTAGTTCAAGAAGTCAGGGAATTGTTAAAATGGCTAAAAGTGGTTAATATAAAATATAGTTTGACAACCAAAGGAAACAGTTATTTAGAAAATTCAACTATGGCAAAAAGTAACTCTTGAATACCAGATAAATAAAGTCCTGTTGCATAAAACAAGAGCCTTGAAAACCAAGTGGCTATAATCTTAGTGGAGAGACAGAGCATGTAAAAACATGAAATCATTAAAGAGTAATGAAACCTTGCTCTGGTACAAGTTACCTAATCACATTGATTCACACCGTGTCCCTCACCAACGAAATGGATACAATGATGTAAGACTCCCAGGGAGGCTTGAAAATGAAAGGATGCAGCTCGTGCCTTTGATACGTGGTGTAGGATGCCACTTGCTGAGGAACCAGGAGGCTCAGGAAAGGAGTGATGACCGAAGTGCCACACAGCCAGGGAAGCCTTTGTAGAGATGGAGAGATTGAAGCTTGCACTTGGACAAAAAGATGAGAATTTCAGTTTGGAGAACCAGTATAATAAGCAAAGGTGTGGCGGTGAGGAGAAGCGTGGTGTATCCAAGGACAATGAGGGGCCATCTGTTTGAAGGTTTGGGTCACGAAGGACAAGACTGACTTGGCCATATACCTCTTTGTGGCAGAAATTAGGCATAGGCCAACTGAGAGGACAACTCTAATGGCTCTACTACCTGAGATAACAGCTTTAATGAACTTTGGAATGCTTGCTTCTAGTTGTTTACTTCCTGAAAAATATCGACTTTAATAACAAGACATAATTTGGACTACTATATAATTGCTCCTGCTGTTACTATTCAGTGCTGAACTCATGGTACATTTTTCCTATTACATATTCTTTGCAAACATGACGTGTCACATTTTGTAGCCCTGCCCTAAGCAAGCCAGCTAGCTGTTGGAATCTTAGGATGCCTATGCACTCCTCCTCTAATGTGTAACACTACCACAAGAAACATTTTAAAAAATCTACTCTGTTTTCTTCACAGGAAGAATTACTAGAATGAAAGCTTGGTCTAGAATACATGAATATTTAAGATTATTATATCCCTAAATTGCCTTACTGACATGTGCCAGTTTATATTTCCACGTGCAGAAATGAAAATATGCATTTCACCCCATTCTTGGCAGAGAAATTAGCACTCAGTGAGTCGTGGATCACAGGAAGCATAGTTTGGCAGCTGTAAGTAGAGGGACTTGGGGAAGAGATGTTGGAACAAAACAGAGACTGGCAGGTGCAACAGCCAGGTCTGAACATCTGTCCTTGTATGGAGAGAGGAACAGTACGAGCTCCCTCCTTCCCTCCTCCCTGCCTTCCTCCCCGTCTCCTCTCTTAGTAACTTGCCTTTCCCCCTTATTAAAAATATGCACCATTGTAGAAAACAACATATAGAAACATAAAAATAACATTGATTATACATCTTTTTAATGTTTTTCAATACTGAGTGTATTTCTACACATTGAATATTCTTTGTAAAAATTAAAACACTGCCTTTCATGAATATAACAATTTATTATTCACTTTCTACCAGTGGAGAAAAAGAGATTTTTAAATGATTTTTATTATTATGTGTAGTATTGCTGTAACTATATTTTATATTCATATTTTTATTTCTGATTTGCCTTTCAGAAAGGAATTACTGAATACATGTCATAGATTTTAGGTCTAAGAAGCATTTTCAATGAACTAGTATCTGGATTCATTACATCTGTAACACACATACAGAAACATACATGTAAAAGTGGTCACTATAATACTAAAGTTAAAGAATCACAGTGTGGATAATTTCAAGTGAGATGTAGGTTCCTCCTCCTCCTCCTCTTCCTCCTTCCTCCCCCTCCTCCTCCTCCTCCTCCTCCTCCTCCTCCTCCTCCTTCTTCCTCTTTTGAGATAGGGTCTCACTCTTAGCCCAGGCTGACCTAGAACTCGTTTGGTGTCCCACACTTGCCTGAAACTCACAGTGATTTTCCTGTCTCAATCTCACAGGTGTTAGGATTTCAAGTGTGAACCACTTCACCTGGATTCTAAGATCTAGTTTAGGAGGAAAGTTGATAAGGTCCATTTTGAAACTAAACAGAACAGACACACTTACATAATTCAAAGTGAGGCTGAGTGCTATTGGAAAGTATGAATGCTGAGGTTCTGAGGGATGAGAATCTAGACTGCTGGACATGAAGTCACTCAGGAGCCACAGCCGCATTCAACTTATGAGTCCAGGTGAAATTACACTTTCTGTAAGATATTTATGACTAAAATGCAATAGATTACTGATACTTTTAGTTTACCCTGAATTTGAATATTTCAGCACTCTTTATATGATGGGAATCGGCATACCACTTCTTTGAACACTGCAGTACTCTAAGGCAATAAGCCAGTGCAGGTATATACTGAGCAAGGAGTTATATTGGAAGTTGCATAACTGTGGTAGAATCAGGACATTAGAAAATAGTCTGATTGGCAGTTAGTTCTGAATGTGTAACATGGATTTGTCAGTTTCTCCGTGGAGTTTTATTAATATTTGCTTTGTTTATTTTGAGGATATCTTATTAGGTTCATGTAAGTTTAAAGCTGTTATGCTGTTGTAGCTGTTGTATGCTGGACATGTAGCTCCCAGGTAGGTTGTTTGTAGTTCTATATTCGCTCCTCAGAGTCACAAAGATAAATATGTAAAGACCAGAGAATTCTTTGTTATGCCAAACAACTGAATACTTTACCATCATTCAAGGTGTGTAATCTGATTATGCTTATGGTAACTTGTGTTTTGGAAGATGACATAGCAACTGAAGGTCATGTTTGGCTATATTTTCCAGGGATATACTTTCCTATTGTTTTAGTTGTTATTGTTTTATCTTTTTTCATCATTTGACTTCATTTTTCTTTTTAAAAAATTGTGTGTGTGTGTGTGCATGTGCATGCATGCACACATGCACTTTGCATGTACTCCTGAATGACCCATGGGTCATTGAAGGAAATCAGGAAAGAAAATGAAAAATTCCTACTATCAAATTAAAATGAAGGCACAACATATGAGAATCTTTGGGATGTAGCTAAAGTTTATGAGAGCTTACATTAAAAAAAAAAAAAAACCAGAGAGAACTGGGTGTGGAGGTGCTGCACATCTTTAATCCTAGCACTTTATGAGGCAGACACGAGCAGGTCTGGGTTCCAGGCCAGCCAGTGCTACAGGCTACATAGTAATACCCTGTCTCCAGAAAAAAAAAATCAGAGCAATCCCAAATAAAATTCAGCCAAGGAAATTCTAAGATTAAAGTTTATAGCTATGAGTGATCACATTAATGGATCAGAGCGATTTAAAATAAATAATCAGGTCATCAGTTGAGGTCATTTACATTTAAGGTTCTTATTGGGAGTTGTTTGCTAATTCCTGCAATTCTTTTTATTGTTTTTCTGTTTGGTTGGATTATCATTTTTTCCTTTCTCCCCTATTAGCAACAGGGAGTTGCTAGTTTACTGCATTGGCTATGATAGATACCTTCCTTCTTAGCTTTCCTGTGTTCATCTATTCCTGTCATGAAACTTATCTTTCTCCATACTCTCATGGCTGAGACCGTGTTTCTTCCCTTGCTGTGTATTGTATTTCTTTATGCATATTCTGGAGTGCTGACCTGGTGGCCATGAACTTCAGCTTGTGCTAATCTTGTTTATCTTGAAATGTCTTTGTTTCTTCATCAGTTATAAAACAGGTTTTTGGATACAGCATTCTCAATTATAAGTCATTTATTTTCAGAGCTTGAGGACTGTAGCCCCATGCTATCCTGCCTCTTAGAGTGATTTTACTCTGATGTGCCTGTCTTTGCAGGTAAATTGGTGTTTTTTCCTTGTATCTTTTAATACTGTTTCTTTGTTTTGTATTTTTGTTTTCTTGTCTATGATGTGTCATAAAGAGCTTCTTTGGTATGTTTGGGGCTGATTTTTGTTATTTCTTCTTGTCTGCTGGTTTTTGGGTTTCGTTTGCTGTTGCTTTTCAAGTGTGTTGAGTTGCAATGTTAAGTCATTTATTTGTGTTCTTTCCGATTTTTTGATGTAGGCACTTAGAGCTATAAACTTCCCTCTAAGAACCGCTTTCAGCATGTCCCAGAGGTTTTGTTGTGTTGTATTGTCCTTTTCATTTAATTCCAGGAATACTTTATTTCTTAATTTCTCTTTTGACCCA